>NW_024080740.1:978144-1015644 GCF_003009895.1 Hyaena hyaena | reverse complement strand
TACTTCTAACTCTAACTGACTGCATCTTGCCCTTTGGGAAAACAGCTTTACTCCTGAGTGCTCTCTGCTAAATGAGTGCCACCTTGTCTCTTTCCTCCACATCATCATTATAATTAATAAGCAACAATATCATCCCTGGTGGTTATGTTCTTATTAGGTGTTAACTGGCCTTAGCATCATTATCTCATTAGGCCTTTCCACCTAAATTACCTTATCAGCTTCCCTCCAAAGGGGGTCTGGTCCTGTCTGGCTGAAAGGAATCCCCTGCATAAACACAATAAAGCAAAAGGATAATCACAGGCATTTAGATCTGCTCCAGATATTAATCTTCTTGAAAAATTAATGTTATTTCTACTATTGGGAATACTTTGCATTGCTATAAATCCTCTCATCCAGTGTTTAAAGCAATACCCAGAAGCTTTTAACTTAATCTCACTCAATTTTATGAGGGAAAAAAAGAATGTTGTAGGAGAATGTATTCTAAAATATTTACAAAGTTAAAACTTCCTCGTCACTGTCCACATTTCTATTTGGATATGTTATCTCCAGTTCTTTCATTAAGTGGCTGAATTTCAAAATTTTTTATAAAAGGCTGTGAGTAGGGCTGCTCGCTTAGTAATCACTTCAGTTGTTCTGGATGCAGTCTTTTCTTCAACTTCTCCTAAAACCGCTTAGCTTTTCTTTCCTTTAATAGCGTTCATTTTATAATTCAACCTTTTGTAAAGGGTGGATGAAGACGATTCTGCCCATAGAGGAATGGACAAGACAGACTAATACGATTTTCCAGAAATGCTTTTGTTCTTGAGGACTGATGATACACATAACTTCCTTTATTGTCCTCATGTTAACCATGAACTCTTTTCATCTTTCCTTCCTTTCTTTTTAGGTTGTGCATGCTCTCCAAAGGTTGGGGGACATGCCATCAAGAGTTCAACCTTGCCCTTTACAGCCATTAGTCACATTTTGTTTCCCATTCCAATGACTTCCTCCCTTCCTCACCTCCCCACCTCCCTCAATCATCTCCCATTTAATTCCTCATTCATCCTACTTTCCCTAGTAATTTCCTATGTTTAAATGTCTTATTATCTCATAGTCCACATTACCGCTTATCCTTCAAACTCTATTGTTCATTTTCTCACAAATTGTGTAGTCTTATTTGGTTTGCAGTATTCATTTCCCCTTCTTGCTCACCCACCCATCAGTCATATTTTCCCCCTCTCGTCCCTACTTTCCAACTCCTTTTTTTTTTTCCTGAAGGAGCAGATCATGATTTGAAATGGTAGAGATGAATCTTAATGTCCCCAGACTCTCTATTTACTTAATTTTTCAGAGCAAATTTTCACTCCAAGGGAGAAATCTAAGTTTATAATTCTCAAGCCTCCCCACAGAGGCAATCAAATACACTAGGTCTCTCTGTCTGTCTGTCTGTCTCTCTCTCTCTCTTTAAAAGTTAATTTGGGATAATACAAATCTCAAATGAAATATGGCACAGCTGGTTGGTATTTATCTGAGATGCATTGACCATTCTTTTTTTCCCCTTTACAATTGAAGCCCTGAATTATGGCCAGAAGACACATTGTCTTTTCAATCTATGTCTCATAAAACTTCTCTTAGAGATTGAAAGAAAATCCCTAAATACAAACCCTGCTGTCATCAAACTTACTGTTAATGCTCAGCCTCTTTTCTTAGAAGAGTATGATTTTAGTTTAAAAAAATTTTTTTATTTGTGTTTTGTCTTTGAGACGTCACAGGCTTCAGGGACTTCTTTTTCTCTTGACCTTCCTTTCCCACTCCTGAAATCTCAGGATAATTAATTTTAGCAAACTCTGGAAACATTCATTCTTCCCTTTATTTTCTCTACTTTGGGGTCCTTCCTCATCACATCCTTTTCCAATGGATACCTTCCTATTCAAGTGACTGACAGGAATGAATTCCTATCTTTGCACAGTCTCATCTTAATGTTCTCCCTCACTTTCCCTCTGTCACCTTATTTCCCTCCATACATTCTGCCCCTGACCATATCCAGATGCCGGTGTGGCAGCTGAAGTTCTCCCAGCCTGTGTCCCTGGTCTACAGGGCAGCCATCTTGCTCCCACAAAGCCCTTCAAATGCTGGCAAGGGAAAGGTATCCTGATCATCAACTTTATTAGTGGTAATGCCAAGGCAAAGCCTCATAGCACCATGCTAAATGAAAGAATTGGGGCAATTTCTCAAACTCTATCTCTATATTGTACTTCCCTGGAGACCTGTGTTCATTTTTCAAGCTTATTGATTTTCCTATTCCATAATGTATATGTGATGCCTTACACTGGAATAAGGTTAGTAAACTGTAACCATTGGAACCTAGCATGCAATGACATATGATTATGACTTTACTCTCATTCTAAACTATCCAAAGGTATAGATCACCTGTGCAGTGGGAAGTCCTCCTCATTAAATTACTGTGAGTTTATTTCTTTCAAAATAATTGGATTTCTCTGAGTTAATCCTTTCTTTTTTACTTATTTTTTAATTTATTTTTTCGTATTTTTGAAAGAGAGAGCATGAGTGGGGAAGGGGCAGAGAGAGAGGGAAACACAGTATCTGAATCAGGTTCCAGGCTCTGAGCTGTCAGCACAGAGCCTGACGCAGGGCTCGAACCAACGAATCATGAGATCATGACCTGCGCCAAAGTTGGACACTTAACCAACTGAGCCACCTAGGCGTGCCGGAGTTATCCTTTCTTATGTGATCCAAATTATCTACACTTTTTTCTAAAAAGTGATCCCTTCCCCCATCACTACTCTCTTACAGTTCACACACAATGTCTCTTGAGGATACAATATAGTCTAATTTTCTTCATTATTCAATTTGGATCCTGTTAAGTGAGACAGGTATTTCCTGATAAGAAGGAACATTTAAATTTTGGCAAATAAGTTCATTAGTATTCAGACAGCTTTGCACCCCTCATATTTAATAAACCTTCCATTACAGAGCAAGAAATGCTGTGAAATAGTCAAACAAATTAGCAATGGAGCCACCAAGAGAGTACATTCAACCTGATTCAGAGATGTCTCAGTTTATCAGTTTTCTGTCAATCATTAAACAACAAAAATGAAACATGCAATTATACACAAGGAGAAATAACTCCTAATTCTTTCATTCTAGCTGAAGCAGAAGAGTTTTAATTGCTTGGAAAAATAAGATTTTTATTTTCTCTCAAGAGGGATAAAGAAAACAAATGTAAATTGGCTTAGAGTCAACAGCTGGAGCTACAAGACTTCAGAATCTCAGATGAGATTTGGAAAGACCAGCCCATAATCTGTAGTTTTTGTCTTCACAATGGCCAGTATCCATTTGGAAATATGAGATGGTTGACAGAATGTTCCCTTTTCTGCTGCAGCTCCACTAGCACTCACTAAAATATTTGGCTATGCTGTCAATTATTCCAGGGTCAACTTTCCATTTATATGAGTTAATAAGCTCTTTGGTTCTCTTCTAAGTCCTATCAGCTATGTGAACTTGAGAAATATCAAATATATATACTTAAAGAGGCCACCAACTATAATGAATATATAAAGCACAGTACAATGATAGATGTCTATTCATTGAAAGAGGGTAGGTTTTTTTTTTAAGTTTAGGAATTAGTCACCTAGATTCTCCCCACCTGGGCAGAGAGGGTCGCAGAAGGTATGGTAGACAGTGGCCATCACTGTATGGAGGACTTGTCCCTCTACAGATTTATCCCAAGAAGTAAATGATTGTCTTTTCCTTTTTTTGGACCTAGATCTTTTCACAGTAACCCTGTGTTTAAGTGATTGCCTAGATGTATATGTCAAGGCAACTCAAACCTGCTTAAGCAGAATGGGACATCTACCCAGAACTCATGACCCAGTAGTACCGCCAGAATAGTCCCCTGGGACACGGCTGGTTCTCACCAAAAGAAACTCTGGCAGATGAAAGCAAGGAGGTTTTGTCCCCTCTCCTGTGAAAGCTTCTGGAGTGTGGGAAAATGTCAAATTTAGCTTGTATCTCCAAACTTAGCACACACCTCATACATTTCACATGGTATATGCTCAGTAGAAGTGTGATGAAAGAAAGGAAAAGGAGAAAGACACAAATAGAAGGGTAAAGGAAGGAGTAAAGCCTCTCTGATCTCTACAGGGTGTGTTTCTAGAACCTGCTCAACTTCTAAGGGGAGAGGCAGTTTTGTTGTATCCTGTAAGGTTGATAAATACTTTTCCGAAAAACAAAAACAAATGAACAAAACAAAACAAAAAACAATCAAGTGACTATTGCAGGTCTACTAACCTAACAGCTTAAGAACAGTTGAGTTAGAAATTGGCCAGTTGTCCAGTAGACTGGGGCCTGATGTTAACATTTTTTAGAGCTGGAAGGGGTCTTGGATTACCCAAGAGCCCCCAAGTGGAATGTGATGTGACTTGCCCACAGTCACACAGCTTGTTTGTATTAGAATAAAGGTCTAGGTCTCAAAGTTCCCAGCCTAGCATTTGTCACACTTCAGTTTCCCCACATAAAACAGAAGCAATAGCTGCTTCCCAAATTCTATCTCTTCATATTTCCTGACCCATGTTGCTAGAATCCCCAACTAACCCTACTCCCTTCCTCTGGCACCATGAGACTTTACACAGCTTGCTAGGGAAACAATCTAGGCGGGTTCTCAGAGCATTTATAGAATGTAGACTGGTAAGTCTTATAAATGCATGCTCACTAGGCTTTATTAAGGCAATTAGAATTAATACATTAATTGGAATACTGGACTTGAGAACACCTTTGTGTTCAGTTGTTTGCTATGGCTGCTGCTCTTCATATCCAAGAGAAATCTAGAGTGTAAGCTCCATGATGTAGGAACCATGTCTATCTTATACCTAAGTCTCTGGCGTCCAGTAGGTACTTAACTATTAGTTGAATTTTTAATGTGACCACCAGTTCCATATTTCATGATTCTAAGAATGTTTGTTGATGTCCTCATCTACAAATAACCAGTAATATTACCCTTCAGCCAAATATTTTTAAAGATCTCAACTCCATCTAGTGTCTCCATTGAACTCATTAACTCAACACAGAGTCCAATCACCTAGCCCATAGGCAGGGAGTTCAAGCCCTGTTTGACTTGAGCTGCTGTGTTAGTTAACATTTACCTCCAGGTGAATGAAGACATAATGAGGGCTAACATCCTAGAACTGGAAGATAGTCTATGATTATGTTTTCATTTTCAACTCCTAGAGTGCAGAAACATGTAGGCTAATGAACTGGTGTTTCCTTCAAACCACTACTTGCCAGATCTTTACTAGAGGACAGGCTGAGCTCTGTGTGGGGAAGAACCAAGCAGGGGGACAAATAAGGTGGTCTGCCTGCTCTCCGTGGTCACAAGCAATCCAGATGGGGCACCCAAATTATGTATCTTGGTAGGAAAAATAGAAGCCCTGTAGTAAAACATCCCCATACTCTTCTATATTCTTATTCCTCCTTATTTGCTACCCTTAAGAAATTTATCAAACCGTTCCTTCCAATTCCACACAGAATTCTCCATAAGATAAGTGCTAGTATCATTTTCCTCTATATTTCCATGGATCTGTTAACATACTATGGACATTGTAGTGCCCTCATAGGTTAGTCCTCCAAGCAGTTGTCCAGCTGGTCTGTCTTTAATCTGACCCTGATTGCAGCCATTACTTGAAATGAAGGCAGCATTCTATTTAGAAACTGCAGTTGATGTTCCTCTTCTCTCAAGGGATAGGTAGCCCATCCATAAGGTCTTCTTGATGATGGTGTCTGGGGCCAGGATTCAGGAAGTTCAGTGGGAAGCAATATAGGAAAAGGTCATACTCCTCCAAAGAAGTGGGTTTTCCTTCTGTCTCAGCAACTGTAAAATTATAAATCAAAGATTAAAAAGTTAAGCCACTGCTCAAGGGAGGATCTTAGTAAATACATGGCTTAAACAAACCCCGATGACAGATTCATTGGCATCTAGATGAAGTCTGTGGTTTTCCAGACAATGAAGCAGAAACTACAAGAACTCACAAAGGTTGCCTAAGGATTCTCTATTCCTTCATTTATTTTGCTTTATCGATGAAAGAGGAAAAATTGTAATTGCAATTAAATGCAAGCGAATCTGCATGCAGAAAGGATGTAGAATGAGCAGGCTTGGGAGGGACATACTAAGGAAAAAGGAAAGAGAGCCCACAGAATCCAGAAACAGCTGCTGTTGCTTCCCGGTGTTTCACGGAGCTGACCTGAATTGAGTTGTGGTTCTGTGATCTAAGTGAGAGATAAGTAGTAAATATCTGGAGACAAATGGATTTAAGATCTATGAAAAGTTAGAAGCACAGTCACCTAAGTCTTACTCGGTTCCTGGCAACCAAAATGACTGATTCTCAGAGTCATTAACAAAGACAGAATGATAAGAAACTCACCCAAAGATGGTCTTGATGAAGCATCACTAGTTTAGAGCATCTCTGCCAAAAGCATCACAGGATATGTAGGATAGTGCCACTGCTCAGGTACTGGGCAAAACTGCCATGTCAGTAATTGTATTTGGCTGCCATCCCCTCGCTTGCTGCACCACTCTCTCCCTGTCCTGGGGCTCCGGGAACCCAGTGTGCATGTGCCATTACCTACCCCCTCAGGGGTCTTTAATACGACAAAGACTGGTTGAACCAAAGGTCTTCCAATCGTTAGATGTGAGTATTTCATGTTAGACTATTAACAACTAGTGGCGTTAGCATTCCCGTGGGCTATTTGCAATTTAAAATTACTTGCAATCTTAATTACTGGAATATGGGAAGAAGAGAGAGGGGACAAGTGAGCAAGGAAAGCAGGGGTCGTCCCATGCTTCTTGTTGAATCTTAACACTGCTCCACACCAACCACCAAAACTCCAAAGAGTGGGCTTCAACAACTTTGCCTCCACATCACAAACAATCTGAACAGCTGCTAAGCCCAGAATGAGAAAGCAGTGCTGTCCTCAGAGCACATAAAGAGGATTTTTTAGAACTGATGTCTAAGCCTACAGAAAAGGCTCCCACAGATACCAATGATCATGTTTGCCTTCCAGGTATCTGCCCTGGCCCAGATCCCTCACTCCACAAAGAAGCAAAGTGAAGGGTGAGTGGCTTACCCAGTGTCACAAAGGGACTGACTGAAAGGTAGGGCCAAGTCTGAGCCTAAATCTCTTAAATTCCAGCCCACAGCCCAGCCCAGGTAAATCTTCATGAGCACAACACATTGTCCTTGCTCTAGAGGGGAGGATCGTGTTCTTCCAACTCTTGAGCAGTATTTGGGCAACATCTGGATAGTAATTTCCCCTTCCTGGACAACAATCTGGTTCAGTGGGTCGGGGGAAACACCAGAATGTTGGCAGATTCACTGGGGGGAGCCTGGTCTGTGAGGTGTTGGAACCACCCCGTGCCTTGTTATCACTCCTCTACCTATCAGCACCATGAAGCCCACTAGAAGGTCTCCCTGAAAGTCTGCTCTGGGGACTTCCTCTCAAGCCCAAATATCTAACGGTTCTTGAAAACTGGGGCACACATCAGAGCCCTGAAGACAAACACCAGCAAATCCATGGAAACAAAGTACATTAGTGGTTGTCAAGGGTTGGGGGGTAGGTTTGAGGGATGACAGCTAAAGGGTATGGGGTTTCTTCTAGGGGGTGATGAAAACTTTCTGGAATTAGTTGTGATGATTTTACAACTTTGTACAGTCTCGATTATACATTTTGAAAGAGTGAATTTTATGGTACACAAATTATATTTCCATTTTTGAAAATCCCATGTAGACCTGTGGGTACCATATATCACATGCAGGTGGATCACCTGTCTCCCTGGGTCCTCACAACTATTGGGTGACTTCCCCTGGGCAACACAGGCCCGGGCAGCTGATGACTATCATAGCTACAGTTTGCTGTGTACCTTCTCTGTGGCAGACAGCTGTGATACACCGTACATGGTTATCTCAGATGATACATCATAACCAATGACGTGGATACTATTATTATACTGTCATTAGCATTTTACAGATGATAAAATGGAGGCTCAGTGAGGTTAAATAACTTGACCAAGCCCATAGAGCTAGAAAGGTGTGGCTGAGTAGGTCCCAAAAGAATCTGCCCCAAATCATGTCCTTAATGATTCTGATATTCCCACTATTCGATTTTGGAAAAACAGAATAATAATAATAGTGATAATGATGTCACTATTAATTCTTTCCATGTTCCAATCTTTCTACTAAATTCTATACATAGATTGATTGTCTTACATAATCTTCACAAAAATTCTGTGAGGTACACACCATTAAGGTGGAAAGTGAGAGAAAGAATGCTTAAGTCACCTGCCCAAAGCCACACAGCTAGCAAGTGATGGAGTCAGGACTGGAACAGAGACCCTACTGCTAAGACGCTTTGTCAGAGAGCCAAGTTCAGATGCCTACAGCAGCCACAAGGATGAAAGAGTAAAGTAGGTCCCATATGTTTCTTGAAATACAAAACAGCATCCACCCATCTGTTATTTATCTGGAGAGATGTGGTACCACAGCCTCTTAATACTGTCCCGCAAGACAAAGCACAAGAGCAGTGATAGACGGCAAGTGCCCTTTGCCTCAATACTGAGGATACAAAACACAGTGACAGAAACTGGCAAACTGGAGAAAAGTCTGTGTCATCTAAAGGGGCAGTACCCTTCAATCCATCCCTCTGTTGCCAGGTGCATTTATGATGCAGTATTGCCATTTTACTGAGAGAAACCAGAAAGACAGATTTTTACATGAAATCTTTTGGCTTTTAAAAAAATGGCAAAAATTCTGCAGCCTAAATTTGGTCTGTAGCAGTCCGCTCTCAACCTCTGTATATAGTAACTTGTATCGTAAACATCCTCAAGCTGTTCCATGTGACTGGAATTTGGGATTGGGGGTCAAAAAGTGACAGGGCAAACCTGGAATGGTGAGGAGGGGCCACAGTGTGAATATTTTTGAAGCACACCTAAGGAAGATAAATCTCATTCCACAGGCCAGGGAAAGCCAGAAGCTTTGCTGTTTTGTTTTGTTTTTTGTTTTATTTTGCTTCAGAAGAGAAATGCACCAGATCAGAAAGACATTCTGAGAATGATGTTAAGGACAGAAGATCTGGGAGAGATGGCTGAGGCTGTGAGACTGAATGAGAGGTAACTACAATTGTCAACCTTAAACAAGCAGCTGTAATGGAAGCGAGAGAATGGACTTAAGTCAATTAATAAATAATAGACCTGCTTATATCAAAGCAGTATATGCATACACTCTATTATATTGCAATAGCATCACCTGATAAAGAAAAGACCCTCATCATGAAGAGGGAGGCATTAGCAAATAAGGAAGAAAGCTATGAGAAAAATAAGAAAGGGGTTTCAGGATACGGCTTGTTTGAGGCTGAGTTTGGCAAATAAAAAGGAAAGAAAATGTCCTTGGCTAAGGAGGAGACAGCTTTAAAACTGCCTAAGAAAATAAAAAGTGAATGAGTAAAATAAAAAGAACACATATAAGGAGGTCAGGTATTAAGAAATTAAGAAGAAATATAAGAAACCAGCAGGGAAAAACTAATCAGGCAGTGAAGACCCAGTGAAAGTCCCTGAAGTCCAGATTTAATGCAGAGGAGAGAAACTGGGGAGAGCATTTTAAAAGGATGTTGTAATGAAGGTATCAAGGAGATTGCTTTAACAGAGACAGAACTCAAGAATAGAGACCACAATGGAGGAACTTATAAGGAGTAGAAGAAAAAGAGGTCCAAAATTTGGGAAAGCATTTTAGCTATTGGAGACCAGTGGGAAAAGATGAGTTTTAGAGATGTCAGAAAGGAAAATATGACAGGATTTTGGAATATTCTCCAAGTGAAAATAGGTCTATTCTGTAAAAAATACAAAGTTCTCCCTCCACAAGTGCTTAAGAAGCAACCCCGAGGACAGCCAAAGATAATACCAAAGCTGCATTCCGAGGGTATGAGGAGGAGAAATGCAGTTACCAGAAAGTTCCAAAGGCGAAGGGAACAAAGATTTTCATCTTTACTAAGCTTGGTTTTCATTAGTTGTAACATCACACAGAACAGAATGAAGTGTTCCACAGAAGCAACTTCAGCGGTGACCTTGTGATAGCCCAGAACACTCTGGGAGAAGTACAGTAGTCACAAAGGCAGAAGGAATAAAGAGGATCCTTCTCCATACACACGGTCCAGGAATAAAAAAGACCAACAACAGCAACAAAAGATCCTATTTAAAAGCACAAAGTTGTAGGGGTGCCTGGGTGGCTCAGTCAGTTAAGCGTCCAGCTTTGACTCAGGTCATGATTTCATGGTTTGTGAGTTTGAGCCCTTCTTCAGGCTCTGTGCTAACAGCTCAGAGCCTGGAGCCTGCTTTCAACTCTGTGTCTCCCTCTCTCTCTGCCCCTCTTCCACTTGCTCTCTCTCTCTCCCTCTCTCTCTCTCTCTCACAAAAATAAATATACATTAAAAATATTTTAAAGCACAAAGTTGTACATCAAAGGAGAAGAAATACAAGTGACAAGCAAGGAGGACTATTACTGTTAGGAACAAGAGGGGGCTAGCATTTAAGCATATGTCATGTAATATCTGGCAGCATGGTTACAGTATTCCATTTAGGAATAGGCAAAGTTACTCTGTTTTGCAGAAGAAAGTGTGGGGGTTATATAAAATAATTACTTGCTAACAGTCACAAAGCTAGCTAAGTTTTAGAGCCAAGTCTGATTGGATTCTTAAGCCTATACATTTTCCACAATACCACACTCACTATGGGCCATCTTCCACCTAGATTTCTATAAAAGCCTTCCTAACTGGTATGTCTCTCACCTCCTCCATCCTCCATCCCAAGCAATAGTTCAAAAATGCAGATTTCACCGTGGCACTGCCTGTTCCACCCCCTTCAATAAATTCCCTTTGGTCTTCAGTGGAGTCCAGACTACTTAGCACTCCCTACAAGGCTGTTCAAGGTCTGGCCCCATTCACCTCCCTAGCTTCATCTCACGCTCCTCTCCTTGCAGGTGAAAATTCAGTGGCTCTGAATATATACATTTCTTGGAATGTACCATGACCATTCTTGCCTCTGGGGCTCGGCACGTTGTCCCTATGTTCTTGAGTACTTGTCTTCATGACCCCCAACCGCTCCCCTTTGCAGCCAGCAAGGATGACTCTTTGGCAACAGTAGGACTCCTTTCTCATGAAATTTAACACACCTTGTTGGAATCTTCTTAACGTGTTCTGAGATACCCATACCCCCTCTACTGGGAGCTACATAAGGAAAGATCCTATTTCCATTTTGTTCACTCTTGAATGTACAACACCTAGCACATGCACTGACATATCATAAGTGTTAAACACATAGGTTCTGAAATGGACAAATAAATTTGATGGGGCAAGGGCCATTACTGGTTACTAAGTGAAGCTGTATCTATCAGTAGGGACCAAGCTTATAGCTGACCCCGAAGCCCGTACTCTTGGCATCTGCAATTTATTGTCCATTGCTAAAGATTCTCTTAAAATTCCAAAATTCGATTCCAATTCCAAAATTCCAAAAACTTCAACAACATTTATAGAACATATGCTCTATGTTCTTTCTACATGCAGAGCTATAAATAACTCCAAGGACAAGACTTACTTTTTGCCCTAAATAAGCATACAGTCCCGTGGAGGACCTTTTATTTTGCCAACATGTTGCAATTCACATTCTCTTTAAATCCTTCCAGAACTGAGCTGACAAGGGATGCTTGGTAGTCTCTTAAGCACTTGGTAATAGCCAGTTGACTCCTACGGGACAAGGGGCTTGAGACCTGAGGCCAAATCTTATTCATCATTATCATCCTGGTGGTTAGCATAGTGTCTGGTATATAACAACAGGTTTCAAACTATCACCAAATGGGTGAAAGCATAAACAAATGAATGAAGAAACGAAAAAAGTCAAGTCTTGGAATCAAGCTTTGGAATCCGGGTCAGAGTCTCAGCAGGAATTCTCCTCTATCACTAAACAGATAAATGACTTAGTGACAAGTCCCCGTAGGGAAGAACCAGCCCATCACACACACACAAACTGGCCAGACTGCAGTCAGAGGAGCATGGGGGCAGGGAAAAAGAGGAGCAGGCTATGGTTTTCAGTGGCTTCCAATTTTCCCATTACTGGACAGGTTCTCTCCTCTGTCCTCAGGTTTAGAGGGGAGACTCTGTGGGGCAGTCACACCCATCAGTACCCAACAGTACTAATGTCTTTACTGGGCCCTGCTCACAGAGGCACATCAGAGTGGTAAATAAATAAATAGGAAAATAGATCAATATGGTGTTCACCACACATTTTCATTACCTAGTAAGAAAACCCTTCAGTGACATATGATTTAAGATCTACATTAATAATTACCACCACGAATAAATATCTAACTGAAACAAAAATATTTGCTAGTTTCTATGCCTTTCAAAATTAGAACCAAAAACCTGAACAGAAACAGCTATCAAACAGCATTCTACGTGTGTGCGTGTGCACGCGCGCGCGCGCACACACACACACACACACACACACTCCTGAAATTTCCCCCTGCTGGCAACTTGTTAATTATTTGAATAAATATTATTTCTGCCACATGCTTTAGCACCAAATAGTACCTTGTAGTCAGTTAAAAAACCTTTATCAAAGTTAGACTATGGTATTATTTTGACACCAGACAGTACTTTGCTTTTGTGTAGAATCACAGTGTTGCCTGAACAGTGTACGATTATGCTTTTGTGCAGACAATCAGCAGGTCATTAGCGTACTGTACAAATCACCTTGGACTCAGGATGGAACCCTGGGGACCTGGAGCCGCAATAGACTGGAGAGAAGATTTGGTGTTGCTGACAGTTACCTCTGATGGCAGTTAGAAAAGTATGATTGCAACCACATGACAGCTTAATACAACAGAGCCCTGAGCTGCTCACATGGCAAATTCTGATTAATGGTATCAGTAATCATGATGAATTTTTAAGTTTTGGTGGAGCACTCCAATACATCCTGTTAGAATACAAGACTAACAAAGCCCTTTATGAAATTACCATGTTCTATCATTCTTTTACTGCCTCTGGTTTTACATTTTGGTGAACATGATATGACCCATAACATATTCTGATGGGGCAGGAACAGAGTCCTGCTGCACATTTGAAAGCCTCAAGAAGAAATTTTTGCATAAGAAAGTAAACGTGAGATAAACTGAAACTTGTTATGGGAATCAGAATTTGCTACTTTTATACAGGCACATATGCACACATGCACAAACACACACATACAGAATAAGGTCTATTTCACTTATATCCACATCTGGCAATGATGTGGGCATAGTGAAAAGATTTCAGATTCCCTCCAGAAAGCCCTTAGGCTACAAGAAAAATCATCCTACATCTAATAAAGCCATCTGAGATATATCTAGCATGTGGTAAAGTCTTGTTCTGCTTTATTCCAACAAATTGGTCCTTGGATTCTTCTCACAGCTGTTGCTGCTATTGTTTAAGATGTATTGAGTCCTGGCAATGAGCAGGATGCTGTGTACAACAGTTGGGATCCCCACACCTCTGAGCTGTGTGTGTGTTAAGTGGTATCACCTGTGACAAGGACTGAGCACCCAGGGTGTTTAAAAGCTTCACACATAAGAAGTGCTCAATAAATGGGGACCAAAAAAATGTTTTAATTAGAATACCTGGGAGTTTATTGTCAGGAAAAAAATGGGAATGGATTTCTAAATCCAATTACCACCCAGACCATAAGGATGCTAAAATAAGTGAACAGTTAAATAACTTTTCCTCAGAATTTCCCCTTGACAATTCTCCCCCAGTTTGGTTTAGCTCAAGAAACCCTGCTATGTGCCCAGCCCTGTCCCAGCATGGGAGGCACAAAGATAAATATGGCCACTTCCTGGCTATGAGTAGCTGCCTTTCAGCTGGGGAAATGAGACACCTAGGATTCTTCCCAAGCGGGGTCTTTTACCATTGCAGTAGCGTTTAGAAAGTTTATTATGTAAATCCAGATAAATAATATAATTCTGTGAAAGGAAAACATTTACTCTTCTTAAAAGATTTTTTTTAGCTTTATTGACATATAAATGACAAAATAAAATGTAAGATATTTAAAGTGTACATCATGGTGATTTGTACATTGTGAAAGGGTCCCCCACTTAGTTAATTAACACGTCCATCACCTCACATATTCATCTTTTTTTGGTGACAATTTATATGCTTAATTATACAATACAGTGTTATCAACTACAGTCACCATGTTATAAGATCTTCATATCTCACTAATCTTACAGCTGGAAGTTTGTACCCTTCTTATTACCTTTCTGTATTTCCCACACACTCATTATGATTAATGTTAGTTGGTTTTTTCATATTTTGGTGGCTTCCTATTTAATTTAAGCCTTCCATAAGTAGAGGAATCATCTTTTTACTTTGCTCTGATGCTACCAGAATTGTTGTGTGTTTTGAATATGCTGAGAAATAAATGAACAAATAAACGTGAACTAAATTTATGCTTAATAAAAAAATAAGGCCTATTCTAACAAGCTTATGGTTGTAATTCTTACCTTATATATAAAATACACACGGCTATCGCCACACACACACACACACACACACACACACACACGAACACACACACACTCCAATATCAGGAGATAATTCTAATCCTCTTAGTCTATCTGGATAGGTCATCTGCAGGCATATGGCCAGACTTCCTCAACATGTTGAGTGGTTTCATATCATCACTACTCATGTGGAGGGTTTTCCCCCCGCTCAGATTTTCCTTTCCAATTTTATCAAATTTCAACAAATTCCTTTCTGTAGTTTAAGTAAGACAGGAAGCCTTGCCAGCTCTGTATTAACTCAGAACCATTTCCTGTTGACTTGGGATGGAGGGGGTCAACCCCCCTTCCATCTCCTCTCCATCTTTGTTACTTCATTGCCTCATTTCCCTCTGGGGTTTTTTTTCCTGCTGTTCTTCTGAAAAGCTCCCTTGTCCTATGTTCTAAGAAAGAAGAATAGCGAAGAGAATGGAAGATAGGATTGGAAAGGTGAACAAAGATGAAAAAATAGTAATTGTGAGGTTCCCTCAGTTTTATAACCTCAGGTCCTATTTCTGTGATTAGCCAGAAGTGAACAGCCATTCTAGAAAGACTAAAAGGGTCAAAAATGCTAGGAAGAGAGACAACATGAGAGAGATGCCAGAAGAGACTCTGCTGAAGGAAGGAACCATCTCAACTTTTTCCTTCTTCTTCTAATTTCTCTTTTCACAACTCTCCTGAGGTGGCCTTTACACTGCTGGTGAGATGGAAACCCTTGGGAAGCTCAAAAGAAGTAGAAGGGACAAATGGCATAAAGTAAAATTCCACTTAAAAGCCAAAAACCAAAAATCAGAAAAAAAAAATACCAAAAACTTCCCCAGGGCCTCTAGATTCATTGCTCAAGTATTTCCACTGTACCCCACCCACTCTCCCAAGCCACCCCACACCTGAACTTCTGGTTGGGCCAGAAGAGCACTGGGAAGTTTGGGGGCAGGGCCAGACACCCAGCACAGCCTCAGGCAGTGGGCTCAGCCACCACCTCTACAGCACTGGGAATGTACTGTCTCCAAAACATCCAACCCCTGAAAGCTAGGTACAGAGAAGCAGCCAGCAATTTCAGATGCAATTGTCATTGGCACCAGCACTCACCCACCTTCCTGTTGGGCTCTAGTTTTGGCTGTGAAAGAGGCTGCCAGGGTGTCCTGCCCCTGCCTTCTAACTCCCAGTTAAATCAGAAGCTGGACATTCAGGGGAGGAGCCGAGAATGTGGCCAACCAGGTACAGGGACATTACTGCCACAGTTTCCACCATGGCCCATAACCAGAATCCAGGCCACACAGGTGTGTTTGTTGAATAGAAATATTCTGAGATTCTGTTTAAAAAGAAAATCTTCTGTTCCAGACTCTGAACAATAATGGCTGTCATTTGTTGAGCGCTTACTATGTATGGGCTAGACTCTCCATGTAATAGATCATTTAATTCTAATAATCCTATGCAGTAGATACTATAATTATCTCTCCTTTCCATACTAGGAAACTAGAATTTACAAGAGTAGAGTAACTTGATTCAAGCCACTGAAGAGACAGATCCAGGATTCCATTCCAGGTAGATTTGACTCCAACACCCACTTTTTAAAAATATCCCATCACTTTCTCCTTCTTGTTATTTCTTTTATTATTCAACTATGGTTGACATTAGCTTCAGGTATACAAGATAGTGATTCCACAGTTCTGTTATGTTGTGCTCAACACAAGTATAATTACCATCTGTCACCATACAATGCTATTACATTACCATTGACTATATTCCCTATCCTGTGCCTTTCATCCCCCTGACTTACTCCATAACTAGAAGCCTGTTTCCCACTCTCCTTCGCCCATTTTGCCCATCATCCTGCCCCCACCCCTCTGACAACCACCAGTTTGTTTTCTATATTTATGGGTCTGTTTCTGCTCTTGTTTGTTTGTTCATTTGCAAAACCCACATTTTTAACCATCAAGCATAGGAAACCAAAATTCTACACCATTGAGAGCACTCTTCCTGGGTGAGATTTTAAGTCATTTCAACCTTGTTTTGTTAGAGGAACAGAATTCAATAGCCAGACACCACATAGTTCTCCTCTATCTGACAATGTGCCTGAGGACAGAAGTAGATTCTAGAAATCAGATAAACAAGCATCAGAGATAATCCACTCACAAAGCAGAATTTGAGGGAATGTGTGGGTGGAAATGTGAATTCTAGACTTAGTCTGGCTCAGAGTTGACTTGTGTCAAAGTTAAAGTATTTCTCTTGTCTTTCAGCAGCAGCTAACACAGGAAGATAGATCTGCCCTGAGCTTTAGTCACAGCTCTACATAAATAGGCAACATGCTAATATCTGATATATTCAGGAGGTCCCTGAAGAGCAAGCACTTTACTCACCAATTCCTTAACTTTCCAAACCACATTTTTAGGAGAAATACTGACTAACCAACACCAAGGAGAAGCATAATAAAGTACTGGAAATATTCTGGAAACTTCCTGAAGAAAACAGTAGATGACATAAAGGAAGAAAAAGTCAACACTGCCTTTGTATCCAATGGCCCCTCGCTCTTAAAGTAAGAGCACCCTTTTGATCTTATAGCAGTTTCAATAATAAATGTAATTGATAATTTAACATAGTTATAAAATAAACATATTGAGACAGTATTCTCCCTTCCACAGAGGCCTTAAGAATCCTCACGATGACGACTTTGGGAGCATTAGGACTATCTATAAAAGATTCTAGTCAGCCTGAACTACTATTATTACTTCCCCTCCCCATACCTGTGAATGCCCAGGAGGCTCCTATTTGTATATTTGTGGTTATCAAGGGAAATCCTGATTCTGGTGAGGAAAGAATGAGAGCAAGACTCTTCCCCCCTTCTCCCCCCAATTGTTTCAAGACTTCCCAACTCAATTGCTGGGATTGCTCTTCCATAGTGAACTAGGAGCTAACAGCAGGTATTCTCTTCCTCACTGCTTTCTATCCCACAGGCTCCTCCAAAGAAGAAGAATGCCCTTCCAGAACAATGGTTCTGCCAGTCTCCATCAAGAAGTCAGACGCCTAAGATCATGTAAAAACAGTTTCAAGCCTACACAGTAAGCCAGCTCCCTATGCAATATAATTTAGAGCAAATCAAAAGAGTCCAAGATATATACCCCCCCAACTACTTTCATTCAGTCAGTCAACCATTATTTATTGAGCACCTGCTGTGCAAGGGCTTCTAGAAGATGGAAATACAATGGTCACAGGGTTGCCAGATTTGGCAAATAAAAATCTTGCACTTGATCTGGCAACTCTAAATGGTCAGCAAGAGACCATGCCTGTCCACAAGGACCTTACTATTTAGTGCCTTGTGCATTCTGTAAGAATTTTTCAACCCATTAGCCCCTTAGCAAAAATAGATGTATCCAATTAGCCTCAAAGTGCAGAGAACTAAGTTTTGAAAGGAAGAGTAAGGTCCAAGGCAAGGCAAGCATCAGTAGAATGTCACAGAGGAAGTAATAATGACTGACCCAGGACAATGCAATGACTCTGTGTCCCTAGCTAGTGGCAGGGGGTGGGGGTTGGATTGCCAAGTGAAGGGATCCAAATGAAGAAATTTTTGCTGAGAACTCAGCTTGCTTCACCTGCATTCCAAATTAGTGACAAGTTAGCCAAAAATGTTGTCAAGGTTGGTAAACATCTCAATTAGACCTGAACAGAGCATCTAGTGGTATCTCATGCCAACTTATGGTTTGGGGTGGAAACCATACAAAATGTGGTGGTTTTATAGGGTTTGAACCTGAAAGCAAGCAAAATGTGGTGGTTTGAGCTATGTTTTTCTTGGAGTATTTTAGGTACTCAGGCATAAAAATTCACAGTCAGGCTTGGGAGGTCCAATTTAAAACAATAAAAAGTTTTCACACTATCCTTTCAGCAACCACAAGGAATAGGCTTCCAAGAGAAGTTATAGACTCTTGTTTGAATATCTTTTAAATATCGTTGATGGATGGACCAGTTAGGCCATGTTTATGTGGCAAAAATTGATTCTGATATTGAAAGGGAAGAAAAAGGCTGTCTTTTTCTGGATCAATATTGTCTACATAGGAGAAAGAAAGCAAGGGATTTTTATGCATGTCATTGTGTTAATCATAAAACTAATAAAAGATTAGTTCCACTGGCAGAAGTGTCTTGCTGTGAGCAACTCCATAGCATAGTCTGAAGTGAGAGAGAAAAGAGTAAAATAATCCATTGTGTTTTACATGTCAGTTATTAAAGCCACCTCAAAGCCTTCATGGAAGATATATAAATAGGAAGTGCCACAAAAGAGGTGGCAGAAATGCAAAGATCCATTTGCACAGCAAACTTTACCACTTCCTTGACTAGTTATCTACAGTTTCCTAATCTTAGGATCCCATACTCTGCATTGTCTTATGCCAGTTGCAAAATACAAATTCCTGTCTCTCCATCCCTTTCCTTTCTTTGACCTCCTTTGTCTGAGCCAGGAACTGAAATGCCTCATGGGAACATGTAAGTGCTGGGTTAGAGCTGTACTGGGTTTTGAGTAATGTCGACTCTGTGATGCAGAGGAGTGCCCTGCCTGGGTGCAAGAAAATAGACGGCATGACCTTTCCCAAGATTGTCTTGCAGCTTCTGTGAGGCTCATTCTTTGGACCTGCAACCAAATTAAAATATTTACTTCATTCTTTAGTTTGAAGAGCATAGTATTTCTTCAACATCAATGGAAATTCTATTGTTCTCACAATGAAATGAATTTATTTTTATATTTTGTATTGCTTTGTTTTATTTTCAAGGGGGCTAGAAAAAATTATAAAATCAATTATGGCTTACATGAACAGAACAATAGGAATCATCATTATTATCACATAACTCATATGTTTATTAAGTTGTTCCAGGAAAATCTAGTTAATTTGGAACTGTGCCTTTGAAACATTTGATAATTCCAAGATGGAGAATTGACTGAACTTTTCCTTTAGTGGAAGTGAGAGAGTTTACAAATCTAATTAAGTGAGCTTTGCAGGGGGTGATTAATCTTAAGAAAACAAACTGCTTTCAAACACTCCAGTAATAACTGTTTCTGACAATTAATGAAACAATTACAAAGAATCCTGGCCTACTCACTAAAGCAGACCCAAGTTATAAGGTCTTGGCCACAGAATATTGGCCCCTGGCTTATGTAAATATTTTCTAATATAGTTTTAATGTTTATTTATGTATTTTGAGAGAGAGAGAGTACATACCCAAGGCGGGGAGCAGAGAGACAGGGAGAGAATCCCAACCAGGCTCCATGCTATCAGGTCAGAGCCTGATGTGGGGCTCCAGCCCGTAAACTGTGAGATCATGAACTGAGCAAATATTTTCTATATGGTAGGTTACACACAGTCTTCTCTAATTCTGACATAATATGTTGTATACTGATCTTCCCTCAAATTAGCCTGCTTTAATGAAGGTTTCTCTGTATTTCTGTTCCAGAGTTGTATGAACCCAAGATGTCCATCAAATAAGCCTAAACGGTCTTTTGAAGATACTTATGATCCATGCAATCTCTGTTAATGATTTTTACATATACATATGTCCCTTAGACCAGTGGCATAATTGGATTAATTGGAAGCCTCGTTGGCCAGCACATTGTGATAGTTGAAACCTAACTACAAACACTCATGTAGATAATCAAAATCACTATCCAAGGAATATACAAAAGTCATACGTTGAATACTATGGTCAGATGTCTAAGGATTCCACAGGTAACCCAACTTGTTCATGAGCTCTTTAGTTAAACTGAGAAACTCACTGAAGATATTTTGTCCTGAATATACCAACAATTCATTACAGAGCGCATCACCAAAACTCTTCATAACGTTACTTATGGGAAGGATAGGTCTCTTTGACTACTCTCCTTGAGGCATAATAAGTAGAGAAAACTAAGTGTAGAAGAATCCATCTAACCACAACTTATTTATGAATGCAAACAAAACAGAAAGATTGAGTATTTATTTATCCAACATACAAATATTAAGTATTTACTATCCATCAAGTTCAGTTGTAAGTTCTGAGAACAGAAGATAAATATTACATGGCACATACACCACAATAGCTTATTGTCTAATTAGGGAGACACAGTTACTAAAGCAACAATGACCACAAAAAAAAAAAAAAAAAAAAACCTATAAAAGAAATAAGCAGTGAGTACTACAGAGTCATAAACACAGACACCTAATTTCAAGCATCAGAGAAGACTTCCCAGAATGTTATTACTTGAGCAAAGCTGGAGAGCTGAGAAGTTAGCCTGGTGGGCCATGAGCCAGGGAAGGCTTTCTAGAATAAGGGGATAGCATATGCAGGAGGAGAAACCAAAAGGCCTTGTTAAGCTTTATATTAATAATGTTAATGGTAAGCAGTAGCTAGTATTTTTCACAAAGCACTTTACTAAGGATTTTACAGTCATTTATCTCATTTAATTCCACCATTACCAAATAAGTCAGTTCTGTTGTCATTCCAGTTGTACAGAAAGAAAACCGAGACCCGGGGAAGAAAAATAATTCATTCAACATTATGCATCAGTTTGACTCGAGAACCCAAGATCCTCACCTCTAAGCTCTAAGCTTTCCCAGGAATGCCCCAAACCCCAAATGGAGTTTGTCTTTGCTCTATACGCAATGGGGGACCTCTAAAAACCTTAGGTGAATACAACATAAGCCTAACTTTTTTTTTTTAAATCCTATAGTCCAATGCCTTGATTACTTTCTGGTTAAATTTGACTTCCAACTTGAGAAAAAGAACAGTGACTTAAGATGGCCCTTTGTGCATGTGAATCATAACCTCTAGAATCAGGACAGAGGTAAGAGTGATACTGTTTCAAACAAGCAGAGATGGGAACTGCTATCGGTTACTCTGATAGGCTATGTAGAAACCAACTTGGGCTGTCACGCCATGCGTACATGGTACAATCCTTCATTTATAACCACTCTCATGGAGGCAGGGTCAGATTGCTAAATCTGAATAACTTAAATTCAGAATACTTCTTCAGTATTCCTTCCTTTATAATTGAAGGTTTTTAAAGGGCAAGATTTGCTTAGAACCATGGTTAAGATAGTTGAGTAGAGCTACAGTGATCTAAAATGATCTAATTTTCCAGAAAATTACTACTTTCTACAAGCTGCATAAACTTTAATTAAAAAGACAAGGAGGCCTATTCTCTCTCCTAACACACATGCGACATACCAGGCCCTTAGGATTCTGGTAAAAGGAAAAAAGCAGACTGAAGAGATTAGAATTTTTAGTAAAACTCTAAAAGTAATTAAGATGTAATGCTTATTTCCATCATTAAGGACCAACAAGTATCCAACATTGTTGCTTTTCTAGAGAGAAAATATTTTTTGCTTCAAAATATGTGTAAAGTTAGCTTATAAAATGAACTGTAGAGGCAGGTTAAGTCACAAGTAACAACGCACAAATCAGCTCATAGGAACATGACAATAATGTTTTACAATTAAATATCACCAAAATGAGGATCCCTAAGAGGCTTAACGCAATGCTTTATGTATCTATATCCAATAAAATATCCCCAGCATCCTATAAAAAATATGTTGGTAGCTTCTACTACACATTCTCCAGAAGCTGATCTTAATGGTAGCATATTTAGAGGACTGGATCAAGGAAAAGGGAGGCCACTTAGGTGAGAACAGACACTGATTTTGAAAATAACTTCAGCAATTCACAAGATAGGATCCATGGTCACAAAAGGCTTCTCAGCCTAAGTAATCACCCATGGGTTTGTTTTTTTTTTTCCTTCACCCACTCTCTCTCTTTGCTTTCTTCCCACCTTGATGCTCTCTTTCCATGGTAGTCCTCCTTCCACGCTGTTCCCAAACTGGTTGTCTAAAGTCACTTTAAAAGGATGTATTTGATGCAAAGCAGCTTAATGTACTTTGTCCTATATGTAGAAGCATTTGGGTAGCCTTGGTGTCTGTGAGGGTGGGACAGCCTGGGCTGTCATGGAGGCTGGCCCACCAAGATTTAATGAAAATCAACTCTAATAGGAATGAAGTAAAGCCAAATAACATTTTTTTAAAACATTCAGATATCTGCAAGTATTCCTCCCATTCGGTAAGTTCTGCAAAAAGCTGGGCAGCAGCTATAGCTTCATAAGGAGCTTATTGCTATATAATGTTGATGCACTGACAGAAAATTGAGAAATGGGAAGGATATATACATAGCACAAATGTTTATAATTATGTAAACATCACTTGTGTTGAGTACATAGCTTAGCTATACTAACTATACTGACTGATTAACTGTATTTATATATATGGGAGGTAGTTTGAAAAGCACTAGAATTTGTGTGTGTATATGCAAGCAGACTGAAATACTGTATTGTGTGTATAAATATCAGGTAGTATAAAATAAAATACCCTATAGTTGTTTGTTTAGGGACACATTTGGATTGAGTGAGCACTATAACAATCATTTCTTTCAAAGCCACAAAAACATCACACTTTTTAGTTTTAATAAAGTCTAGTTTTTGGCAGTTCTTTTATCACATCTGTCATCCCCTAAGCTTTGCTTAGCCAAAGCACTCAGACTTGAATTTTGAAATTGTCAATATAGGGCTTCTAATCTTTACGTCTTAAATTATCTAAGGAGATTAATTACTCTTATTCTGTGCCTACAGGATGCAGGGGTAAAGAAAGGCAGAGGAAATAAAACTTTTTTCAGGCAATTAAGTTCCTGTGGTGGTTGTGTTTGGGGCATGTATTTGGAAAATGGTCCAATGTATTTATGTAAATAACCAGGTAGACAAGAGGAGTACATAAACTCCAGTATCTAGATCTGTAAGACAAAAAAAAAAAAAAAAAAGGCTGCATCTAAAATGCTTAATCCTTGAGTTTTTAAAGAAAAAGTTATTTATAGCTCACACTGACGCTTTCCAGTTTGCCAACTAGCAATGGATGTCCCGAAGCCAAGAAAGATATCTTATAGAAACACACACTCACAAAGAAAAGAAAAAAGAAAGAGAGAGAGAGAGAGAGAGAGAGAGGAGAGGGAGCTCCTTTTCACAGCAGTGCCTATCTGTGTGGTGACCTGATTTTTGCTACGATCTCCCTTTGGAGATCAAAGCAGGATTAATGTGATTCTTTACTGTTTGCACTGCACATCTTAGAGCTCTGGAGACTTGGAAATAAGTGGAGACCCAGCCTTGGAACACAGGGGAAATGGAATAGGAATGTGGTGGGTTAATAGTCAAAAGGCTAACTATGAAAAGTTATTTGGGATTTGGGAGGCAATGCAGAATTTAAAGTCCTTTGTATTTTTAAGCACCTCTGCTTTCTCTTTTCTCATTTTCTGGGGCAACACTTTCGGCTAGTTGATGAGGCCAGCACTGAATGTTATATTAATAAGTCTCCACAATGACCTTCTAGCTCATTGGGAATGTTTTGCAGCTGCTAGTACACATAAAAAGAGAAGGGAACCCTGCAGTATGTTTTCACACTAAAGCACTTTTGCGTTACAACCAGGCATTTACGCAGAGGATTTAAAGAAAGGGAAAATCTTCCAAAATATCAAAATGTTGAGTTTTTGTATTTCCACTCCGTGTGACATTCCTGGATGCCGGAACCCCTAAAGAGTGAGTGTTTCTGCAGCCTTTCAGAGGTGCTCGTTGTTCTCTTGAGAAAAAAGGCAAGTCCTATATTCCTGGGATCTCAGAAGGTGAAGGAAAGATCACTTTTATTTTTAATGCTTAGTGTATACACCTCTTGTTGGGGTAGAGAAAGCCCCCCTCCGCCAACCCTGATTGTGATTTCAGCTGCATGACCTAGAAGAGGGCGCGCCAGAGTGTAGCCCAAGCTGCAGTTTTTAGGGACTTGGTACAGCAGGGGAGAACCGGATTGCGGGGGTGGGGGCGGAGGTTCTCTCGGTGGGGGTGTGACCCCACAGTATCCACTCTAGGTTTATGCAATTCCACTCCAAACTCGCCTTCTCCTCAACTCTGTACGCCTAGCCACACACACTCACACAACAAGAAGTCCCCAACCCCAACAGTCTATTCACCCAGCTGAGCCCTGCTTTTTCCTGCGGGCACCTTCGTCTTGTTCGATTTTCCAAGTTGCTTTAGGTTAGCGCTCGAAAACCATTTTCTCCACCTTTCACCAAGTCCCTTGTCTGGAGGCCACCCTCCAAACCCAGCCACGCTACGTGGCCAAAGCCCAGGAAGTGGCTCAAGAAGAAGACTCCTCGTGACACACTGGGGATAAAGGTCTTGATAGGACCCAACGCCGGGGACCTGGGGGCCTTCCCACGCGTATCCCCGCCCTGACACCCATGGAGGTTCCACCTCCTTTTGAGTAACGTCCAATATGCCTGTCTCGTGCGGAGCGGCGGGGAACTTGGAGTCAGGCTCTCTCCAGGGCCAGGGGTGCGAGGCCGGGGAGGGGGCGGGGGGGGGGTCTCGTCGGCTGCGTTCCTCGCAGCCCCGCCCGAGAGCTCAAACTTTCGCTTCTGCGTCCTGGCGGCGCCGGACTCCCGCTGCCTGCCCAGAGCTCCCACCTGGAGGGGGAATTCAACGAGGAACCCGGTGAATTGCCTCAACTGGATAAGCAGCCCGCTGGTGAAGCTTTTTGTGCGGAATACAATTCCCAGGGCCGAGATAAGGGAGGAGGAATCTCTTTCAGTGCCTAAACACGCTACACTCACCTCCAGTTGTTTTAATCACAACAAACACTAGCAAATTGGACTGTCCTAGGCCGTTTCCTTGCTTTATTTAGCTACAGCTGACGGAGTTGATAATTGTTTTCTCATTATCATGCTAATTTGTTAACCAGGAAATTTTCAGTTGAACAGGGATTATTCGGGAATGGTAACTAGGAATCCTGGCTGGCTGAGGGACTCGCCCAAAAATTCTATTGGAAAAGTTCCGAACATCAGTATCAGCTCACCCTCCGCCTCTCATTCTGTTTTTACACTGTTATTCTTTCTACAGCCCTGGTTTACACAGCGGTGGTCTGTCACTCGGGAACCATCCTGTAGCTAAAAGGATAGCAGTTAGAGGCCACAATTCATTTTTAAAATGTTAAGTTTTAAAATATTGCGGAATGGGTTTTTCCGAAGTTTAAAGGACCAGCTGAAAATTCAAATACGATTAGTCGCTGAATTTTAAAGGACTTTATATTGCTGAAAATTTTCTAACCGCCGGTGTCTGACTTTGCAAAAGTCAGAATTAGAGTTAGAATTCAATCAAAGTTATTTACTTATTAAAGCGCAGTGGGAGCCTTGTAAGATTTACAGTTTCTATCAAGACATTGCTAATATGTATGTATATATTCTCATAGGCTGTATTTTTTAAGCTCTCATTTTTAAAACTTCATGTTTTGGACATGATTCCTTAAATTCCTATTAATATGTAATCTTTTTAAGCTAGCAGGAAATCGAAATTCCAAGGAAGGGAGGTACAGGCTTCAGCCTCTCTTCATATCGTTAGAACTATGATTCACCAACTCTTTTGACTTGTATTTACTAACTTAGAAAACTTTAAAGGTAAATTTGGAAAATTAACTTGAAAGCAACACATAACAGAGGGTGACTTTTATCAATTATTTTGGAGCTGAGGGTGTTTAAATCAGTTAAAACTTACAGAGTAATAAAGTTACATAGCATTCTGAAATATATAATATGGGGGGAGGGCTTTAAAAATGATCCCTTCTAACAATCCTTACATATACAAAACTAGCAAGAAGTCTGTAACTACCAACAGCCAGCATTGCTTGCAAATTGTATTCGATTGAAACTCTGCTGAAGAGTTGATCTTCCATTGTATTTTGGAATTGTGTGAAGGTATGTATGTACGGGATCTATGTATGTATAGTTCTTATACTTTATATATGTTTAGACATGCATTCTTCTTAAATGTTTATGTGGTTACTCACTTTAAGAACATCAAAATAAATTATACGTTGGCTCACACTATCTCCCAGGTATTCCTAAACACTGAGGAACAAAAATCTTTATATCGGAAGTGAAGAGCTACCCATTTAAAGGAAAGAATGGAAAGGGGAACTCGATTTATTCTCATTTGTTTATCGCTAGACGTTCCCCCCACCTCTCCACAAATTCATTTGAATAGCTTTCAAGCCGGAAAATGGAAATGTGGCTCCTGCCCTCTATTTCAGCGGCAGCAGCAGCGTCCTGGCAACAGCGCAATTTTCTATCATCAAGGATAAATGGCATCGAACAGAACATTCTGATAAAAAAAAAAAAAAAGGAAAGAAAGAAAGAAAGAAAAAAAGCTTCAGCCCAAGGAGCCCATGATTGCTGGCCTTCCTGTCTGTCATCCCTTTACAAAATCCTCTCCGCAAACCTGAGCGGCATGCTGTCAGAGCTAATAACGTCTTCTGAAGGGGGGGTGGGGGTGGGGGAAGCATAGTCTTCCCTGCACAATGTTCCCATTTATTAAATCGAGTGCTTATTTTAAAATTGCAAATATCTTTGTTTGGTTCACGGCAAATTAAAACCAAGATGCAGGAAGTTACATGATGCAACAATTATTCGTGTCATATCAAAGGATCAAGCCGCTATCTCGCCCTTCTTTGGGCTAAGGTCGGATGAGGGGGAAGGGGAAATCTGGGGGGATCCAGGGCAAGAGGTTTTTCGGTGGAAAAACACAAATCTGTTCGCCCTTCAGGTAAGCTGAGAGTGACTGAAAGCCAGAGGAGCGATGCCCGTTGCTACCGGGGAGAATGAGCCGACTGCGGTTCCGGGAGCGCGTGTGGGCGCGGTCCTCCGCGCGACGCCGCATGCGGGTCCACCAGAGCCCTGAGCCCAGACTCGGCGCTTTCCCGCGGGAGGCTTCGAGCGTAATGGTGGCTATTTCCCGCCCACTGAGATCCCTTTCCAGAAAAGGCCATTCTGCTCCAAGGAGATGGATCCCTGGGGTCTCTGTGCCCTCATTGCGGGTCTTGGAGAGGGTTAGAGGACACCCCCGCAGGCGTTCCGCGAGTCAGGCGCTTCTCCTCGGAGGGGGAGGCTGGGAGCCGTAGAGCGGCAGCCCACACACGCAGGCGGGCTCCCAGGTGCTGGCCTTGGGCTTCTTAGCGGCCCGGAGCTCGTGCCTGGGAGTGCGCGGTCCGGCTTGACTGGTGACCGGCTCTAGTGCCTGTAGACTTCTTGGCCCATACGACGCTCCTGCACTTTGGACTGAAGCCCACATGGCCAAGGGGAGGGATGGGAGGGGGAGGGGGAGATGGACGAAGCCTCAAAGGGAATGGGGAACAGCGATGCTCATACCCTTCCCGTCCTACCAACCTCTGGGGGATTTTTTTCAATCTCATTGAGGAGGCATGAGAGAGGGGACCTAATATGAAGAAAGAATCAGATCTTAATATCCTTTGAAATTGGCCCAAAGAAAGGGAATGATGGAGAGGTATGTAAAGGACCCCAAAGTGCGGGGAGATCCTAACAAATAGAAACCGTGGACCGAAATCTGATATCAGAGATTGGGGCGTGCGGGGGATGGGGGGACTGGTAATCAGCTTGGTTGTAAGGAGCTCCGGCGGCTGAGAATGGTGAAAGGAATGATGGGGAGACCTTTGTTTAATGAGGAAACCTAATTATTGCGCATCTAGAAGTCTTGGTCCCTACTATGCGGTGAAGGCGGGTGCTCCCCCCCCCCCCCCACCCGGGATGCAGTGCGCATGCCCCAGCCTTCAGATTTGCATGATAAGGCTCGCACGTGAGCAAACTGTGACTGAGCCCGGGCCCCGTGGTGGCAGCCAATAGAATCCTGATCTCTACTGAGCCTCCGGGTCACATTGACATCTCGGTTCCCCCCACAATAGGCCTTTAAAAACCACTTTAAAAATAAAAAGCGTATTTTAGTATCGATTCGCGCCTTGGCACACTAGACTTCTGTGGGAAATAGACACATTTTAGAACTACAAATACATTTACTACAAGCAAGGGTTAAAGTAGTCAGAATTTAAGAGAAAGTTAGAAGACTGGAGAAAGGAATCTGTTCAAAGAACACTGGCGGGAAGTCAAGAAATCCTGGGACTGCTGCCTTCAGAGCCCTAAGACTTGCCCGACGTTGAATCTCCTGAGCCTTGTCTGCCACATGAAAATCCCACCTACCTCATTGACCAAATGAGCCTCAGAAGCTGTTTGAAACATTACCGTGTACAAACCTGGCTTGGGAAAACAGCCTCAAACCCAACTCTTTCTCCACTCGCATCACCAGCCCCCACGGTTGCCTGGGAGATGGGAAGCTAGAACACCTGCATTTCATCCTTCTCCCTTTCCCAGACACCAAAGTGGTCTATGTACCGAAGTCCATGTGTCAGCTCCCACGTCTGTGAAATGGGGCTAATTATAGAAGGGCAGAGGGAACTAGAAAGGTAAAGAAGTGACATAAATCTCCTGCCTGTCTGGGCCTCTCTCACCTCCACCCAAGCTCTGAGGCTGGAAACGATGAGGTTGATTCTCTGGAGCTGCAGAAGGGGTGGGCCAGCTGGGAAATATTACCCATCCTGCCCCTTTTGCACACTAACACTGCTGCCTGCCCTCTCTGCAGCACCCTCCTGACAGTTACCAACCAGCCTGTACTCTCCCCACCGTATATCCGTGCCAGAATTACTGCCCACAAATGGGCCTCCAACACCCCTGAGAGTGCTCCTGTCTGTGACAGGAAAACTGCTTGTTCATATCACTGAAATAAAACAGGTGGGGATTATTATGTGCAGTTCCTCTCCCCTTTTGTGTAATTCACAAGTCTCCAACATAGGATTAGGCTTCAAATGCATTTGGTCAGGTACATACTTTTTAGTGCTCGGCTCAAACAGTGTTAATACCATTCCAGCAGTGCCTCTGTTTGTCTCTTAGGTCTTTCTTTCTCACCCTCCAGGCCTACAATTATAACTTTTTTTTTTCTTTTTGGAGAGTATGAACCAGAGTCACACCCCAACCCTCCAAAATGCAAGGTGCTAAAGAGTGACTTCAAGGTCTTACTTGTTCATCTAAGATCAATATTATTTGACCAATAAGTATTAAAATGACATACTGTTAAGCATTTAGCTGCCAACATCCATGTCTGTTTTCTAAGGAGATACTCACTTGGTAGTCTCTGTAGAGAGAGAGAGAGAAAAAAAAAAAAAACTTTATCGTGATTCTGTTTTGGAATTGCCTTTGCAGAAATTCAGCTTTCTCCTAAATTGGCCCAATAAAATCAAACGGTTTCAAAATGAGATAGCCATGTTGTTTTCAATCCTTCTTGGACATTAGATTTTCAGCTTTTTCTTATAACTAACTTATCTTTGTGCTTTCTGGAAAATAAGGGCATATTTGAAAGGAAATACAGACTTAAAAGAAAGTCCATTAGCCCGTCGATAATTTTCACTGTCCCCAGCTGAGGCAAAATCCTCCTTCCCTGTCTTGGGAGTGGCTGCAATATGAAGTTTTCCTTTTTGAGCATGTGGAGTAAAATTGAACCAACATACATCCCATTTATATCCCAGCTTCTTTCCTGAGGCACGTTTCGGAACAGTCGGGGGTCTAACTTTAATGATAATTCACCGTCACCTCTAAGAGAAGGAAAGATCAGCAGGCTGGAGGTGAGGAAGGGAACACTGAGGTGTAGACTGAGGACAATGACCTGAAAGCCAGCTGGGGCCACAGCTTCAGTGTCTGGAGTTGCAGTTTACAGGCGTCCTTAGCTCCAACCCAGACTATCTTGCAGCCACTTTGTCTCCCATCAGTGTGGACCTTAGGGTACCTACTGACTCCTGCCCGTCCCAACAGGCGTAGCTGGCCGTCAGCACCTTGTGCTATCAGGGCTTCTTAGGAAACCAGCTGAGTGGCAGCATATCCTTCCCATGTGGGGCTTAACTCCTTTCAAGTCGAAACTGGTCAATTTAAAGGGAAATAGCAAAAAAGAGGTTAAGGAGGAAGATTACAAGAATACAACTGGCACTGTGAAGGCTTCTGGAGCGGAGCCACTGCTGCCTCCTCCCAGAGCACACTGAGGATGGTGCCCACAAATCAGCTAGGGCAGGACAAACCTACCCCTTCATGTTTTGGGTCACCGGAATGAAGATTTGGAGTGGGGGACAGGGGATTCCCTTTTCTCTAGCAGGTCAGTCAGGGAACAAGAAGGAGGCAAGGGGGCTTGAGGTGCCCCCTGCCTACTCTCCCGATTAGTCTCCAGTGTCTGGGACCACTCCCACCTCACAACCTCCCCCGCCCCCCCATCAGTGGTAATTATTCTAAGGACACTAAAGGTGCTTTAGGAAGCTTTCCTCTGTCTCCTCAAGACCAGCCAGCTAAGCCTAGCCAGTCCGCAGGAGAGCAGCTTAGCCTAGGGGGCTCTGGACCACCACAGGACACTTTGGGAGTCCTCCGGCCCGTGGGCAGGTAGCAAGCAGATAGAGCATGCAGTGCCCTGGCTGGCATTTTCAAACAACACGGATTACAGGCTGCATCTTGAATATGAATTAGCCTTCTGCGCTGGTGTGACTTCGCTTTGAAACTCAACTTGTCAAAGTATGGTTTTAATTAAACGTCTTCGGCCCGAAAGATTACATGTTTTGTAAAGTATATCCTAGCATGAAATTTACTTCCACAATCTGAAATTAGATTTCTTGTAAATGTTTTCATAAAAAAGAAATAGGAAGGGGGTGTGTGTGAGAATGGAGTAGTTCACACTCGCTGCGTTCCTTTAAAACGTCGTGCCGAGCCGGCCGGGCGCCCGACAGGTCCCGGGCCGGCCCGCAAGCCCGGGCCGGGACATGGTAGCGACAGCGCGCCCGCGACGCGCGAGTAACCCGAACCCGCCGGGGCAGGCGCGGCCCGCGCAGCTTTTGCAGTTGCAGACAATTCAGCAGACAGACAAGTTAATCCCGCACTGATTTGTTTTGGATCCGTCTGCAGGACGCCAGATACCCCCTTCGGCTGCTGCCACAGACACCTGCCTCCCTCCCCACCCCGCACCGCTGTGCCTGTCCCTGGAAAGACAGTGAAGAGGCGCTGGGCACAGGATGACCTCAACACCATTCAAGACAACACTTCAGTCTCAAAATTTAAAGCTCGCCTTTAAGAATTCCTGGCTAATGTTTAGAGCAACAGCAATGTTGATCGATAGCGTCTAACAGAATGTCCAGAGCTGCTCCAAACCAACCTCAAAGCCTCTCTAGACGGGGAAGGACCCCCTATCGGGTTTTCTATCACCTACCTGGGGGCATCTCTCACCGGTGTAGCCCTCAGTGAAAAAAGGGCCCTATTTCCCTGCATGGGGGCGGGGAAGGTGCCTGCACGCGCCGCGTCTTTCTATTCAATACAGAATTAAGAGCTGGGTCCCGGTGGAATTCTCTTTTACTAACTACTCTCCGAGGAACCCGCCAATTCTGGCGGGGTTTGCTGGATTCTAGTAAAACTCGGCTCACATGGGGTGGGATGTGATGGGGAGGAGGAGGGAGGGAGGCGCATCTCCTTTCTTCTAGATAATTGGGACCCAAGAAACGAGGAGGGGGTGGCGCAGTAGGGAGAGTTATTTACCGCCCTCCACCTGAAATAAGCAAGACCAATAACGCGCCTCGCTTTTCGCCCTGTTTACTCCATCCCCATTCAGTGATTGGCAAAGCAGGCCCTGAAGGCAGAAGCAATAATTGCTCCGCGCTCTCCTTACTAGGGATGTGTGTAGGCATTTGAAGTGTACTAAAAATAAACGAAGGAGCGAGAAAATGAAAAGGGGACAGAGTGACAATTTGCGGCAATTAAAGCGTCTGCACATGTTGCCGGAGGAGCAGGGACCCACAGCGGTTTTTGTTTTCTCAGGCCTGATGATGTGACTAACTCATTAGGGAGTTTTCGTCCCAGGTTGTGTGTGTGTGTGTGTGCGTGTGCGTGTGCGTGTGCGTGTGCGTGTGCGTGTGTGTGTGTGCGCGCGCGCGCGCATCGGCAAGTCCGTGGGGGAAGGAGGAAGCTGGGACCACTTCTGCTCCCCTGAAAACGCGGTCGTTCTCGGGAAAAGTGCGGGGTGCAGCTCCCGCAGCCGCGCCCCGCCCCCACTGCACCCCACTCTCGCACTCCGGCGGATCCCAAGTGAGAGCCTCTTGGTTAGCACTCACCGACACCTCTTCCAGGAACTTTGGAGCAAGTTTTCAGTTTCAAGGTGTCTAACCTTAAAGGGGAAACCTTAAAAATGATAACGTTTCTCTCACAACCTCAGAGAGGAAAGGAGAAGGGGTGGAAGGGAGAAAAGGGGGGCGGCCAGCCAAATCAAAGCTTGGGAGGCATTTTGACAGCGCGCTTGAAATATTACTCTTAATTTTTGGAAGATTTTCAAAAAGTGAAAGGGGGATGGGTGGGGGGTGAAGGGAAAGAACCACAACTTTCTCCCGTTACTCCAGCGTCCAAACAGGGAGGGCTCCAACTTCTGCCACACGAGGGAACACACAGTGGGAAATTGCTTCAAGATACAGCAGAGCTCTCTTCTTGCCCGGGACCCTACCTGAGCCTCGAACTTCGCGAAAGGGTGGGTAGGAGGAGTCATGGGTGTCAAAAGTCTGCATAGTCTCAAAAGTGACCATCAGAAGGGTGACCGCAGGCCCTGCTTTCCTCCAGGGCCTGGCTCGGGCCTCCTAGAATCTCGCCCAAACTGGCACCCCGTGTTGATCAACCCCCACCCCCACCTCCCGCCATCCCACCCCCGTCTAGGGCCACGGAAGGGGGAAGGGGCTACACTGTGCAGCCACCGCCAAAGTCCAGCTCGGGCTGGCTTCAATGAAAGCTGGCAAATCCAGCGAGTCTCGCAGAAATTTTCTTCGATCCTAATTCAATTTTAAAGCGGATTTTTACTATTAAAAACGCTGCCGAGCAACACATTGAATTAATCTGACTGTACGGTTTTAATTACAGTGAGGGTTTCTCTACAAATCTGTACAAGACAGTGGCTGGCTCTTGGAGGATCTCTGCCTCCTGAATTCCATTATCCGGCCTCACATTCCCCGCAGACAGCGGCGCGTGGGAGCCAGCTGCGGGCGCGGGCGATCCTGTCGCCCGAAGCTTCTGCCCGCCCTCCTGGCTCCTGCCCCCCACCCCCACCCCGTCCTTTCTTTCACCCCAGCCCCAAAGAGAGCCCTGGACGCCTGCCTGCCTGTTTGGGACTGCTGCACTGAAATCCTGAAACACTATGCTCGCTTTTCAACTCTTGGGCCCAAGACCTTCGAGCCTCGAGAGGCTTGTTCTTAAAAGGGTTCATTTCTCGGGGGAGGGTGACCTCTTTTGTCATTTTTAAAGGTTCCTCCTCCTTTGACTTTGCAGCAACGAGATGTCCTAAGGGTTTGAGGGGGAAACTGGTTAGGGATGGGAAGGAGATGGGGAGAAAGGTCTAAGAGAGAACATTAACTGATGTCCAGCCATCCCCCAACCCTCAGAGTAAAGAGGAATGTTTTTATCAAACTTGGTTTTATTTGCTGGGCAACTAACATCGTGGGGCAGTGGCCTCTAGAGAACCGGATGGGCAGGAAAACGAGGAGAGGTATTCTCTAAACGAAGCAGATTCACACTCATTCTCTCCTGTTCACTCTCTTGTATTTTTCAACTCCCTTTGTATGTTCCCAGCGTTTTTCCTCTCTCCACCTCCCTCTCCACAAAGCGTGTGGGAAGAAAAGCGGTGAACTCAAATATGAACCGGAATATGTATCCAAATGGACACAACTCTCAGCGAGTATTATTTAAAGAAGCAAAGACTTTGAGCTTCGTGGGGCAGGGTGCCTCACTTGACAGGGGGTGGGGGAACATTTTTAGTCTCTGCACAAAATTACTAAAACCTACGGAAGAATACTGTTGCATTCTCCCCCCCCCCCATAGGATGGAAGGGGGGTGTTCTTTCTCCTAGATTTGTGTAAAAAAGGATTTTGCTGTGAACAAAAGAAAAGAGAAAGGGCACGTTTGAGAGAAGGGGTTCAAGCAAGCACAACAAGCCCCTCATTCCTTGTAAGGGCTTTCCAATCAGTTGACCCTTAAGGAAAGTTTTACTGAAAAGCTAATAAATTACCTTTCCATTTATTGGGATGTTATGAAATAAAGAGGATCAGAAGTACCTAGGAATAGGCATGAATATGAAATTCACCAGAACATTGGTATCATAAGGGTGGTCAGGTACAACTCTCTCTAATGGGAATGGTTTTGATTTCCTTTCCTCTTGTAACAAGAGAATCATCTAGGAGTTCACGTGATGGCAAGAGGCTGGCTTCCATCCCCGGTTTCCTCAAGAGCTCTTCCCGGACTGGCTCTCCCTTAATGTTGAGCCGTTTGCTGTGACTTTGTTATGTTACTGCTGATGAAGGGATGAAGAAATTAAAACAGAGGATGCTTCCAGGCAGTTAGGAAGAGGCTTGGCCAGCTACATTAACTCCTTATTATCCTTCAAATAGTTGCCACTTCCTGTTGATGCCTGGTCCCTGCCGCTCCGTGGCTGCACTTATCCTCCAATGGTCAGGAGGCCCTCGTTTCAAGGACTGACTAGATTAAAGCTGACTTCAAACACCATATCCCTTCCCCTTTTGCCTTGCTACGTTTCCCAGCAGGGCAAATGGGGGGGGGGGGGGGGCTTCAGCCTTGGTTTACCCAACAGGTTAAAAAGACCAAAATCATCGTTTGTTTTGTTTTAATCTAAGTGTCTCAACATTATTGAGTTATTTTTTCCTGGACTGAGAGAAGAGTATTTAGTGTATTAGGGAGTGGAGTCCTATGCTTGATAAAAGAGGAAGGAGGGAGAGAGGGAGGAAGGGAGGAAGGAAGGAAGGGGAGGAAAGAAAGAAAGAAAGAAAGAAAGAAAGAAAGAAAGAAAGAAAGAAAGAAAGAAAGAAAGAAAGAAAGAAAGAAAGAAAGAAAGAAAAGGAAGGGAGGAAGGAAGGAAGGAAGGAAGGAAGGAAGGAAGGGAAAGGAAGGAAGGGAAGAAAAGGAAAGGAAAAATAAAAGACAAGACAAAACAGACTTCTGTATACAATCCCCACCTAGGGATGGTAGAAACATGTGTTGCTTCCCCCCTCGAATCCACTGTAGACCCAGCACATTGGCTCCCTCTGTTAGGAAAGATTTAGATGCTCTCACAGTCTGGGAATGGGGTCAGGGAGAGGCAAAGTGTTCAATCTGAGGACCTGATTGGCTTTGCTTTCATAACTTTGCTTTCATAACTTCATAAAGTCCAGGTTTGAAAAGATCTGGAGTAGGGGCCTCTAGTCTAGATTACGCTTAATTAATATTCTCCAAGTTGGACAGTCTAGAAATAGTCTGTGAAGCTCCCAGTGGGCATCACTGTGGACATCCATGTTGGAGTTCCCTAGCTATGTGTTCTTGGGGCCCTGAACTGGAGAGATGAAGGAGATGTTTCCAGACTTTAGTGAGCCTCTTTCTGTGTGTAGAGTTTTGGGGAGCCTGGGAGGATCTGGAGGAGCCTGAGAGGATAGGGTGTTGATATGAGCATTATGTTTTATAACTCAGAGAAAATAATGCCATAATCCTAGTGCTTCCTTGCCTCATCCGATACTTTTGCCTGCCCCTGAACATACCGTCACTGATTTGGGCTAAGAGAGGGAAAGAGGCAGCTCTCCTGTTCCACTCCCAAGCTTCCCCAGGTGTAAGTGTTGGGGGAGGGGAAAAGCACCCGGGTTTCCAGGACATCAAGCACCCTTTCCCTACACAGGTACACAAACAGAATTTTACATTGAATGGGGGAAAGACTAGCAGGAATTTTTTCCACCAAGGTCTCCTCTTGAGAAGGAGGTTCTTAGCATGGCTATGTAAATCAATACCGAGTTATTTCTTTGAATTCAAAGGCTATTTGTTGAGGTCTAATTTCCTTAGAATTAAGGTGATAACTGAGCCCAACTTAGCAACCAAACCCAACCAGGGCCTGCCTGGAATTGAATGCGCTTCTCCAGGGCGCAGAGGCTGCAAACCCTCATCAGCACCCAAAGGGAGCATGCTAGCTAGCATCCCTCCATAGCTAAAACAACAGGGAGTTTCCGTCCCAAAGATCCCATTCCTCCCACAGTGGCCTTGGGCTCGACCCACGCGGTCTTATCTTGACAATCGTTATTTTTCTCTAAATAACGTGGACAGCTGGAACACAAGCCCCCAAACCTCGACATCTTTAAAAGCAAAAAAAAAAAAAGAAAAAAAAAAAAGCAATATAGGCCTCAAAGTCTGTCTTCTATAACTTCTTAGTGAATATGACCTTTCCTCACCTACTACGGGATCTGAAAGAGCCTTTTGGCCTTCTACTCCCGCTGCCGGCTTCACTTCTATTTTGAATGATAAAGACTGCGCAGGACTAGCCTCCCACCCTCAGGAACTGGCCGGGGTTCCCCAGCGGGCAAGACAAAGAAGTAGGAGCCAGGGCCCGGCGGGCGGCCAGCCGAGCACTGGGGCCTGGAGGCCCTGAGACGTGCGCCTTCGCTGCGAGGCCCTGAAGAAGCCGAGAGTTCGTGCCTCTCAGAAGGGCCGGAGGTGCGCGCTGGACCAGAACAAACAAGGGCTGACTCGCCGAGGCTCATGACCACCGCTCTCGACGCACGAAGGACTCGGCAGCCGAGATACCGGGTTCAGTCGGAGAGAACTGACCGCGGGGAGCGGCCCCTTCGGCGGCCAGCTACCGCGCAGCGAACTCCTCCAGCGAGGCTGGTGGCAGAGGCCGCACGTGGCAGCCCCTCGCTGCGCGCCCCCTTGGCGCACCGCGTGGGGCCGGACTAGCTCTCTGGCTCGCCGCTCCCGGGGCTGGCCGCAAAGCTGGACGCTCAAGCAGTGTGGCATTCTGTCCAGTACAGTCGCACCGAGACCGCAAACAAGGCGGGAGGGACCCATCGCTCGATCGGCTCCCCAGCCCCTGCCCGACTGGGCTCAATCTGGTTCTCAGCAGGACCTTTACCACTGGCAACAACTTCGG
>NW_024080740.1:905644-973144 GCF_003009895.1 Hyaena hyaena | reverse complement strand
GGGAAAAAGATTCGAAAGCCTCGGACCATTTATTCCAGCCTGCAGCTCCAGGCTTTAAACCACCGCTTTCAGCAAACTCAGTACCTGGCCCTTCCCGAGAGAGCTGAACTGGCAGCTTCCTTAGGACTGACACAAACACAGGTAATTCCCGAGAAGCCCAGGTTTCCCTGAAATGCTGACCCTGCTTACAGATCCGGCAGGGAGCACATCAGGAGGAATTCCTGGCCTAGTCAACTAAGGATGGAAAGAGCTTAATGACAAATGCCTTTGCTCCATTACACGCTTGCCGGGACAACAGTTTGGAATAAATGACCTGGTATTCAGTGCTGGATTGGATTTGCACATCCTCCCAACCCTCGGCGACCCCACCCCAGCCTAGTGTCCTTTGGTGACCAAACTCATAAATTAATCGAGCCCTATTCCAGAGCAGAACGCCATGAAAGAGAACAAACGTGTAGGAGAAAAAAAGATGTTCAGGCCAGGAGGCAGAGGAAGAGCTATGCTTCTTAAGGATCTGTTTGTGTGGCGATGGGACGTAATGAGGATTTCAACTCATTGACACAGAGTTATGAAATTGGGGTGGGGGGGGGAGGCCAGATATGTACAGGCTCCAACAGGATTCGCTAAAGGGACCAAAGTGCAAACTACCCATCCTAGGATAGGTGAGGTGGGCTTTTCTGAAGACCGCCCTAAGCTCGATGGTTAAACCATCCCGGGTGACTGGCTGGTGCAGACTGAGGTACCTTCTGGGAGTACAGGACTTGGGAGCAATGGCAGAGTTGAAGATCAAAGAGGAATGCTCACCAAATTACCGCAGGTGAAGCCTCAGTTAAGTACAGTTGCTGAAGTTCCCCTGTCCTACTAATTTGAAAGACATATGGGGCATTTTAGACTTCACAGGAAGGGGCTTAAGTAGGTATAGTAGGACCCCGGTCGTAAAGCCAGGCTGCAATCACCTGTGGTTTTTGTCCTTGTCAATTAACTTAGCTGCACACAGTGGTAGGCCTCGCTGTGAGGTGGGCGATCTTCAGCGAGGGGACTCCAAGGTTTAGGAGACTCTGGCTGGTGAGTGATTGTGTGCTGCCTTAGAGCAGATGTCCCTGAAGCTCTTCTTTTCAATTGGGCCTGCTTTCTCTTGCCACATTGCCACCAAAAATATTTGGCGTTCCTGCAGCCCACTACCTCGTATTACTCTTGGAAAAGCAGATTCCTATGGCTAAGGAATTTTAAAGGTAAAAGAAGCGGCACCATAGAATTTCCTTCTTCAAACGAAGTAGCTTAGATATGCTTCCATCCCAGATTCCTGATTCACATTTAATTTTCAGGAGTCCTTTGAGTTTTAGTGACTGCACTAACAACCATGTGATGATTGTTGACCACAATTCGAGTAAGCAACATGCAAAGTAGGGAACTAAGGAAGGCACCATCCCTATTCCTTACAGGATTATGAGGATGTACTTGCTTCAGGAGAAAGATGCTTCATGCACATGCAATATATACATAGGTATCTTCAAGACATTTGGTTATAAATGTACAGGTTTTTCCCTGTTCGCAGTCATTTGCTCACTGTACATGCATAGAGATGCCAGGTTTGGACATTAGTAAATACAAAACAGACTGTCAGAGGAAGTGTGGCTTTTATCTGAAAAGTTCTCCGGTTAAATATCCTTCTTTGGACTTTAAGCTTGGCTCTCTCATTTTCCTTCGGTCTTATTTTATTCTTATTTATGCTGCTGTTTTAAAACTAGATTTGCATCCCACTGAAGAGCTACAGCGACGTTAGGTATCCAGACAAGATACCTGGTAGACAGGGCCGGGGCGAGGGAGAGGAGGCTAGAAAGAGGTGGAGGAAGGCGGGGACCTGGCGTTTGCAGTTTCGCTTGTTTTGATTTGGGTGGGGGGGTGGGTATTGCTTCCAAAGCTTGGAATAGAGGCACCGGTTCGGTGTTTTGCCACCTAATGATCCTCTGCTGCCTTTCGTTCCAGGTGAAGATATGGTTTCAGAACAAACGCTCTAAGTTTAAGAAATTGCTGAAGCAGGGCAGTAACCCGCACGAGAGCGACCCCCTCCCGGGCTCAGCGGCCCTGTCGCCGCGCTCGCCGGCGCTGCCTCCGGTGTGGGACGTTTCTGCCTCAGCCAAGGGCGTCAGTATGCCCCCCAACAGCTACATGCCCGGCTATTCGCATTGGTACTCCTCTCCACACCAGGACACGATGCAGAGACCACAGATGATGTGAGTTGTCTGAGGGAAATTGATACCCTGGGGAACCATCCGAACAGGCAAGGAGGATCCAGGACCTGCTTGCATCTGCCAAACCCAGCTGAAGGAGCAGGCTCGGGAGAACTCTTCTGTGTGGCAAGACAGCCTGGGCGCTTGCTCGCCCTCTTGCGCTCGCGCTCTCTCTCTCTCTCTCTCTTTCCCTCCCTCCTTCTCTTTTCCTTTCCTTCCTTTTCTTTTTCCCTTTCCTTTTCTCATCTGTGTTTTCCCTCGAGCAGCCTCAGTAACTGATCTTTCATCTTAGAGAGAGAGAAAGAGAGAGAGAGAAACTGGTTTCTATGCCAGCGCTCCTGAAACCCCCTCACTGCAAGGACATTTTCCCTTACCCTTTGGGATCCAGGCTCTGAGCCTCCTCTTCTCTTTGGGAGTATCCATCAAAACGACTTTTTTTTACAGACATTTCCCCCCACCAGAAGAATCTGCGCAAACATGGCAGCGTTTTTACTTGTTTAATGAGCTTAAGACATTACATGATGAAAAAGAAGCATTTCCGGCTCCTGCATTTTTATTTACCAATCCCAGACTGACAAAACAAAACAAAACAAAAAACAAAAACAGGAAAAAGAAAAGAGAAAGAAAGAAAAAGAAAAATCCCTCACCTAACAGCCCTTCTCTAAAGAAAAAGGAAAAATCGGCTGTAAGATTAGAACGTTGCCACAAAGGGAACGCTGCATGTTTTATCAAAATGCACCGAGCAAGAATGATGATGTTTTTTTTAAAAACAAAACAAAACAACAACAGCAAAACAAAACCACTCTTTCCCCACCCCACCCCCAAACCCTGAACTGGAATCAGGAAAGACAGAGGAAACAACCAAAATCACCATTCTATTGCTTTGATACCTTTACTAGGCGAATTGGTGGCATTCACTAAGCTAATAGGGACGTTTATATTGAGAAACATTTCTGTATATATTGTTGAATTTTAGTTGTACATATACTTTGTATGGTTTTGTCTTCTTTCATATATGGAGTAAAAGCCACAAAACGCTGGGAGTGTCCTGTATATTTCTCTCTGTGTGCCTCCATCTCACCCCCCCTCCTCCTTCCCTCCCAGTATATTTTCTATCACTCTTAAAAGAACTCCTATTTCCTAATATGGGAAGCCCTATATATAAACATCAAGTGCTTGCAAAGATGTCAGTTTGCGGCACTAGCCTTTGTTTTAAGTACTTTAACATTAAACATGGATGTTTTCTCAGCTTCCTTTATATATTTTTCTTATATTTTCTACACATTTATCTGTTTTTAAAAAACATTAGAATGATCTATCCCCAGGTTAACCTCTAGACATCCAGTAGCTTCCAGTGCTGAAACTGAGTGTTCTCCTTTTCCTTTCCTCAGCCAAAATAATACAGCTGTATTTGTCTTTGTTTGGAAGCAATTTTTTTAAAACAAGAGGAAAGAATACAAGAAAAAAAAAAACTAAGTAAATGCACAATTATTACTACTTAATGTTTACACCCTTTGCAAGCTAGCTAGGTAGGAAAATGCATGATCCTGCGTGAAATACATCCTTCCGATCTTGTGGAAAGCACAGAAATAATGAAAATGAAAAGCCCTTTCGTCATACAAGCAGGAAGCCCCATACTGCGAGAATTAATGGCTACAGACCTGGGCATCCTTCAAATTATGAACCTTGAAACCACTGAGCCATTTATCAGAAGTCAATAGAGATACTCAGAGTGCTCCATATAATGACAGCGACATACAGTCGTGCAAAAGGACAGTCACTATAATTAGACACAAAGCAAAGACTACTTACCAATATACCCGTTCCTTTTTTTGTTGAGCAACTTCCACGCTCAGTCAGTCTCAGAATGGTTTAAAACCGATCAGTCTTGTCATTTTCTAGCATTCGCATTGTTACATTAGGAAAAATGTTTTCTTTTCTTTTTTCCCCCTTCCTACTGTGAAACTTTGGGTTCGTAGCTCCCCAGGATCAATTCTGAACAAAGCCTCCAGCTGCAGTGCCATCCAATTTGAAGCAGACATTGGGGACAATTTAAGGTTTTTATCCACAAGAAGGTTTTTTTCCATTCTCTTAAATGCAGCCATAATTAGAGTAATTTTTCATGTAGCCCGCTGATTACAGCGTTTTTACCGTCAAAGATAATTACCTGTAATTTTCTTCCACTTTTAATACTAAAAAGCCATCTTTATTTAGATTCAGGAACAGGAAAGGCGAAACAAAAGAGGGAAATTATTCTGTTATTCATACACAAATTGCAGAGACGTAGGACCTAAAATTGAAAATTAACCAAAATTATAATGCTGAAAAGAATGGAAGAGGCTGCAGAAGTACAGCTGGTAGTGGGGCTTTGCTGAATTATTCAAATTACGTTAGAGAAAAAGCTACCATACATCGAAACCAACACTAATTTTTCTTTAAAAAAAAAAAAAAAAACTACCAGACGCATGCCAAACCACTGTGAGTGCATGGAATTCTGAAACCTAGCAAATGCATTTTAACACATGGGAGGTGTTGTCATGATGCGCCTGTAACGACCTCTCTATCTCTTAACATGAGTTTAATTAAACAACAAATTCTGCGAAGAGATCCTCCCAAGAACTGTCCTTGGAACTGGGCTTCCTCTGGGTCCTTTGAACATGAAGGGTTAATATTTTCGCTCTTAGAAAGTATTGACCCCATAGTAAACTGATGAGAGAGAGAGAGAGGGGGGGAGAGAGAGAGAGAGAGAGAGAGAGAGAGAGAGAGACTGGTAGGAGGGGCGTGGGTAAAAGGCATCGCCCAGGCGCGGTGCCTACTACGCCTCCCCACGTTCAAACTTCCGCGGAGTTAGCATTCTAGAGCCTCGTTCTGACCATATTTTCCAGGTAAAAAAAGAACGAGAGAACAATAGCTGCGGGGGTGCGGGTGAGGGGGGAAATGTCTCCCCGGCGCCAATAAGCATCTCATTATCTTTTGACACAATTTAGTCCAAAGGTCCCCACCGCCGGAGAAAGGCCTTTCTGTACAGGGGTGAGGGAGCCGAGGACTTCTCGGGCTCCTGCACTTAACATCTGTAGCTGCTTCCAAATCTCTATTGGGTCAGGAAACAGCGTCATCTATAGATAGAACAAACACCGTTTCTCCTTAGAGTCTTCCTTGGTGCATTCCTAAATCGGCCTGGTTCCTCAGCTCCACAGCTCGGTTCTGTGTCTCAGCCAATCGTGCCCCTCCAACCCCAAGGTCGCAGCGTTTGGGCCCCGCAGGCAATAGCTGTACGAACCGCATCCCGCCCCTCCCCCGCCTGCCCCCCTCCCCTTCCCCATCAGCTTGAGGCAAAGGCCTTGCAAAGCAGCCCTGAAGGGTTTCAGAGGCCAGTTATTCCGGAAACTTTCTCCCAAGTGGAAGAAAATGTCGCAGGGGCTATGACAGTCGAGAGATTCAGACTACACCTGCCGTTGCCAATGTCGGCATACCTGTGATACTAAAGGAGCATTGTGGTGAGCTCCGTTTGCTCTCTCTCGACACTCCAAATCTTAAAATCACCGTCAAATATAAAGACTTTAAATTTGCCTCTGACTAGCTTTGAGTAACAATTTTCAAATAGACCTCTTAGCTCGGAATCTCCACCCGGCTCTCTCCACATCTTACAGCAACCTGGTCTCTTTCGCAGTCTCCAGTCACAAGCTGCACCAAATACATCAACAGCACAGAAAGCAAAAAGACATATGAGATCTTAAGGATCCCATTCTCACCCGAATCCTCTTACTCACCAGAACGACAAGTCTTTTACTGTTAAAGGGGGAGAAGAGATCAGAATTGAAAAACCTATAAAGCAAAGTTGCAGTCCAAAATAAATCACAACAGCAACCCATATAGCTTGGAAAGTGTGAGAAGAGAAATATGAACTGTGCCTTGAAGTATGGAAGAAATAAAAACTTACCACCAGTGAATATCTCTTAAGCAATGATCAGGGTCTAGAAATCTATACTGAACAGAAGCAGAGGAGAATATTTGTCTGAGTCTCAGGGCAGAAGCTCTTTCTCTATATTCTTGGTTGAGTGAGCACATCCAGGTGTGAAATTGTTTGCACACCCCAGCACCTCTTATATTGCCAGCAAAATTAGCTGTTATTACTGTCACTGTTTAGTGATGGTTAGCGTGATACAAAAAAAAAAAAAAAAAAAACTGCTGTAATCAAGACCTGGCGCATCTTTGCAAATTACAGATAATTGTAAACGTCCAGATTATGATAATAGCATCCTAATCCAGTCTGCAATATAATTATTACAGAGTGTTACATCTGAAACTGTCCAGTAGGGCTAATTCAGCCATTATTTAGACCCTATTTTTGCACTGCAAATGGGTTGCTGAGTTGAAAATGTACGATTGTAATTTCACAGGGCACTCAATGAGTAATGGTATAGGAAGAGGAAAATACAAAAGTGAAATGTGAACAGTAGCGATCAAATCAAACCCTGAAGGACAAAAGACTGTTTGATTCATATGGAAAAAGAAGAGCAGGAATTAAGAAAATAGCAAATCAGTGGTCTGAAGCATTACGTGTACAAATCTTCAATGTGTGTAGAGCTGGTGTGTTTGCAAGGGCTGCTGTATGTGCTTCTGCCTGGAGTCTGAAATCATTTTTCCCTCCCTCCCTCCCTCCCTCCCTCCCTCCCTTCCTTCCTTCCTTCCTTCCTTCCTTCCTTCCTTCCTTCCTTCCTTCCTTCCTTCTTTCTCTTTCCTTTCTTTCTAAGCCACCTTTCTTCCCCCCTCAAAGCATTTTCTTGCTTGAAAAAGGATAGTGCCCCTCCCCAAAGCAAAGAACATTTGTGAATTTCACCATTGTTTCCACCAGTGCTGCCTCAGAGTGTGCCTGTCACTTGTTTATGAACATTTGCTTAAATGAATCTGCAATCTCTCTTGTCATCAGAGCAAAATGACCTGGGTGCTTGTAAGTGTTCCTGAGCTCCATCTCCATTCTCTTTCACTGTGAACAGGTCATTGAGAGTCCTAAAGGATATTAGCAGAAAATGTATTAATTGCTGCTAATTAAATAAAGCCGGCTGGGAAGCCTCTCCTCTATTCGGCTAGGCTGGCTATTGGCTTTAATCCTATCATTAACTTTTATTAATTAACACCCCCCCCCATAAACTAGTCCAGCTGCTTCTATTGCTATAAGTCACTGATGTGTTTCTTTCTGGATTCCAGTAAGTCCAGTATTTTTGATAAAGGGCTATTCCTGCTCCCAGACATGGTTGTAAAAGAGCAAGGTCAGTGTCTTTAAAGTATGGAACGACTTGAGAGAGGGAGTCCGACACTTAGAGCAAAAGAGTCTGGAGAGAGGCTGGGATACTCTGCTGGTCCAGAGTGAAAGTGAACCCAGGGTGTTCTCTGTTGCTTCCAGGGAGGAGAGCCCTGCCCTGGCTGAAACTTCTGGAGTCTAGTTCTGTTTCTTGGCGGGGATGTCCTGGTCAGGACCCTTATATCTCCAGGACCTTAGTTTTCTCACCATGAGTGCATAGAATTTCCTGAGCCTCTCTTCCCGCCTCTATAACAGTATGTGATGATTCTCCCTCCTCCTACCACCGCACAGCCCTGGGAGCTGCCCAACCAGGGCCATCCTCCAGTTGCAAGCAGACTTGCTCCTATGAATTTAAGGGCAATAATGAAATGTTCCTTGTTTAGTGAACCCTGCTTATAGATGAAAGCTGGGTCCATATTCTGCCTCTTCGCCTACCCCTAGTATCCCACCTTGCAAATGGCAAGTGGCCAAAACAGTCCTTGGATGACAATAAGCTTCCAGTGGCAGATTTCTGTCCTCTCACCTTTGAAAGAAAAAAAAAAACCTGTTTCTTAAAAATCATAGCTTGAGAACTGTTTATAGCCCTTTACCCCCACCCACTTCTTTAAAAAATGCATTAGACTGTGAATGGTGGAGATAGAATCATTACTGAATCTTGGAGTGTGTGTGTAATGATGTTATGAAGCCATTCCGCCCCCTCCCCCTCCTGTGGGAAAGGTCGTAATGTGTGGTATTTCACGGTTTTATAGAAATCTTGGTTTAGGATGTGGAACAGACTCAATAATACATGCACTTTGGGCAGAGACTCCTTCGGACCCCCCCAAATCAGAAGTAAATAATAAGTCCCAGAGAACAAAAGAACAGAAACGTTAATCGCAGCAAAACAAGACTCTCGTGCCCTTTAAAGACAGATTCATGTAAATCCCCCCGTTCCTATCTTCACTGTTAGAGCGCGACCTATTATAAAACAGTTTATTGCATTTCAGCTGGTAACCCTGGATGATTGAAAGGGAAGCCTTCCCCCCGCCCCCCCCAACCCGCCCTTCCTCAGTAGATAAACTGTACACTTCTGCCCCTTACCACAGGGGAACCCAAAGCTTGCCAAATGCAAAAGAAAACGCAGATGGGGCGGGGGGCGGCAGGGCTGAGTAGAAAAAATACTTAGCCAATCCCACATGTGCTACCGCTATTTGGGCTGTTTTCGAGGCCCAGAGATCGCTGTGCCTCTGAAATAACCATGTACAGTATGCAAGGACAGCCGACAACTTGGGAACTGGAGCGGAGGGCGGGAGCGAGTCGCAGCGCCCCCTCCCCAACCTCACCCGAGGCGGAAGCCTCCACCCAGCCTCTGTGGGAGGGGGTGCTTTAGGATGGAGGAGAGGGGTGACCGCAGGCGGATCCGCCGTCGTGGCGCACTTCCCAGAGGTGCAGGAGGGCGTCTGCCCTCAGGGCGTGCCTCTGGAGAGAACTAGAGAGCTCCGGGTTGGCGAGATCCCAGCGGCCAGTGGGAGGCGCGCGATCCACGGGGTTGCGGGGATGAGGCGGGGAGGGTGCCGGTTGGATAGCCCTAAAGGTCCTATCCTCGAATAAAAGGAAGGACTGATGGAGGGCGGGGGGTCAGGGGGCAGTGTTCCAGGAGGCATCCGTCGCACTTCGGGCGGGGGGAGATCATGGTATCAAGGCCGGAGTAAACTGATGGGCGCGCCGGGAGGAGGCGAGCACTGCCAGGCCTTGGCGCGTCGTGGGCGACTCCCAGGACTGCGCGGCGAGGACGCCGCGAGCCGTGGGGCGTCCAGTGGGATCAAAGGAGCCACGGAGGCCAGCCGGCGCGTCTGGGGTTGTGCGATGAGGGGCGGGAGAGAAGGGATTGGCATGGGCGGGGAGATCCTGGCCTGGCTCTGGTCCCCAGGAGGGGGTGTGTGCGTGTGTTTGGTGTGCGGGTCAACACGCTCTTGCCGGAGGCCGAGACCTGGGTGGATCTGAGTGTGGGTCGACAGGCTCCCGGCTGGGTGCCCCAAGGAGAAGGAGGGAGGGAGAGGGAGATGGAGAGGGGGAGGGAGACAGAGAGATCAAGGGCAGCGAGGTCTGCGGGTTCCTCTGTGTGTGTGTCTCAGGCCCTGTGGCTCAGCACTGGAGCCGCCTGGCACCCACAGGAATGCGGCTTCTCTCGGCTCCCCAAGCCGCCCCCTGTTCCACAAGGAGGTGGCCGCCAGGAAAAAGGGGGGAAAGGGGGCAGAAATCCGCGTAAGAGCCTCAAACAAAGACCAATTTATCTGATCTTTTACAGGAGGGCCCAGGAGGCGGAGAGGGCACCAAGGAATCGCCCTGGCTCCGCGGGCACGTCCCGGGCCTCCTGGGCTTTATAAGGAGGTCTGAAAATAGGGGTAGAGGTGTGGGAGTATGGAGGGGATGGTGAAGAGGCCCACGGAAAAGAAAAGTAAATCTTGGGGTGAGCTTAACATCTTGGGAGCTCTAGATTGAAAGCTAGGCAAGTGGGGACCAGAAGTGGCAGACAGAAACCCCGAAGAGTTGGGTCAGGCCGACTGCAAAAAAATGGTGGGGAGTAGTACACGTTTGTATTAGATACAGGAATAAACAATAAAGAGAAAGAGGGAAGGTGGGAGGAAGGGCAAGAGAGAGAAACATCACACAGATATTTTTAGACTTTGCTGAAGATCTGTTATTTTTACATCCTTGGGCGCAGGACTGCAGGGAGTTAAAATCTCCTGGGAGAATCCCCATGGTGCCAGGGAAAACCCGCTGCAGAATGGTTTGCCAGAATATTTTTGTCCATGGCTCCCAGACCAAGTTAAAAAAAAAAAAACCGCTCGAGAGAAGAGGCCATTGCGAGTGGAAGAAGTGAGGTTAGCACACGGAAAGCAATCCTGAAACCAAGTCTGTCCGCGCTGTGCCTGCCGGCGTCGCAGCGACAGACTAGTGTCCTTAATAGCAAGCGGCGTCAAGGCTGGAGGTGGAAGGGCGGTCCTTAAAGAAGAGCTTCTCTCTTCTTTCCCAGGAAAAGTCCGAACTCTCCCTTCCCTCAGCTTGACCGCGTCTGGGTGATTGGGGGTGAAGGAAGGGATCCCCTTTTCAACGCCAGGAATGGAGGTGGGGAGATGACTGGGAAGGCTAGGAAAACATCAGCCCTCTCTGCGTGCAAAACGAGAAGAAGCATCTTCCACGCACGCTCCCGCCACTCTCAGGCGGCCAGTGGATGGGAAATGCTAGAGGTGGACAGTCGGTGCGCACCCCCTCCCCCAACCTCCCCAAACTTGCACTCGAGGGCGCAGGGGAAAGCTGATGCTCTCACACCGACGGCGCAGGGTTTCTCGAGCCGGATTCCCCGGTTATAAAGCGCGGCTTCAGTGTAGAGGAAACTCTCAAAATCTTTACAAGAGAAGAAAGAAAAGCAGGAAGTAGATCCCTCCACCTCTTCCCCCTCCCTTTCTCTCCCAGTGCAGAAAACAAAATGGGGTTTCCTAGGCTTGCCCCCAGGTGCGTCGCCACTCGGAACTTCTGGCAAGAAAGGAGGGCTAGAGGGAATGTGTAGGGGAGGAAAGGCAGCGGCCAGAAAAGCGGTCGCCCGGGCTTTGGGGTTGGCGGCAGGGGAGAGGGGTTCACAGCCCCGGCCTGGGCCAGGGTGCTGCCCGGGTCCCGGCAGGGTGCGCGTGACGACTATTGAAATACCGCCCCCCCCCCCCCAACACACCGAGGCCCAAGCCGTTCCAAACTGGCAGGCTGGAAAGGAAAGGAATCGAGAAGATGGGGAGGAGGGGAAAGGAGAGGGAGAGAGGAGAAGGAGCGAACACACAGGTAAATTCCCCTCCGGGCATGCAGCGTGCCTTTTCAGGTCTAGTTTCCCAACCCTGGAAGAACCTTCTCAGAAATCCTCAGATGACAGGATGTAATTTTTTATGTGCTAATCTCCAACCCCCCACCCCAACACACACACTTAAGAAGACTTTTTTTTTTGTCACATTTATTGCTGCTGACTTCCTAGCTGTAAAATATATTTTATGCATCTTGTAATTCCCAACATAGGATTTCCCTTGGTATCCCAAGGAAACAGCATTAGGCGTACTAAAGGACAGTCAAAAAGGCGCCCACAAGTCAGGCCAGAGAGCACAGCTCTAGATCAGGCTGCAGCTCTGGTCACAGTGTAGATGTCTCTGTGCAGGGCCACAGGGAGAAGGATGGGACACGGGCCAAGGTTGCTGCGAGTCCTTCCTCTCTGCCCCAAAGAAGGCTTCACAAAGGAGAAATCCCTGCAAACAGATTCAATTTCCCATCGTTTGGAACCCGCTTTGCCACTGTTTTATGTAAAAGCAAAACAGAAAGAGCTCTTTCCTGAAAAAATCAGAGTGGTAAAGAGGATGGAGGGGAAAATGTATTTATAATACTATCTCACATGAGATGAAATCAAAACCGGGCCAAAATCCTTTCATTCCTTTCCTCCACCCTGCAATTCCCTCTCTTGGCAGGAGAAGAAATGAACCCCCCCTCCCCCCCCCACATGCCCTGCTTGCCTTACTGATTTAGGTTTATCATTGTTCTCATGTCCTGTGATCCTTTCCTCTCTGAAAGAGCTCAGATACATTTTTTATCATACACCAAGGAGTCCAAGACACTACCATTTGCCATGCTGCATCAGATTATACAACAATTGTAATAGGAAGGAAAATTTCTTTTTCTTGTTCAACAACTTCTTCTTCTTCTTCTTCTTCTTCTTCTTCTTCTGCTTCTGCTTCTGCTTCTGCTGCTTCTTCTTCTGCTGCTGCTGCTGCTGCTTCTTCTTCTTCTTCTTCTTCTTCTTCTTCCTTCTTCTTTTTCTTCTTCTTCTTCCCTCCTCCTCCTCCTCATCTCTGGAAGCTCCCATTAGAAGGGATTGTAATTTGTCTAATTGCTCTGCCAATACACAGAGGTTTTTTGGAGGGGGGGAGTTATCCACAATAATTGCTTTGGGCTTAGAATTCAGAGTGGTTATTGATGGATTTCTGCTGCTTTTTGACTCACAGGGTGGGAGGACCAGATTTAGATTCCAGCATTACTTTCTACCTGAAACAATTTGGGGTTAAACTTAAAATTATCTAAATGTTTTTGTGGTTAGACAAAAAAAAAAAACCCTAAATATATATTTTATGGCAGGACCATAAACAGGCCACATATGTATACAGACACATAAAGTACAGCACACAACATATACACGTGTACAGTTTTGCATTCATGCAGCCCCCAGTTTCTGTTTTCCTTTTTGCCTTTTTGGATCTCTGTAGAGTTTGTCTTCCTTTAATTGCCTGCATAAAACGTCACTGGCTGATTATAAGGAGGGCAAAAGGAGTATTTTTTAGAAACATTTTGCTTTCATGGTCGAAATAATTTTATTTATCCAGAATATACAGTTTAATTCCTCTATCTACACTTATTTACATGGTTAAAATAACATTGAAAAAAAGTCTTTTGAAAAGTTGAGGTCATAGATTTCAAGGCACCATTGATAGTGTCCACAGTTGCGCAAAAAAGTTCGTCAGTAAAAAAAGAGGGGGATGGGGATCCTTTGAAATGCAATAACTTACATGCAAAAAAGCTTTACACATGAATCTTTTTTGTTTCCATTTTCCAAACTTCCCCAAATGAGTTCCTTTCTTTATGACTTTCTAAAACCGCAAAACACAGCAGTCCCAAAAAAGAGAGCAAGAGCAAGCCGCCTGTCTAATAGAGTGTCCCGGAGGCCAGCGCCAGCGGGTGCTGTAAGGAGCCGGGAGGCGGCAGGTGGGAATTGATTGAGCTGGCCGCGCTCGGGTACCAGGAAGCCGAGTTCTCCAGGTAGCTGGACGCGGGGGACTGGTTGGAGGTCGGAGGGTGGGCATGAGGGTGGTGGCTGAGCGAGCGGGACGAGCCCTGGGGCTCCCACACCGCCGGAGACTGCGGCGAGTTACACGCCATGGGGTCGCTGGAGCTGGGGCTGTGCTCCGGGGGCATCTCCCCGTTTTTCATGATCTTCTTGATCTTGGATCTTTTGTTCTGAAACCAGATTTTCACCTGGGTGGGGGAACAAAGGCACACGTTACCGGGTCGCTCAGAGGCCGCCCGCGCCTTCCCCAGAGCGGCGCCTGGAGGCTTCTTGGGCTTCCAGGTGGCCCGGACCTGGCGTCTCCCTGTAGCTCGAGGCCTCAAGTCAGGGGGCAGAGCGGGTGGCCCAGCCCCGATCAGGGGCCCGAGAGGACACCCTGTCCGGCTCGGCGCTCACCGGCCGCCACAAGGGCAGGACTCGGAGGCCGTAGTTGTTCGTTCTGGTTTGGGCGGGGGGAGGGGACGCGAAGGTCCCCGCGGCGTGCGCCCACGTGCGGGCCTGCGCGGGGCGCGCCCAAGGTCTCCGAGACAATGGCCCGAGCGCCGCGCGAGGAGGGCCCGGGGCTGGCGGTGCGCGCGCGGGTGTGGAGGGCGAGGAGCCGAGTCCCCGTCTCCCGCCCAGCTACCTCCTCTCCCTCCTCAGCTTCCAAAGGTCAGAATGCGCCTGCAGCCCTGGGCGGCGATTCGAACATTCTTTTTTTTTTTTTTTTTTTTTTAATAGGCCCCAGCAGGGTTGCAGTGGGGAGGAAGGCAATGGGACCAGCAGGGGACGATTTCCCCCGCTCCACAGCGCGCCCCCCCCCCCCCACTTTGAGACCCTCCGGCTGCTACGGAGCGGGGCGTGACCCTTTAGCTCTCCTGCGCTGCCCGGGACCGCCGCGAGGCCGCCCGGCCGGCTCACCCCCAGAGGCTCTGCACGGTGAAGAGAACCAATTTCTCAAGGCCATGCGAGTGTCCTAGAAATGACCCTCCCCGGGTTTCCAGGCTAGGAAATCGGCCCCTCGGCCCTGGAGGCCCGAAGCGGGGGAGTGAGCGACGTCTCCATGCCGTCCCGACCGTCGCACGGCTGCGACGCCCGGCCGGACTCGTGGAGGTAAGGGCTCGGGGGCTGCGTCTGTCTGTGAGTTTCTGGCGGGGGCCGTCCAGTCGGTTCCGGCCCGTCGGGACGGAACCGCGCGGCCCAGCCCCGCTGGGCGCCGAGGCGGGGCTCCGGCCCGGCCGCCGCGGGGTTTACCTGCGTTTGCGTCAGTCCCAGCGAGGCGGCCAGCTCCGCGCGCTCCGGCAGGGCGAGGTACTGGGTCTTCTGAAACCTTCTCTGCAAGGCGGCCAGCTGAAAGCTGGAATAAATAGTCCTGGGTTTACGAACTTTCTTTGGTTTGCCATTCACCATCCTCACCTCGGGCTCGGCCACTTCTTTCTCTAAATAATCAAAACAGACTCTGTTAGAGTTTGTCGGCAGACAGTGTTTCGTTTGCTGAACCCTCAAGTACAGTCCTTAGGGGGCTTTGTTTATTTGTTTTGTTTTGTTTACCATGCAGTCTTCCATCTCTCCCCCGCCCAGGTCCGTATCACCTCCTTTCCTTAGCAAGACCCAGAGAAATGTGCCCCTCTCCGAAACGGTGGACAAGCCAGGTAGTTTGACTAATTTCCCACTCTATTCATTCAGGTTCGTGTGGGCTTGTGCACAGCACAGCTCCCTCCTTGGGGTCTGGGATTTAGCCCTTGCAGCAGTTCCTGATGCACCCTGACCTGTTTTTACGCCCACCCTGTGCTCACCCTCGTTTCTGGGGCGAGCTTGGCCAGCCCCTCCTGGGGCTTCAAGGGAAGGCCTTGGGCCTTGACATCCCCGTCCCACTTCTGTCGGCCTCTGTTCGGGCGCCCGCAGAGACCAGACGCCTGGGCAGGGAAGACGCTAACCGAGGTCTCCAAAGTTCAAAGACCCACAAGCAAACTATGCTCCTTCAATTCAGCAGCAAAAGGTCCAGGCCGCTGCAGACAGAGGGCCGATTATGCAGCCCCCATAATCTCTCTGCAGATCTGCGAGGGCACAGATGTGTCTGGTTTCTTTTACAAATAGACTTAATAAGTTCTTGGCCAAAAGAAAAAAAAATCTTTCACTTATGCATGCAATACACAGACACTGGAAGGAACGAAGACATACCACCCCCTGGGCTTTCTTTTAAAATTTAGCAAGAGTCACACATTGAAAAGGATTCGTTACTGGGGTGTTTTCGTAGGAAAGGGGCGGCAGGTCAGGACGAATTTCTCAAAGTCGGGAATATCGATGGGGGCGGGGGTGAAGAAAGACTTTCTGAACTCATGTTTTACAAACATACCCTGGGGCCACAAGTCCCCTTTCGGAAAAGTACCACCTTATCAAAAGTACCATCTCTGGAAGGGGTGGAGAATCTCTCCAGTGTGTGTGTGTGTGTGTGTGTGTGTGTGTGTGTGTGTGTGTGTGTGTCAAGCTCCTGGGAGTGGAAAGGGTGGAGAATGAGAACTGTGGTCTCAATTCTGCCAAAGACGGGGATTCTAATATTAGCAGGATTATTAATGTGCTAGTGGGAAGAGATCAAACCTAACCAGCAAAACCTCTCCAAGGAGCCTTCATGCCTCATAACCGCCCAAGCTCACTAACCCTCTTAAACTCTCCAACTAAGTTTCAAGGCGGCGAAAAGAGAGGAGGTGGGGAAGAGGAAGAGAAATTTTAGGCACCCCTCAGCAATCCTCCTCCACCCTTAAATGGCTTTTTGTTTTTGGAAATGCCCTGGATAAACCGCAAGGCTCTCGCGCGTTCTTCCTCTGGCGGGCTGCAGCTCCCCAGTCCTCCACCCCCACCCCGCGCGCCCGGGGCACAGACACCACGCTGGCTCGTGGCTGCTCTCAGACTAATCCCGACAGAGTCTTTGAAGCCGCCTTCTACTCCCACTCGCGCCAACCGAGCACGCTCACCCAAAATTCCAACGACTAACCTCCCCTTTATTACGCAAACGCCACTCAGGCTGCTTGATTCTTTCTTCTCTCCACCCCTACCCCCTTTGCAGCCTAGTTGGCTTCCAGAGCAGGCAAGTTGGGAATCCAGAGACTTGAGGGCCCCCCACCCCCAGGTGCCGGAGTGGACGATCCTACTAAGGAGGATTCTTCTAAGAATCCCTAAAATGCTGCTGGCCCGACAGAACGCACCTCTCTTGGTTGCAGAGTCCAGGCCCCCCTCCCTTCTGCCGGCGCGCCCCCACTGTAGTGCTTGTGGCGGCCCCCAATCTCCAACCCGACTTCGCCCCTCCGGAGTTGTGGCTGCCCCTGGATCTGCGCCCATCCCGCGCCGCCCCCTCCCCCCGCTTACCTGGCTGGCTGGTGGCGCTCGGGACGCGGTTGTAGGCGCCGCCGTACTGGTGGTAGGGGCTGGCGTAGCTGTAGTCGGCGTAAGCTTTGGCGGGGTAGCTGGCGGCGGAGCCGTTCACGCCGTGGTACTGGTACTGATAGGGGTTGAGCGCTTTGCCGTAGGAAGCCGAGGTAGGAGAGCAGTAGCCGTGCGGGGCTCCCCCCGTGGGACTGTAGTAGTCGGAATCGGTGGCCGACGACTCGGGCAAAGTTGGCGATTCCTGAGACGGATGGTGCATGGCTGCGGACGTCTGGAACGGAGCCTGGAAGTCGCCGGATCGGATGCTGGGGACCCTTCTGTCAAACACTCCTGTCATCGCTCACAGGCGGCGGCTGTCCCTGCTGCTGTGGCGGCGGCGGCTGCCCGAGTTGGCTGCGGGGCTGCGCTGGTCTAAGCAGACATGGCTGTGGGAGCGAGGGAGGAGGAGGAAGAGGAGGAGGAGGAGAGAAGGAGGAGGCGGCGGCGGCGGCGAGGAGGAGGCTGGGAGTCTTGGAGGCTCTGTCTCCGGCAGGCTGACTGATGGCTGAGGCGCAGCACAGCCTTGGTTAAATCCTTAATTGCGCGCTTACGCACAGCGGGGTGGATCGGGTTCCATTGGCCAGGGCCTCGGGAGCAGCAGCAACACCCTAACTCGTCCAACTAGTTTTAGCACAACAAAGCATTGCTTAAAAAAGGGAGAAAAAAAATGGAGGGGGGGGGGAGGAGTGGGTGGGTGGGTGTGGGTGAGCGCGCGCACGGGCGCGCACGCGTGTGTGTTGTTGTTGCTTGTTGGGGGAGGGGGTCTCAGACAATCTGTTTTCAGTGAATGCCAAAGACAACCCAGAAGCCCCAACACCCAGCTCAGTAATGTCTGGAGACAATGTATTCCAATCAGCAGCCTCGGAAAGTGCACATGTTTGGGGGATGAGGTCGGCGACCGTCTTTCCTTGTTCCCTACCTCCCCAACCCTGTGGCTTACAACTGGGGCTCCAGTGGAACTGTTGGCTGATATTGAAATGAGAAATCAAAGCAGGGCATGGGGGGAGGGAGGGAGCAGGGATGTGGGGACCAGAGGTGAGAAGGAACTGAGAACAATATTATTTGTGGGGTGCTGGGAGCCAAGTTGCAACTTATAGGTGTTGAAAATTTGTGATTTGGGGAATGGCACGAATTTGCAGCAAGCACTTCTTTCGCACAAGATGAGTACTTCTCAGACAAGGGCTGGATAAGGATGCTCAAGAATGCACGCTGTCCATTGAGCTGTTAATGGCAGAGAGAGTTCCTGCAACCTTAAATCTCTACAATCACTTAAAAATGTCATTGTCATAAGCACAAATAACTTAATGATGTCCAAATTGCTGGTCCCCAAGAAGAGCAGGCAGCCGCACATTTTGTTCAATATTCTTGTCTATGCAGATGCCATTAGAATAGAGAGTCTATAACTGTGTTCGGTGGCCAAATACTCCTGCAGAAGTGAATGGTTCACTTGTGATCTATGATCACTCCAGGACCAAGTGAGGAAACCCTAAGAAGACTAGGGAGTAGACAGGTCCAAAAGCTGTTAGGGATGAAGGTGCATGAATCCCACGAATCTCCCCCTCCTAGCTCCATGGACGTGCCAGCAAAGGGCTTGCCTTTCCAATTCCCAAATCCTGCTTTTTGTATTCTCCTTCCCTTTATTCCTGCAGCAAACATGCCTTACCTCATATGCAAAGGGAATAAAGGCTCCATAATCAAACACTTGGTACTGGAATTCCAGCGTTTGCTTTCCATGACAGTCACTCTTGCTGTAGAGGTGGTACCGCTGGAAGCTTAGAAATTTAACATAAGTCAAACTAACTACACACCCCCATATCCACTCCCCTCAAACAGGCAACTGCAGGAACTGGATCCTGATTTGGGTCCTCCCAGCATCTACCTCCAGGGAATCTGAGACCCAGAACCCAGAACCTGGACTGGACTGTTCGGGCCTCTCATTCCCTCACCCACCCACTCTCAACCAAAGAAAGTGTCCACGTTAGTTGTGTCTAGTGCTAGTTTAGCCTTACCTTGGCCATGGAGCTACTCTGACCCAAGATAGGCCGGCAGGGAGAGCCAGGGTTCTGGAACTCAGGGCAGGCGGCCCGCCTAGCTGCGGAACTGCAAATCCGAGGAACCCCACGTGCACCAACTCCTTGCTTTTGCAGTCTGGGCGCAGTAAAACTGCGGCTATCGCTGCACTGTCCTTTGGGGACAATTTCAGAGCAGGAGTGCACAGAGAAGGGGAGGGGTGTGTCACAGGGTCCCATAGCATCCCCCCTCTCCCTCCACCCCCTTCCTACCCTGGCCCAAGCCTCTTGCTGTAGGCCTGCACAGCCCTGAACTTCTCTGAGACAGTCCACCAGGTAAACAGAGCCTTGGCTGTCCACCCCCTCGCCTCACGCTGCCGATTTTGGCATCACTGTTCACCCCCTGGGTTTAAACTGTGAAGAACCTATGGGACATCAGGAAAGCAGTGCCAAACCCATAGTGCTTCTAGTTCTGGTCTCTGTGCTGGAGAAGTTCTTGGCGCCCATTGAATCACCTTACACACATCCTGCCATTTAATTACATGAATCGCTTCCCCAGAGCAATGCCAAGGATAGGTCAAAGCACCTCCTGGCAAAGGCAAGTGGAGCAGGGAGCTAGGCTGCCTTAGCTTCTCCCCACACCCCCCCCCCGCTTTTTATTTGTTATAGATTTAAAAGTTACTAGGCAAAGGGAAATAAGGTCATATGACTCTGCTCAAAACAGTTATGTCCTTAGACCTTGCTGAGAAGGCAGATTTCAACTAATAATGAGATTGGGAACTGCAGAATCTGGGCATAATTTAGAAGTTAGGGATCTGGTCAGGAACACAATGTTACAATGTTAAGTTGGTTTAGACCTTACTAAATTTTGCAGTTCCCTCCGTCAAAAGAAAAAAAAAAAAAGACATTCTGGTATTTTATCCAAGACAAAAAGGAATGGGGTGGTAGGGAAGGATTTAACGTCTTAGTTTCAATTCCTAAAGCGCTGGCCCACGTGTCAGACTAAGAGCCGCTGGCGCAGAGGTCTCTGCTGTGTGAAACCCCTGTGGGTGTGCCTCTGGAGGTCCAGAGCCTTAACTTTCTTGATTTTGATCTGCTTCTTTTCTAGCTGGACCCCACTTCCCCCTACCCTTTCAGGGGAGGGGGAGCTCTAAGTTAAAAGGAGTCTGAACACAACATAGTTCCATTTCATTGAACGTTTTGTAGTCATTGTGGCCTCCGAGCCTGCCCCCCTCTCCCCCGACCTTCGGATCCACACGCAGGGCGCAAAGGCTCTGGGAATCACGGCTCTTTGGGGAGCAACTTTTGCTGGTACTGTGGGTGGTTCTCACACCAAGGCCTGGAATTTTGTTTTAAGGCCAGCTAGCCGGATGCTATTCCCTCTTTCAAAACCCACCGACAGGCCCAGTCGTGGAGGAAAAGCTCCATGGCAGCAAAATTATCCAGAAGTGCTCTCCCCACTGAGACACGTAGGAAGAATGTGAGTAATTCCTTCTCCTGGTAGCCGAAATTTGTAAGGGGCGAGAGGGGGCGGAGGTGGGGGGCGGAATGGACCCTAAGAGAAGTGCAAGTCTTTACCATGAGCGCCACCCAGTGTCCGTGAGGGATGGCGCGCGCAAATGCCAGACGTTTCCGAAGCTGTGAGTCGCTGGCTGGACAGTGCTGGCTGGTCTTTGGGGTTCGAGTACACTACTACGTGGCTTTCCTTTCTGCTTCCAGCAGATCTTTCTCTCCACTCCATGCCCTTTTGCTCTTTTCCTTTACTACTTTTACATTCATACTTTTCCTCCCCTCCTTCCACCGGATCAGCTTTTTCTGGGATGCAGTAAGAAATCTGGCGATTTGCAGGGCGTAACGCGCTCCATTCAATCTGCTCAACCAGGGTGACTGGGAATAGTCCACGGTGGTCTTATCTCCTTGACAGTTCTGAAGAAGCAGGCCCTCTAATTGGGCAGGCCCTAACTGGCCGAGGCGCTCCAGAGCCTGCTGGTAATTCACGACTTCTCTGAGCTGAAATGGTCGTGCCACTGAGTTTGCAGGAGGAGTCCTTTGGAAAGGGGTGGGAAAGATCATTTTAATAAGCTGCATTAAACGCGGTTTTCTCCCTCTGGTCCATCTGGAAGACTCTTTACGCATAGGCTTGTGAAAAGCGGAACATCTTTTCATTGGGGCTTGAGGCTCAGTCAAATCAGTGCGTCTGAAAATATTTAATTTATGTACTTAAGATCTTTTTAATATGGAAACTATTGTTTCATTTATTTAAAATATTGCACACGTCAATCAGATGTGCCATTCAGGTAGATAAACGACCCCATAATATGATACTAGCATTATATATGCAAACTTGATACAAACAGTGCTTTTGGACTTTAAGATTGTTATCAGTGGACTACCTGCCTTTTAAACGTCTCATTCTTGGGCTGAAGCTTATTTTACTTTTTATTTGCGATGCTTTATCCATTACTTGTCTTTATCTGTCCAGTGAAAAATGCTCTCAGAGCAGTTCACTGTTATTATGTCTTTATTGATCATGAACCATGTAGAGTACTTTTCATCCCAGAAATATCAAGCACAAACAAAGCTGACTATGTCAGATATTTTGTGGAGATAGATCTGAATAATTCTATTTACAATGGAGTTTCATTTTTCTTTGAATTAGGGTTCTAAGACCATGGAATAAATTAAGGTAACAGTCTTGAAATATTATTTGATGTTTGTTTAGAAAAGATACATCTCTATGAACTGAGATGAGGTGAAAAGACAGGAATGATTGTTTCAAAAGTGGTGAAAGCTTTCAAAAATATCACAAGTTGTTGGTCATTGGTTTTGTCAACTCAACTAAATGGACTTTGTGTCTCCCAACAGAGAGCAAGACACACTGGCTTGGAACTAACATTAGAGGTGGTTCATCCTCTGAGTTAGCAAAACTGTTTAATTGCCTCACCTAACTTTAAAAGTTCTTCCCATGTATTCTTTTCTTTAAATTTTTTAATGTTTTTTATTTATTTCTGAGAGAGAGAGAGAGATAGCATGAGCAGGGGAGGGTCAGAGAGAGAGGGAGACACAGAATCTGAGGCAGGCTCCAGGCTCTGAGCTAGCTGTCAACACAGAGCCCGAACCTGGGCTCAAACCAACAAGCTGCCGCTGCCGCTGCTGAGTAGCTTAACCAACTGAGCCACCCAGGCACCCCTTTTCCCATGTATTCTTAAGGCTAAATTAACCAGGCCCAACCAAAAATGCTTTGAAGCCTTTATGAATTGACAATGAGCTTACCCAGGGAGGGAGGTGAGGGAAAGAGTATGGGAGTTGATGGAAAAGATAGGTAGAAAGAAAGATTTCTCCTGTGCTGAAATTAATTTCAGTACCCACCCTGGTCCTCTAGAAAAACGTGTTTGGAGTTCAAGAGTGTCTCTACCAACATAATCTCAAAGGATTCACTAGCAAACAATTATAGAAATATTCTGAATATATTAAAAATCCCCAGAGGGGGAAACTATTTTCCACTTAATTCCAACCTAATAGGGTTTTCCAGTTTATTTCCAAATGATAGTGCAGATCATAGACTTCTGCACATTTTATTTTTATAATTAGGACATTAAAATATGTTTATTCATTTAACTTAAACATAACTGGCTAGGAAAAGGCCTTAAGTATCCACTCTAATCTATTCTCTATGAAACGAATTTAATATACCACAGCTGAAAACACTTCAAGTTCATCTAAGTAGGAAGTAAATGGGATTATATTATTATATGTCTTTGCAAACTGAATTGAGTCATATTCTTCATCCTAAACTCAGATTTCATCTTCTTGAAAGGAGGGTTTGGCTGTGATACTATTTACAAAACCTTTATTCTTCTTAAAGATATATAAATATTCCAATTAAAAAAATACCCCTTGTGGAGTTAAAAGAAAAGTAATAGGCAGACAGGAATTCAGAGCAATGATCCAACTCTGGCAAGGAAATAGCAAAAGTGAAGCTTAAGTCATCTTTAATAACATCCTAATTCCAAGATCAGTTTAGAATTTTAAAGTTCATTGATCCTAAGCCACTGTATTTTTATGATTTGACAACACCGTAGGCAAAGATGTAAAAAACCACTTCTAAAGTCAAATTCATTCAGATTATTCAAACACTGTGAGCTGGGTAAAGCTTAGCCCATAATATATATGCACATGGGTAGATGGTATAATTTTATAGATGTTTTTGTCCTTTCTCTTAATTATATTATTTTAATAGATTAAAACAAACAGCAAGAAAATACAAAATCTTTTTCTACCAGCTGTGTTTACTACCTTATACCTTTTATAAAGAAAAAGATTCTTAAACAGGCAACCCCAGCCTGAGATAAGAGGTTTCCCTGCTGCGTTACGCAGCATAATCAATGGAAGGCACAGTGCCCACCTGGACTTGCATCCCTCTGTGCTCCTGCAGAAGAAAATTAAGGCAACAGAAAGGAAAATTCAATAGCTTTCCAAGTGAAGTGTAGCTGACACAAAAATGGAGTCACTTTTAAAAATTGTGGGCAGAAAAGATACATTACTCTGCCATACAGAATCTTTGTTATGGTCAACTTATTTAGCCCATGGGCATATATGTCAAATTTTACTTTTGCAACATTAGGTCTTTGGTTTTATTTCGCTGTCTCAACATGGTCTCAACATTAGCAAAGTACCATATGAATGTATACATTCATGTAATTTATTGCCGCATCTCGGTTTACAATTTTGGGTTTGTGAGTGCATGCACCCATGGTTTGAGTTCATTTTCATGGTTTTAACCTCAATGGGTGTATGCATTTCAATTGGTTACTTAGGAAATCAGGGAGCACTTTGGTTGCCTTTGTAACTTTCAACAGACCACACTTTGCAGGCAACATACCATGTGTCTGCGTGCACTATGGTTAGTCTAAAGTGGGGTGGGGAGGCATGGAAATGGGTGAAGGGGATCAAAAAGTACAAACTTCCAGTTATAAAATAAGTAAGTCATGGAGATGTGATATATAGCATGATAACTATAGTTAATAATACTGTATTGCATATTTAAAGGTTACTAAGAGGGTAGATCTTAAAAGTTCTCATGATAAGAAGAAAAACTTTGTAACTATATATGGAGACAGATGTTAACTAGACTTATTATGATCATTCCACAATATGTACAAACATCAAATCATTATGTTATATTCTTGAAACTAATATGTTATATATCAATTATACTTCAACAGGAAAAATAAAATAAATGGGGTTTAGGGATCACCGGAATTTTTCTTGTAAGTTCTAGGAATCCTTGGAACTGAGGAGGGAAAAGATAATTCTGTTTATGAAACTCTGGACCTCAGTTAGCCACACAGAATACACTCGGACATTGCATTAAATCCTCTCCTAGGAAAAGAAAAGTGAAGATGGAAATCAACAAATTAAATCAACAAAAAGCAGATACAGGTGGGTATAGCTGCATTCATACATGGAAAAACTGAACATATTCTATGGATATACCATTCTTTCTCTACATTTTGTTGTTTGGGTCTCTCGCTGCTTCAGGGGTATACGGTTTAATACCTTTTCCATTCTTGCCATATAATAGTTTCAGACACTTTCAGGGTCGTGTCATAGAATAACAATGCCGGGTCTCTGGTAGTTAAGCTATATTGTAAACTTGGAGAGAATAGGGAGAAATTTTTAACATTGAGAAAAGCAGTGAACCAACCATCTTTGTCCAGTGATAGTATTTTTAAAATTATTTTAATTATTTTTATCTTTTTTTTTAAATTTTTTTAATGTTTTATTTATTTCTAGGAGAGAAGAGAGAGAGACAGAGTGAGCAGGGGAGGGTCAGAGAGAGAGGGAGTCACAGACTGAAACAGGCTCCAGGCTCTGAGCTGGCAGTCAGCACAGAGCCCGACGCGGGGCTCGAACCCACTAACCGCGAGATCATGACCTAAGCGAAAGTCGGACGCTTAACCGACTAAGCCACCCAGGCGCCCCTATTTTTATCTTTTAAATGCATGTTTGTTTATTTATTTTCTTAAATAGTTTATTGTCAAGTTGGTTTCCATATAACACCCAGTGCTCATCCCAACAAGTGCCCTCCCCCATAGCCATCACCCCCCTTCCCTTCTCCCCAACTCCCATCAGCCCTCAGTTTATTTTTGAGACAGAGAGAGACAGTGCATGAGCAGGGGAGGTGCAGAGAGACAGAGTGAGATACAGAATCCGAGGCAGGCTTCAGGCCCTAAGCTGTCAGCACAGAGCCCGACACGCGGCTCGAACCCACGAACTGTGAGATCATGACCTGCACCGAAGTCGTACGCTAATCGACTGATCCACCCAGGCGCCCCCAGTGATAGTATTTTTAATGGAAGCCAGTGAATTGGGTGTGAAAGTAGAGGGGAAAAATATTCAGTAATTAAAATCACCTGGTAAATCTCTGACTTACAAGAACAATGGAAAAGATGGAAGGGAAATGGGTGGAAGAATGGAAAGCAAAAAGATAAAAACCGCCAGGCATTAAGAACCACCTGGTTGTGGGACACCTGGGTGGCTTAGTCAGTTAAACATCTGACTTCGGCTCAGGTCATGATCTCGCGGTTCGTGGGTTCAAGCCCCGCATCAGGTTCTGTGCTGGCAGCTCAGAGCCTGGAGCCTCTTTCAGATTCTGTGTCTCCCTCTCTCTCTGCCCCTTCTCCGCTCATGCTCTGTCTCAAAAGTAAATAAACTATTAAAAAAAAAAGAACCACTTGGTTGTTTTTGAATTAGAATCATCACTGAAGCGGCATTTAGGAAAAAGCACTTGTCCACCCAAGGTTTGTCTTTTGGGGAATATTTCCTAGAAGTTGGAATGACTGAGATAGAAGGTGCTAATGACTTTCCTGTTACTTGGACTAGGGTCATTAAAATTTGATGTGGCTCTAAATGTCATAAATGTCACTTCAGGAAAAAATGTTCTCTAAGTTTTTCTAATATATTGTTGGACTCCATTCCTCTACATAGTATTATGGCAAACGTTTGGCATGTCATTTGCAAATTTTATAGTCTTTCAATGTTTTTTTCCAAAGAGATATTCCATATAATTCACTTGACTTTCACAGTAGCCGAAAGAAGCTAAGTGAGGTTGTTATGTGTGCTCTTCAACTCTGATACATTTGCAGTTTAAGTTGAACGTGCTCACACTCCATATTGGCACTCCTACCCCACCCTTTATGGGTGGTTTTGAGCCATGATGTGGTTAGCACTGCTGCGAGGCACTACTGTCGGGAGTAAAGCACCTGGCCTTTGAGGGCTGGTGTGAATGCTGCCAAGTGAGTGTCCCTTTCATGCCACACTGTGCTTGGAATATCTGGGCACGGAATTGCTGGCTCACAAGGGGTTGCCCTCTCTCTCTGCCTGGCCTACTTCCTCTTTTCCTCCTCCTACCATCCTTGCAATCCTCACTCTCTCCATGGGTGTTGAGTCTGTTGGTCCCTGTGGGTCACCTGAGAAAGGGGGATGCCTGGCTCAGCTCCCTCGTGTCCGTGGAAGACAAGTTGCCGCCTCCGCTGCACTCCAGGTTGTTGGGCCAGAGGGAGGTAGCACCAGTAGGAACCAGGGGTAAGGACTTCCTATTTGTTTAGCTCCTTAGAATAAATATCCATTTCAAATACATGTATTTTGAATTTGTACTCCTGAAATATCCATTTGACAGATTAATAAACTGAAGCCCAAAGAGTCCACTTTCATGATAATAATAATAATAGTACTTGAATTTGCTTAGAGGTTTAAAGTTAAAAAAAACAACAACAGAGGGCTCTCATATAATTTATATTTACCTTCACAATATTCTTGAGAGGAAAGTAGAGCTGTGAGAAACCTGACTTCCTGATTTCCTATTTGACATACACTACATAAAACTGTACTGTTACCTAAGAGTAGTCAAAATTTCCCATGGTCAAAATGCTATCTGTAGACACACACACACACACACACACACACACACACACACACAGGTAGTCATTGACTAAAGCAAATTTCCTCCTCTTTTAATATCAAAAATAACACCCATTAGGCAATGACTGTGTGCTAACTGCTTTGGGTGTGTTATTTTATTTCATCTTTACAACAGCATATACGGAGGTACCATTGTTTACCCATTTATATTGAGGAATGAGAGACAGAGGATAAGAAACTCAATTAGGCTCCCGTGGCTAGTAAGTTTATTACATGGGAAAATCCTCAAAACCAGAAATCGTACACTCTATGGAAAAGAAAACCAAAAGTTTCGTCTTTAGATATCGGAATAACATTTCTGTTGATCTTCTCCTTTTCTTTGTATTCTTACATTACAGACATATGCAATAACTCTTTTAGTTACAATGGTTTGTTTATGTCAACGATTTCCTTTTCCTTTAATGAATCACACTTTTCTTTAGGATCAGTTGCTGGATATTAGCATCCACAACTCAGGAAATTGAACTGGGATGTGAGTTATATCTAGGAGTGTGGGGGTGAGTTAGCATTAGAGCCAGGAAATTCAGGTTAAGTTGCTCTAATAGAAAGCTTAATTCCATAACTGATATTAAATGTCCATGAGCAGTTGGTCCCTGGAATTAACTATTGACAAACCCACATAAAACCAAGCCAGAGATCCTATTCCACCATTTACCTCCATTGTTTCCTTTCTCCCACCCATCCCCCTTCACATTCACATATGTATCTCACACACCTATCTATGGACTATTCTGGGAAAATTTTCAGTTATATGTTATGTGTAGGGTGACTATATATTGTGTCATTCAAACCAGGACACTTTTAAAAGTGAAAAGGGGATGGTAATAATTACCCTACAATAACAGGAAGAAGCTGGAATGTTTCTGGCCATACCTTGATTTTTATGGTGTATTTCTAACAGTTCTCAAAGTCTATCAGGAGGCCATCTTGGGAAGTTCTGTCCAGTAGCCTGGCATCATGGGAATTTGCATGTTGACAGAGCAGAGATTTTCTAGATGCCTTGGATTTGAGTTACTTGGCCTAAACCCAGGAGATTAGTTAGGGATAGTCAGGACCACCTCCTGTAGTAGTGCAAATTGAGCCCTGCACAAGGATGCCATGAAAAAGGAAAATGGGAGCTGAAATCCAGCCCTTACCATACTTACCTAGCCATGTATAAAGGCAGAGGCTGTATTTGCCCCAAGAAAGTTGCATCTGTTTCTAATTCACACAAACTCACTAGACTCTAACTCTCACTATATAGATTGGTGGGATCCCTGAGTACAACAGAGTCCAATCCTTTGTCTGACTTTTTTATGTGTTGACTCAAAATCCCTTATTTCATTTTGATTTTTATCTTTTTAATAGTCTTGGCAGAGATCACGCCTCTGATTTTTAAAATCGTTTCTTCTGAATCCCCCACATAATAGAAAACTTCAGAGAACTGAAATCCAAGGCCCCCAAATGCACAAAAGCATACTGAAAGGTTTTGTTTTTCTTTCAGCTTGGACCTTCTAAGGCTTTTCCAAATCTGATGTATAGGGAGGATAAATACTATGCCTAAACTAACCATGCGTTAAGGGGCTGTGTTTCTTTTCTTTTGTGAGGTGTGCGGTGTATAACAAAGATAATCTCTCTCATTGCCTAGGTGTCTTCAAAAAGCAAAACTTGGAGAACTATTACCTTTCACGAAACTTTTCAAATGTACTCCCTGCCCTTGCCAAAGATAGGATGATCTGGTGCAATTAATGTTGGACCATAGACCCAAAAAACAATGAATGTTTCAAACACAAATTGCTTTTGAGATTTATAGTCCTATTCTGGGCTTGAAGATATTCATGTAGGAAATTAACACAGAATTTTAATAAAAACTCTTTGGATAAAGAAAATTAGATGAAGGATGCCAGTTTGTCTTTTAAGTTGCTTGAGTACATCTGTCATAACAGACATTGCCCCAGATTGTGGAACCCTTTCTGTCTAACATCTTTTAATGGTAGTAGAACTTACAGTGCCATAATTTCCTTTCATTTTTGACAGTGTTATACTATCTTTATAGACTTACACTGACAGCATTTCATCTTGACATCATTAGATCATCTCACCCGACTTTTGCATGGCGCACATCATTACATTATGGTGATGGCGCTATACAATTACCAGTGAAATGAATAGGGTATTAACATGATCACTGAAAAAAAGTTGGCATGTACAGATATAGTATTCTTCATTTGAAAGCATTTTATAGCTATTAATTAGTCTGCCCAACACTCCTGGGATCCGGTGAAACTTCTCCTCCTCCTCCTCCTTCTTCTTCCTCTTCTTCTTCCTCCTCTTCTTCTTCTTCTTTCTTCTTCTTCTTCTTCTTCTTCTTCTTCTCCTTCTCCTTCTCCTTCTCCTTCTCCTTCTCCTTCTCCTTCTCCTTCTTCTTCTTCTTCTTCTTCCTTTTTTTTTTTACACCAAGTAGGATAATGAAAGAGGCTGACTTTCATTAGATAATATATACAGGACCGGGCAGTGGCTGAACTTTTCTTAACTTCTTTGACTTTTTTGCCTAAAAAAGTTAGCTATAAAGATATGAAATTACTAATCACTGTCTTCAAAAGCTAGGCATGTAAGAAAATTTCACTTCATTTAGAAATTCCACTTTTCCTCCTTTTCATTTCATGATTATCATGACAATTAATGAGAGTCAATTCTACCACGTTTTGTGAATGTTGGTAAATACATAATCTGGGTTTTTTAAAGGTTTCAATTAACAAAATGGAACTGATTTTGTTTGAGAAAAATTACTCAAGTTTTTATCACTAATCAGGAAGTCATGTGATTAAAACTTAAGTAATTCTTCTTATAACTTTAGGACTATACAGCTATTGATCATTGAAAAGCCTTGATATTTCCTTCATATTTTTTCTAAAATATGCAATAATGATAATGCCTGACCAAGGACATCCCATACTTGAGACTTTATATGTTATCTGGGTAGGAGAGGGTGGGCCAATTGTCTTTTCCTAAATTTCATAATTTACCTTCATTTCCAGTTTTAAGGTGATGGTATAAATTGGTTATAAAAAATTAGTCAAATTTTTTGTCTACTTTCTGAACCTCAGTTTTCTCATTTGTGTAATTATGAAGAAAATGTTGATTGTAACGATTGTCATAATGGTAAATGAGATGTCAGATGTAAATAAATCTCTTGGCTCAGTGCTTGGGCATAGTAGGCTCTCAATAAAGAGGAACAATTACTATAACTTGAGAGAGCTTGACTAGCCTGGGAACTAGGGCAGAAACTTTGGTGGCTTGGGAGCAGGCTTCTCAGGGGACATTTCTTCACTCTTGGCCTTTCTTTTGCTAGGTTTACACTGCCAGGATAGGGCAACATTCCAGAATCTCAGGGATTATTATTTTACTTGGACAGTCTTTGCAGTGATTCAGCAATGAAAGGGAGCAGTGTCAGCAGATGGAGCCTGGAGATGGATCAGAACCAGTTTGTCAAACTTTGATACTATTTTACCAAACCTATCCCTGCTCGCCTGTAAAAGGAAGGAACCAAATGAGAAGAATATAAATTTTCTCCTCAGTTGAATAGAGTTGTAACTCCTGGGATTATACGCATGTCCATATATATTGACCTATTTGCAGTTACATCTATTTTGTGACAAATTAGTGTTTCAACCAAGTGAACTTTTGAGGTCAGGGATATTGCCTATTTTATATCTTATACTCAACTTTCAGTCTTTTCTTATACCTTTGAATTTACTTTTTCCTTTTCACTCCAGCCTCTCTACTTTATTCTAAGCCCTCCTCATCTCAAACCCTGCTATTGCAATAGCTTAAAATTGGTCTTCCTACTCACAGCCCCTCCATGTTCCATGCCAGCCACCTCAACCCTATTCTGCCTCCACAGTGATAGCCATTCCTTACCAGACGTAGTCTCAACTCCACACTATGGCATGAAAGGCTTCTGGAGTCTGGCTCTGACCACATTGTTCCAATATATCTCCGTCTCCTTGGCCTCCCCAATCCTATTTCCTCAGTCAAGCTGATTTCTCCCTTGTTCCATATTACATGACAAAACTTTTCACCTCTACATCTTTGATTGTTCTCCTCTATATTGGGATTCAATGTAGAAAGCAGAAGTCATTCTAGATGTTTCAGGCAGCATGCGACAAGTAGAGGCAGTGGGTGCTTGCAAAAATGTTAGTAGGGCTGGAGGAAGAGTCTAGGCTGGGCCTCCAAGGCTGATTCCTGGAGCACCGTGGAGGCTCCTACCAGAAGGACTTAATTCACAAACACATTGGAGCAATCCAAGGCAGGATCAGAAGCTGCTGCCATCACTGCTACTGCAATTGCCTCTCAACCAAAGAAGCTGGAGAAAAAATAAACATAAGAATGTGACTGAGATGAAAAAAAATCCCAAATTCATATTCATACCCTGTAGCTAGCAGTAAAGAGCTAAAGGTATGAAAATGGCTTCTCTTTCACCTCTGCTTTCTACATGTAATATGGTGCCTATCGTTGCAGTCAGAATCCTAATTGCAAAGAAATCTTGGTGTACCTGAAAGCAACTAGAAAGAAGGTGAATGGAGGTTGAGAGAGCAAGTCCATGGTTTTAATATATGTCCTTGCTCACCTCTTCTATATATAATATATGATGTATATATATGTATGTGTCATCACAACATGGCCTGCCCTCTTCCTTATTTACCAAACTTTACCTATTTTAAGGCTTCATTCAAATGTCTCCTTCTCTAGAAAATAGCAAGCAGTGTCACTGGTAGACTTTTATACTTCCTAATTATCCTTAACTCACATTGCAGAGATGGTAAACATGTGGTTCACACAGCCATATCCTGCCTCCTTACACCCCTGTGTATAAGTGAGATTAAAACACAAGATTTATTCAGCCTGGCATTGGCCTCAGAATCCTTGTTACCCCAGTACTCAAGTCAGCCCCAGGCAACTGGTAGATAGTGATGCTTCAGATGAACCTTGCTTGCTATCTCTGATGTCTATACTGCAGACATCTGGACAGCTTTTGATTTCATTGCATTTAATTCTCTTTTTTAATGTTTTATTTATTTCTGAGAGAGAGAGACAGCATGAGCAGGGGAGGATCAGAGAGAGAGGGAGATACAGAATCTGAAACAGGCTCCAGGCTCTGAGCTAGCTGTCAGCACCGAGCCAGATGCGGGGCTCAAACCCACGAACTGTGAGATCATGACCTGAGCTGAAGTCGGACGCTTAACCGACTGAGCCACCAGGCGCCCCTCATTGCATTTAATTCTAACGTGATTGTTCCCTGATCTCAAAGCATGATGGTCTGTAGTAAGATACCTGTGGATGTGTTGGGAAAACTAAGTAGTCCCCAAATCATAGATTTTCTTTTTTTTTTTTTTTAAATAGTTTATTGTCAAGTTGGTTTCCATATAACACCCAGTGCTTATCCCCACAAGTGCCCTCCTCCATTCCCATCTCCCCCTCCCCCCACACCCATCAGTTTGTTCTCAGCATTCAAGAGTCTCTCATGGTTTGCCTCTATCCCCCTCCCCCACTGTTTCCCCCCTTCTTCTTCCCCACGGTCCTCCGTTAAGTTCCTCCTAATCCTCCTATATGTGCAAACATACGGTATTTGCCCCTCTCTGCCTGACTTATTTCACTCAGCATAACACCCTCAAGGTCCATCCATGTTGCTACACGTGGCCAGATTTAATTCTTTCTCATTGCCATGTAGTATTCCATCATATAAATATACCACATCTTCTTGATCCATTCGTCCATTGATGGACACTTAGGCTCTTTTCATGTTTTGGCTATTGTTAAGAGTGCTTCTATGAACATTGGGGTACATGTGCTCCTATGCATCAGCATTCCTATATCCTTTGGGTAAATTCCTAGCAGTGCTGCTGCTCTGTCATAGGGGAGTTGTATTGTTAATTTTTTGAGGAACCTCCACACTGTTTTCCAGAGGGGCTGCACCAGTTTACATTCCCACCAACAGTGGAGGAGGGTGCCCGTTTCTCCACATCCTCGCCAGCATCTAGAGTTCTTTGATTTGATCATTTTAGCCACTCTGACTGGTGTGAGGTGGTATCTCAGTGTGGTTTTGATTTGTCCGAATCATAGATTTTTGATCTGGAAAGGGTTTCAAGAAATAACCTGGTATAGCTCTTTGTCTGTAAGTAGCAAATGTATTATATCTGTGCTTAAAAGTGAGTAAACTGAGGCCCAGAGAAACTAAGTACACTTCTAAGATTATACAGGTAAGTTACAGAGTTTTTTTCTGATACATTGTGCTTCAAGATGGAATTATAAATGAATCATGCCTCCCAATTTTTATACTTTTAAAATTATTGATAATTACCATCCATAAGATATAATCTTAGTTACTGAGTCTTTTCCTTTTTTGCATTTTTTTCCTTCCAGAAAATAATAGCAAATAGCAGAAGTAACACCTAGCATAAGATTGGAGGCTTGTTGTTGTTTTGCAATTTCTAACCTTGAGGAAAAAATTTGCAAAATAGGTGAAACTTATCTAACTGCATGCCTAACTTTAAGTGCCCCTATTTTTTTTCCCATTGGATTCCCAGTACTGTCTTATGGATACCTGAGGTTTCCCATAGGCTTTTCCTCTCTGGGGAATTGCCCTATATTCTAGAGCTTTTTCATTTGCCATCTTTTTCATTACTCAGCACACTAGTTACCTCTATAGTGCTATCAACCTGAAACTGCTATTAACTAAAACTTACTGACTTATTGACTATACCTTACTTGCCTTTACCTGCTGTATCCATTTTCTATAGCCGCCATAACAAATTACCACAAACCTAATAGCATGAAGCAACACAATTCATTATCTTACAGTTCTGTAGGTTAGAAGTCTGGTATGGGTTTCACCAAGCTCTAATTAAGGTATGGCCGACCATGCTTCTTGCTGGAGGCTTTACAGGAGAATCCACTTCTTGCTTGTGGGGTTGGTGGTCAGTTCCAGTTCCTTGTAGACTATCAGGTCCCAGTTTTCTTGCTGGCTGTCAGAGGAAAGTGGTTCCATTTTCTAGAGGCTGCTGTGCTCCTTAACTCACTCCTCAGCTCCATCTGCAAAGCCAGTAACAGGGAGTCCTTCTCATGCTGCATCTCTCTGACCCACTCTTCTGTTTTAAAGGGCTCCTGTGAGGGGCACCTGGGTGGCTAAGTTGGTTGAGCGTCCGACTCTTGATTTTGACTTAGATCATGATTGTACGGTTCATGATTTTGAGTCCTGCATTTGGCTCTGTGCTGACAGTGTGGAACCTGCTTGGGATTCTGTCTGTCTCTCTGTATCTCTGTCTCTGTCTCTCTCTCTTTCTCTCTCTCTGCCCCTCCCCCACTTGCACATGCACACTCTCTCAAAAGAAATAATTAATTAAAAATTGAGGGCTCATGTGATTAGGTTGGACATACTCAGATAATCCAGGATAATCTTCCCACTGGGAAGATTTACTGGGTTGTAAACTTAATCATATCTGCAAAGTCTTATTTGCTATAGAAGGTAACATACTTATAGGTTTTAGGGATAGTCATCTTTAGTGGCCATTATTCTATCTGTCACACTTGGCTTCCATGGCATTACCACACTCTGATGCAGTCTTTCCTCTTTATTTCTTGTCTGCCTTTCTTCTTTCCTTTTAGTCTTTCTTCTTAATACACCACTGAGCATCTCCTTCAATGGTAGGTACTTATATGTATTAGTGATACAAAGATGACAAAGACATGGCCACTGCCCTCAACGTACTTTCTGATGGTTCTTCTCCTACTCTTCTGATTGCTGTCTTTTTTTAAAATAATTTTTTTTTCTTTTTTACCTTCATCTCTGTCTGGCCTGTCAGGGCCCTGGGATAGCTCACTCAGTGCTGAGATTTTCAGCACATGCATCTTGATTCTACTTCCCTTTTTGAAATCTCTCTCCTGAATTCCAGTTATACATCTTCACGTCGACATTTCCATAGATTCCATCATTACCTCCACCTCAGGCAGGATGGGCTTTATCCTCATGCTTCGGATTTTCATCTTTCTTCAGGGAGTCAGAAATTCTCCCAGTCACAAAGGTAAAAATCTTTGCAACAACCTTGATGATTCCTTCTCTCTTATTTCTGTAACAAAGGTATTTCTAGGGAGAGGATTTCAAGCTGGTGTATTTTATCCATGACAAGCCCTAATTCCTGGTGTTCCCCCAGCCTCCACATCCAAGTCTAGCCAACTTCTACCACAGAGATTTCTCCATCGTGTAAGATTTAGAGGGTGGTAAGGTAGAAGGTAAGATTTACCTTCTACCTGTGGTGGGTAGCTATGAAATTCTGCCCTAGGGTGGAAGAGAGAGATATGACATAGAAAAGTCTGAAATGACAGAAAGAGGAAAGCCTTCTTCAAGGCTGAACAAGATTCCATTGTATATATACTATATTTTCTTTATCTATTCATCTGTCAATGGACATTTGGATTGTTTTTACATTTTGATTCCAAGTCTTTTCTCCTTCATTGACATGTTACATGAGTCTTGCTAACATTGAGATGCTATCTTGGGAAGAACAGGGATAGAGAAAAAATCTGAAAGAGTAAGCAGCTTTCAAAAAGAGGAGCGCCTGGCTGGTTCAGTCGGAAAAGCATGTGACTCTTGATCTCAGAGTAAAATGTGAGTCTGAGCCCCACATTTGGGGTAGAGATTACTTAATAAATAAAAAACTTTAAAAAAGGACTGAGTTTACTGCAAAGTGACTTCAAAGCAGGGAGACCAGGGTGCCTGGATGGCTCAGTCCGTTAAGCATCTGACTTCAGCTTGGGTCATGATCTTGCAGTTTGTGGGTTTGAGCCCTGTGTTGTTTACTATGCTGACAGCTCAGAGCCTGGAGCCTGCTTCAGATTCTGTGTCTCCCTCTCTCTCTGTCCCTTCCCCACGCACACCCTGTCTCTCTCTCTCTCAAAAATAAATAAACTTTAAAAAAAAGCAGGGAAACCAAAGCACTTACAGTGTAAATTTTCTTGACCCTAGATTCATACTTAGGACACTGTAGTCTCATGAGGAAGGTAAGACTGATTTTAGAAGATGAAGAAACATGATTTTTTTCTTGCAATTTTTTATAATTTGTAAATTTGAAGCCATGCTACATTTTTCTCTCTGTGGAAAGGTAGCTTACAAAAATCACTCGAATTCTCTGCATCCACTCCCTTTACAACATGAAACTGAAGCTACTCCCATAAAGAAGTAGAGTCTACTTTTGATTCTGGGCTGGACTTGTGACTTTCTTTGTCCAAAAGAGCATGGTGGAAATCATGACATGCCAGTTTCAAGTCTAGGCCTCAAGCAGCCTTTCTGCTCTCTTCTACTTGCTTCTGCTCACTCTCCTGGACCTCTGCTTTCACCATGAGAACAAACCCTGGCCGGCTTGCAGAGAAGAAAACTACATGCAGATTCAAGTCATCTCAGATGTCATCCTAGATCAGCCAACCCTAGCTGACAGAACAATAACTCATGCCTGACCCAGCTGAGAAGAATCCTCCAGCCAACTCATAGATTCGCAAGAAATAATACAGTCATTTTAAGCCACTAAATTTTGGGGTGTTTTCTTATGCAGCAGGAGCTAACTGATAAACCTATAGAAAAAAGTAATATGCGCTATTGTATCTTTTCTTTTGTCACTGTATCAAGTAACTGCAAGCCTGGGGATCAAAATCAATGGTATTTGACACCAAATCATTCCCTGATTTTATTTTCAGAGATAAAATTCCATCGTCTCACTGCAACCCTCAGTACTTCTTAGCCCTCCTCAGTCACTGCGGTAGCTGCCACCCTGCAGCCCTTCTGAGAGTAGCTTTTCCAGCTTGAGGCCAGGGATGCAGCTTTCTGAGGTGGGGCATCCTTTGTGTGCTCTGCTCTGTCCCAGCCCCTCAGTCCTGTCTCTGGAGGGAGTTTTCCTGATGGTGTTTATATCTGCCCTGGTTGGAGTGTCTTTTCAATGATTACAGCTCAACCTGGAGTCATCCTCATAGCTGCTACTCTAAAGCCTTCAAAAGGAGGCCTACATTTTAGTCTTTCAGCTTTAATTACCAAGAAAGCTGGAATGAGACAGAAAGGCTGAGCACAATGGACTATTATTCAGCTTTAAAAAAGAATGAAATTCTAATACTGGCTACAACATGGATGAATCTCGAAGACATTACACTGAATGAAATAAGCCAGACACAGAAGAATAAAAATTGTATGATTCCACTTACATGAGGTACCCAGAACAATCAAATGCATAAAGACAGAATGTAGAACAGTGTTTATCAAGGGTCAGGAGAAGAGGGGTATGGACAGTCTCTGATGAGTGTAGAATTTCAGTATGGCATGGCGAAACGTTTTGAAGGTAGATAATATTGATCCACATTGCATAACAATGTGGGTGTACATAATACCACTTAAGTCTACACTTCAAAATGAGTAAAATGGTAAAGTTTATGATACGTATACTTTACTAAATAAAAACCATAAAATAAGAAAGCACAGATACCACTTTGTGTGCACTAAGATGGCTATCATACTTTTTTTTTCTAACGAAGAAGAAGAAAAAAGAAGGGCCGTGTGCGACTTTCAAACAGGCCAAAACTTGGCTTAGTCTTTAAGCTCTTTCCAGACCCCTTGAGACTTTATTTTCCTTCTGGGCTTGAAAGTCTTACTGTGTTCTGATGCAGTTGCTCAGCCCCAAAGCCACTTTCTTGTTTGGATACTTTCCCGTCTCTTCTCTGTTGAGTCAAACCCCTCCCATCCTAGGGTCCAGGTCAAATCCCATTTGCTATATGAAATCCTCCCTGACCACCACTCTGATCTTTCTTGAGCTCCCTTTGACCTTATTGTTCGTAGAGTTATTATCCCTTTTCATAAACTGTTTCACATTATTAAAAACATTCTAATCAGTTCTTAGCATATTCACATATTGATGTTCACATCAGCATCTAATTACCCTTTGCTACAGTCTCATCCACCTAATCTATACACACTTTTTAAAAAACAAGAATCAAATTTTGTATCTCTTTGGTTCTCTTATAATAGCTAAGATAGAACACTATGTATATTGTTGCTCAGTAATTGTAGGTCAGTCATTTGATTCTGTGTTGTTCCTGCTAACATAATCACGACAGAGCTTTTCTGAGGAAAATGCCTGAATCCAGTGTTTCTCAACCTGTTTTTCATGATTACACCCTCCTCTCTCTCTCTAGGAGCCTTTACAGACATGTTTTCCTAATCTCTTACCCCGTGAACTTTTAACACCACAGATAAACATTATGTCCCTTTATGAAATATCTGTTTATCCATACATAAAGAGTACGTGTTTCCCCCTCCTTGTTGGGGGTGATATCCTACCATTGAGAATGTATGCATCAGTCCGAATGTTCTGCATCAAGGCAGTGTGGGTGGCTAAGCCTGTATTTCAGGTTCTTCAGAGCAGAGCATCATGGAGAGGGTCTTGTACTCCAGCCCCTGAGTTCCTAAAAAGCTCAGCCCTTTTTGGCCTGTGTGACTATTACCTCGGTAGTTGTTTCCTGCACTTAACACGTGAGCACAGAGCCTGAAAATACTTCTTTAAAATGCACTGATTTCTCTAAATCTCATTGGTGTTCACTTATTAACTTATTTATTTTCAAGGGAAATGAGCCCTTGACCCAAGGAAATATACAATGTTGCCTCTTCTCTTAAAATGGGTGAGACCAGTTTGGAAGTCTACAGCCCTGCAGCGCCTTATGCGAATTAGAGCGAGGGGTCCTTCCTTCGGGTCCTGTGGCCCTGGCCAGGGCTCAGCCTTTACTCACCTGAGCCCCCATGTCTGTGTGTCTTTCTGGAGGGAGCTAACTGCACACCCTCAAGCAGTAACATCTGAATGGATAAACAGATATAAATGCAGAAATTAATACATATAAATATATTTTAAATGCTATGAAACAGTTTATGAAACATGTCTTGGGTAGCCACAAACTCCTCCTCTTCTCTTACTGACTCTGCAGGGTTTGGGATTAGGAAAGCCAAGCAAAACTCTTGATTTCACATCCCTTCTTTTTGCTTGGATGTGGTGTGCAACTGGCACAGGTCCAGCCCTGGAGTGTGGGAGCATCCGGAGTGAAAGCATTTCCAAAGAGAACTCCAGACAAGTCATCATGTAGAACACATCTCTCCTGGGACACTTTGCCCAGAGTTTTAATTACATCCCTCCCCCTACCCCCGCCCCGTTCTGGGCTTTCCATCTGAACTATTAAATTTTACTTCAGATTAAAACATTCCATCAACTTCACTACTGATAACAAATTGTTAATTTGCAAAGACGTTTTAACATAACCAAACACAAACTTATTTTTTTCAAGTTGCCAATGATGAAAATGTTTGTTTCTTTACGCTTAAACCTATGATGTCTGCCAAATGTCTGATTTTCTATTGTTACCACAGTTGACCTCAAGTAGAAATAACCAACGACGTTGCAAATGTTATTGCATCATATAAATTAGGAAAAATTTGCCTGGGTTCTGGTGGAATAGAGGAATACCAGTAGTTTCCTTTGAGTAGCCTACAAATGAATTACCATATTCCCCAAAGTATTAATAACATGATTCCTATTGGAAAATATGTAAAGTTATTTTGTGGGTAAATATTTTACCTTATAAAATATAGATTCTACAATATCAGTTTTTTTTTTCAGATTGCTTAAGCTTTCTGGATTATTGCTACAGAAACTTTGATGAAGGTAACTGGATGTGAGCTTAATTTGAGATTTACAAATCTCTGATTTATATGTACTTCATGATAAACAGAACAATCTTATTTTTCCTTCAGTATCAAGAGATTTTTTTTAAAAGTTATCCATATTGCTTCAATGCCTCATTTTATTTGAAATATTTCTTTTATTTTATATTTCAATTTTTACTTGCAAAAAGACTATGTGTTCATTCTTTGAAATTAAACCAATGTGTGAAAATCTGAATATAGCAACACAAGAATTCATCACAGTTTATAGAGTTTTAAAGAAGTGTGTTTCTAGGGCTCCTGGATGGCTCAGTCAGTTAAGCGTCCAACTTTGGCTCGGGTCATGATCTCGTGGTTTGTGGGTTCGAGCCCTGCATTGGACTCTGTGTTGACAGCCTGGAGCCTGCTTCCAATTCTGTGTCTCCCTCTCTCTCTTCCCCTCTCCCTCTTGAGCTCGGTCTGTCTGTCTCTCTCAAAGATGAATAAACATTAAAAAAAAAAAAAAAGTATGTTTCTATAGGGCATTTAACATAGGGATTGATGTACTTTTTCACATTTTCTTGGTACATAAGAGAGGTAGTTTTCTTGTTATTCAATTCCACATTGCATAGATGCTGCCCAAGGAATTTGTCAGCCCGAATCTGTCCTTTGTGGTGAGTTAGATTAAGCGGAAAGAGAAGAAAGTTTTCTTTGGAAGCGGTGGGGGAAGAGAAAGAACATCTTTCTTTTGTAAATTGCAGTGCCCTGGGAAAGCTAGCTGCTTGCATACTGCTGGACCACATCATGTCTGGGACCTTGAAGGGCTTTGCTACCAGAATGTTCTAAGTTCTCTACATTGCTCTGAATCTGGAATGTCTGGTGAACTGAAATCACCGTGTGAGATGAATTAGAACACAGCACGAAATGAGTTTCTTTGATTTTGTGCTCCTGGGGGTCCAGCTGTGGAAGTGACCAAGCAGTTCTCCAGGGATGCAGATGCCTGGGAGCGGGGGGAGGTGGGGGGAGGTAGGATAAAAGGTATTGTTTTCCTAAAAGTCATAGAGATATGACTGCACATGCCTCCCAGAATTCCTGAAAAAAGAATCAGGTTTGGAAGCATCAAAAATTTAAAAAAACACAAAACGTTCCAATAAAAAAAAATCTATATTCACTCTCGTGAATTTGAAGAACAATTATGCATCTTTATCTTTAATAACCTTAATCCATTGAAATGGAATTTTGTGATAACCCCATCTTCAGCCCCTTTATGGGGTAATTATCAGAGATAGAAACAGGAACTAAAATCACATGTTTTTGTTACTCCCAGGAAAATGAGGTGGGAAGAAAATCCAGATGCTTAACATGTCAGGCTTATGAAATCTTTGCTTCCATTTTCGTATGTGTCTGGCTTCCCCTCACCTTAACTTAAATAGTATTTTGGGGAAGTAGGAAAAAAAACCCAATAATTTGAATTAAATACAATTCAGTCACTATAGGGAATGGTCATTAAATATTTCATAAGGCATTTTATGTAGTATCTATTTACAAAAAGTACATATAGCTACTTAAAAGCCTTTATTAGGAACACAAAAGATATTGTTATAGGATGCTATGTTCAGAACATAAGCTATAGCCTAAACCTCTTGAATAATTAGAATATCTAAAATATCTTCACTGGATCAGTAATGAGGACTGTGTAAACACAAGAGACAGTGTGCTTTGAGCTTCCAAACTGCCACTGTATTAAAAACTCCATTATGACATAATGAACTCTGGGGTTCTGCTGTAGCCATAGACCTCTGACCTATGTTAGTAAGTTGAACACATCAGTTATTAGGTGAATAAAATGTTTTAAAATCACTTGAAAAAGCACTAACCCACTAAGTCAATATGGCTGGTACACTGCTTAAGAAGCAACAGCCAGCCCTACATGCAGCACTGCTGAATGCCCAGTGCTAAAGAAAGAAGCTGTATTAAAAATAAGAATGCAAGAATTGTGGCCTGTTTATTTTAGAAATTATAATCCGCTCTCAGACAGGTAGCCCAAATTTGCCTCTTGGGAAGAGATTGGATGTGAGGGAGAGCTAAGTTAGGGAACATTCTGGCTGTAAATATTAAGGATTTAAAATTGTTTCTCTTGCATTGAAAACTTAGTTTATTTTAAGCCCACTGAGTACTGTACTTCTAACCTTGAGGTAGGCTTGCAATAGTGACATCTAGTGGTCATACTGATTCCTCTTCTCTTTTCTGCCTCTATCTCTGTCTCCATCTCATGCACTCCGCCCCCCCCCCCAAAGAAAGTGTTATCAGAGTTCAGCACTTTAACTTGAATTTCTCTATTAATATCTACACTTAAATGGTCTTTCTGGGTCTCTAAGGTGCTTCAAATACATGTGTTGATGGATTAAGACTGAAATGTTTCCCTTTGACTATTTCTTTGACTTGTATGAAAGTCACCTAGCGGTATAGCAAAGGGAGAATAATTGGGCTCAAATATTTAAAAGGACAAGTTTGACAGCCCAAAGGGCTTAGTGATGGATAGAATGCTCACAGGTGCTGCTTTTGCTTTAACACTGCCCCGCCCGCTTCGTCCCATCCACACAGAAGGCTGCCACCAGCCTAATCTTGCCAAATAGTAACTCTCATCAATTCTCAGTTGCCCACCACATTGAATTCGTATGTGCCTACTTGGCTTTGAAATGGCCCGTAAGAATAGCCCACTTCAATAGTTTCGCACTGTTCTCTGCTCATTCCTTCATCCCAGCCGAGTCAGTTTCTTCTCTGTCCTCTGAACCCATCATGGTAATTTCTCCTTTCCTACCTTTGCTTTCCCCTTCTCTCTCCCTCTTCTCTGCTACCTGTTTTTCAAGGCTCACTGTAAACCCATCTCTTCTCTGAAGCCATTCTCTTCTTTATTCTTTAAATCTATCCTGATCTCTCCATCCTCCGGATTATCATCTTATTTATACTTAGTACCACACAGTGAAGCATTAAACTGCTTTTTGAGTATTTCATGCTTTGTTTTGTCTCACCTTTAGAGTTTAAACCATGCAAAAGCATGTTGGCCATTTACTCACTGTTTTCTTGTATGTCTCTTTTATATTTTCCTTAGGCTTTTTTTGGGGGGGTGGGAGGGTTGCAAATTATTTGAATGAATGGTACAAATGAAAGAACTTAAGCTGATGTTTTGGTACAACCTTAGTTTTTAATGGTATAAAACATGCAAAGGACATCTTCTTCTTCTTTTTAATGCTTATTTATGTATTTTTGAAAGAAAGAATAGAGAGCATGTGCAGGGGAGGGGCAGAGAGAGAGGAGACAGAGGATCCAAAGCAGGCTTGGTGCCGTCAGTGCAGAGCCTAATGTAGGACTTGAACTCACAAATTGTAAGACCGTGACCTGCGCCTAAGTTGCACGCTTAACCAACTGATACGCCCAGGTGCCCCAAAGTGCATCTTCTTCTAAAGCATTTCTTAATTTTTTCTCACATTTCAGTGGAAAAACTCTATTTCTTTTTGTCCAATCAGCTCATGGATTATAGTTTTTGGTAACTACTAGTAAAATATTAAGCTGTGATGCAAGTCAACAAAATAAGCATTAGATCAACTTAAATTGTTGTGAAAGTTTATTCCCAGGAGATTCTCAAGGCAACACATAGAACAAATTCTTTTACAAATATCAGATCCTTTACAACAGAGCAAAAAGACATAGAATACTGTGGAAATCTTTCTCACTATTTGAAAACTCTATTGTCCTGTAGGAAACTCATCTACTTTAAAAATGTCATCCTGTATCTCCAACTCAAGTTCTGTTCACTGTTGTTTGACATCTCGCTACATTTCAAATACCTGTGATATACTATCACGTGGGCTGTTAAAGAACTTTGAGTGTCAAATGAAGATTCCTAGTTTCTATTATTTTTTCAAATAAAAGAAAGTTCCATACCAAAATCTGGATAAATAATATTTAAGATTCTATTACACATCTACTAAGCATTGGCCAGGTTAATACCATATTGGTTAAGATTCAACTGAAGGATTGAATTCTCTCCTGGGCACCACGTTTTGAAAGAGACAGACAAATTGGAGAGAGTTCAGAGGGGAAGAACAAAAATGATCAAAGGTTTGGAAAATCAGCCCTGTGAGGAAAGGTTAAGAGAATCAGGCCTGTTCTGCCTAGAGAAGAGAGGGCTGAAAAGGGCCATAATAACTCTCCAAAATACATAAAAGGATGTTTTCAGGAGGAAAGGGACCAATTATCCTCATTAGTCAACAAGAACAGGACCAGGAGTAATGGGACTTAAGCTACAGCAAAGGAAGAAAAAAGATTAAATATTATGAAAACCTTCATTTCAAGGCTGGGCCTAATGCTTTTTCTGAGTTAGGGATAAATCAGTCCTGCTGTGAAAGTAGGGAAATGTCAGAAAATTACCAGAGAAAACCTTGACAACTCAATTCTAAGAGAAAAAAAATGGAGGGAATTTTGATGTTACTTTTCAGATTTACATAATGTCCACCACACCAGCCCAGTGAAGGAATGGTTTTCACCAAAAGTCATACAAGCACATATAGACACACACAAAGATGCACAGAGACATAAATGCAAAGGAAGAAAGAATTAAGTACCCATTTCTATACCATCTTGGCTCATTATTTCACAGCATTAACCCCCAAAATAGGTTTTTTTCTTAAAATAATATACTGTCAATGTCCTTTATTCCTGAGTTAAATATGATAATTGTATTAAGTGATACGAGGACTGATAGACTTTTACGTACAGGTAAGTCAAGCGTGAATGCAGTGATGACAGATCGGAAAAAATATAATATATCTGAAAATAATCAAAATTTGTGTGTGATTTGTTTTTATTGCTTGCTGTTTACTCACTATTTTCTTAACCTCCTACTTCACTTAGAAGGTCAGAGTTATCCAGCTTGAGTGCTTTATGTGCATCCTATGGCATTTGCATCTAGATACATTTCCTTTCTGCACAATTCTAGTTCTAAACTTCTGTTTCTCCATTCCTTCCTTTTCTCAACATATATGTATTGTTACCCACTGTTTGACCAGAATCTAGGTTAGTGCTTTTACCCAGTTTCATTAAATCACTCTCTCAATTGTGTATTTAACAAATATTTGTTGAATGCCTTCCATATCTTGGGCACTATGATAAACGCTCTGGCTACAGCTGAGGACAATATATAGTTTGTTCCTGCCTTCACGGAGCACACAGCGTTGACATACACACACACACACACTGAATGTGTGATGTGTCGTGAGAAGGGAAGTAGAGAGTGTTGTGGGGCAAATAGCTGGGGAATCTAAGCTAGTGTAGGGAAAAGTACCTTCCAAAGGAAGTGACATCTGAAATACAAATAAAAGTTAGCAGGTACATGTGGAGGGAGGAGATGAGGCGGAGAGAGGGAATTCCATGTAGAGGGAATAACATGTGGCAAATTTCAGAGAGGAAAATCGGAAAGCAATTGTGTTTATGAATTCACATGTTTTAAGAAACTACCTTAACAGGCCTTTTTTAAAAAGTGGGATTTGGGGTACCCGAGTGGCTCATTTGGTTGAGTGTCCAACTCTTGATTTCCACTCAGGTCATGATCTCATGGTTTGTGAGTTTGAGCCCTGCCATCAGGCGCTGCACTGACTGTGGATCCTGCTTGGTATTTTCTCCCTCTCCCCCTCTCTTTGCCCCTCCCTCTCTTGTGTGCACACACTTGCACTCTCTCTCTTCCCCTCTCTCTCTGTCTCTAAAAAATAAATACATAAACATTTTAGAAATTTTTAATTGGGGCTGGACAGGGGTGCCTGGGTGGTTCAGTTGGTTAAGTATCTGTCTCTTCATTTTGACTCAAGTCATGATCTCATGGTTTGGGAGACGAAGCCCCCGCCTTGGGCTCTGAGCTGACAGTGGGGATCCTGTTTAGGATTTTCTGTCTCCCTCTGTCTCTCTGCCCTTCCCCTCCTCCCACCGCCCCACGTGCTCTCTCTCTTTCAAAATAAATAAATAAAGTTAAAAAATGAAATAAAAATAAAAAGTGGAATTGGACAGTGTTTCCACACAGCTCCTTACCATTTGTAAGACTGTGCCCCACAGACACAGACTTTCAGAGGAGAGAGATCTACACCCTCAGAAAAACCTATTTGTAGTTACATTCACCCCACAAGTGTTACCTATTTGGTTTTATTACAAACTTTTATTATTATATTACATCTATACACATAGAGAGATTGGTATTATGAATTCATCACCCAGCTTCAGTGAGTATCAACGAATGTCTAATCTGTTTTATCTACATACCCCACTCCCCCTAGCCACCATGATGTCATAATTATTTGGAAGTATATAAGTGGCTTCGTTTTTTGATTTGAAATAATATTTTGTGAGCCTGTTCTGGAGTAGAGGTTAAGAGAAGATTATTCTGCATAATATATATTAGAAATATTGCATTTCCTCCAGAACCTGGGAGAGAGGATCTGCTCTCTTAGGCCTGAAAGAGGAAGAAATTGGAAAAACGATGTATGCATCAAAGAGAAATAGACACTCCAAAATATGGTAGAGTGTGGAGCTCAGGAGGAAGAAACTAACATTGAGAAATTCCCTAAGGCTGCATTGGGGAAGAATATTTTAGATTTATCAAAGTCCGTTGAATGTTATTTATTATTTGGTGCCGACCTGTAATTTGTTTCCATTTTCCTCAAATTCTACTAAAAATGTGAATGTCCATAGAGCTTTGGTTGCAAATAGCAAACAAAAACCTACTCTCTGAATAATTTTTAAAAAAAGGAAGTTAGTACAAGATTATTGATGCCAGAACTAAAAAGCCATGGCCTCCAAAAGGATGGGAGTTAGACTATCTTTGGGAACATATGTAGCAAGGATCAGTGGACAGCTCTTACTGTCCCTACTGTCATAGGGTGAATAGCTTGAATTTCTTTTTGTCTTTGCTACTTGCTCAGGATTCAGATTCTAGCAAGAGAGTTTCATATCGGGCTAGCCTGGATCACATGTTCATTGCCTTGATGTAAGTCCTGTCAAAGACGTACCCAATGGATGAGTCTTGGTATCTCAAAGAAGAACAATTAGTGGCTGCTGAGCGGGCAAAACCCACAGATGTGTGCTTCTCAAAAGCATTTTCTTTTACAAAAATATACAATGCCACATAAGTAGCATTTCCGTTGTACCATGCACAGTGATCCTTGAGCTTGAGATTTTGATTGAGAATGTGAAGCTATGATCTTTGTGGCTTTCTTTTTTAGTGCATCAGAACCTAGTTTTAGGTTCTAATTAATATGGTCTAGAATGCAGGTACCCAAAGACAGACAATAGCCTGTGTCAAATAATAGTCTTACATAAATGCAAGTCATATGCCTACCTTGAAAACCAAAAAAAGCAGTTTTCTAGAGTCACATACTAAAATCTTTTGTGAAAGATAAATCCCAGTTGTTGTCAAGTTACACATAGGGTTAGGAGAGGAAACAATCATCTTTTTGGAACTTGGTGTCAGCCCTCGGCGAGAAAGGAGAGGAGGTCAGAGGCAGTCTTGATATAAGATCATGTCTTTTTAGATTATGATAATGATGATGGAAATTAAGACAAACATGTAGACTCAAGAGATATTTTGGAAGTGGACTTATGTGATTCTACATTGTAAATATTTTTAGAAGTGAGAGTCTGAAATGACTGTAATACTACTACTGTTTGCTTTTCAAGTCCTCTTCCCTGGTAACCACAAAATGTCCCTCTAAGTCTGAGTAACATTATTATTATTCCAACTCTGCAAATACAAAAAGAAGACCTGCACATGTTTAGTGATTTATCCAAGATGAAAAACGAATCCTGTCACTTTGTTGATTCCCAACTTGTTTTATATCATATTATGGCAGATGTGGCATCTCATTTTTCATAACTATAGGGTTTCAAGGTACCTTGATATCTTCAAAAATCAGGATATCTTCTATCTGTCTAAAAGGCCCCATTTTTTAATGTTGTTCATTTTGGAATGGATGACAACTGTGTATGTGTTTTGAATAAGGAAACGGACAGCATATCACAGAAATCAGGACCTTTTCAAAAACCAACTTGGAAATTCTACTCCTTTTATATCTATTTTGTCATATTTTGTTCACTCTGACAGTAGTTAAGATGATGACAATTTCCATGAAGAATGTTTGTTAGGGAAGAAACCAATCATGATTTCTTTTTTACCACATCTACTGTGTGGAGACTGTACAATTGCAAAAAAAGACAGATGGCAAAAACCATGTCTGCTCCACTGAAAACATGAGGTTTCTTAGCATTTGTTTAATTAAATACGGCTGCTTCCACAGCTTCTGAACTGATGTTTTTGAAGAAATAAACTCTCTAAGAAGAAAATCGTATTCATTTCATTTTATTTGCACTGTTCATGCCAAGTTTTCCAACCAACTCACTTTACAGAGCGATAGTAATATCCAGGAGAGCTCAGGAGAATATGTGAAAAATGGATTGACTCCAGAGTGTTTAGAGTAGGGATTTGGGGTCAGCTCTGGGTGCTCACTAGTTCATATTTAGCACTTACTGGTGGCATTTACAGTTTGCCTGGTTTCTAGCCATTGGAATGTACACCCGGAAAAATCCAGTTGCTGAGGTTATGATGCTTGTTGGAAGGATTTAGGGATTAAGCGGAAGGAAACAGGATTCTGGTTTCTGGCTCTGCTCCTGATTGTCTCTCTGTGACTTCAGACAAGTTCCTCAACTTCTTTGTGCATCCCACCTCCCCTGCCCTGTGCCATTTCTCCACCCTCTCCAGCAATGAAAGGAGCAGTGAAAAATAGAGATGAAGACACTTCAGGGCCAATATAAGTAAATCTGAACTGATGCTTCATGATACTTGGTCTCTTTGTGATCAAAATGGAAGTGGAAAAGAGTATGATTAAAAAGAACTGGGACATCTGGGTGGCCCTGTCGGTTAAGCATTTGACTCTTGATTTTGGCTCAAGTCATGATCTCATGGTTGGTGAGATTGAGCCCCACATTAGACTCCACGCTGATAGCGTGGAGCCTGCTTGGGAGTCTCTCTCTCCTCTGCCCTTTCCCCTGCTCTCTTGTGTTCTCTTTCTCTCTCAAAATAAATAAACTTAAAAAAAAAAGACCAAGTAACTAAGAGGTAATCTTATGTAATATGGTTTTTTTGTTTACACTTTCAGAGAAATCTGTTTTGTTTTGTTTTGAAATACAATATGAAAGTTTCAGGTGTACAACATAGTGATTTGACATTTGTATACCTTGGGAAAAATGGTCACCACAATAAGTGTACTTATCATCTGTTTCCATACAAAGTTGATACAATGCTAGTGACTACATCCCCATGACTTAATTTCTTTTATAACTTAAAGTTTGTACTTCTTGATCCCCTTCACCCATTTTGCTCCTCCCTCAACCTCCCTCCACTCTGGCAGCCACCAATCTGTTCTCTGTGTCTATGAGTCTGGATTTTGTTTTGTACTGTTCTTTTAGATTCCACATATAAGTGAAATCATTCAGTATTTGCTTTTCTCTGACTTATTTCATTTAGCATAATACCCCCAAGGTCCATCTATGTTGTTGCAAAAGGCAAGATTTTTTTATGGCTGAGTAGTATTCCTTTGTGTATAGTGTGTGTGTGTGTGTGTGTGTGTATGTGCGCGCGCATATATGTCACATCTTCTTCATCCATCCACTAATGGACACTGGTTGTTTCTACCTCTTGGCTATTGTAAATAATGCTGTAATGAAAATAGGGGTGCATATATCTTTTCACATTAATATTTTTGTTTTCTTCAGATAGATACTCAAAACTGAGGTTGTTGGATCCTCTGATAGCTCTGTTATTAATTTTTTGAGGAACTTCCACGCTGCTTTCCAGAGTGGGTGCACCAAAGTACATTCCCACCAATGGTGCAGTAGGGTTCTCTTTTCTCCACATCCTTACCAACATTTGTTATTTCTTATCATTTTGATAATAGCCATGTTGACAGGTATAAGGTGATATCTCACTGTGGTTTTTATTTACATTTTCCTGATGATGGGTGATGTTGATCATCCTTTCATATGCCCGTTGGCCACCTATATATCTTCTTTGGGAAAATGTCTATTCAGAACCTCTATACCCATTTTTAAATTAGATTGTTTGTTTTTTGGTTATTTAATTGTATGAGTTCTTAAATATTTTTGATATTCCTCTTATAGGACATATGATTTGCCTTCTCTCATTAAGTAGGTCGCCTTTTCCTTTTTCAATGGTTTTATTCATTTTTCAGAAACTTTAAATTTTGGTGTAGTCCCAATAGTTTATTTCTGCTTTTATTTCCCTTGCCTTTGGAGTCAGATCCAAAAAAATTACAGGAATACTGATATTAAGGAACTTATTGCCTATGTTTTCTTCTAGGATTTTTATAGTTTCAGGTCTCACAATTAGGTGTTTAATCAATTTTGAGTTGATTTTTGTGTATGGTGTAAGAAAGTAGTTTAGTTTCATTCTTTTTTAAAAAAATTTTACTTGTTTATTTATTTTTAATTATTTTTAAATAATTTCTACACCCAATGTGGGGCTTGAACTCACTACCCTGAGATCAAGAGTCACACAATGACTGAGCCAGCCAGGTGCCCCGGTCCAGTTTCATTCTTTTGCATGAGCTGTCCAGTGTTCCCAGCACCATTTATTGAAGAGACTGTCTTTTCCCTATTGTATATCCTTGCATCTTTTGTTGTAAATTAATTGACCATATATACATGAGTTTATTTTTGGCCTCTCTATTCATATAAAGAGATTTATATGTCTCTTTTTATACCGATACCATACTATTTTGATTACTACAGCTTTGTAGATAGTGTGAAACCAGGGAGTATGATACCGTCAACTTTGCTCTGTCTTTTTCAGAATTATCTTGGCTATTCAGAATCTTTTGTGGTTCCATATAAATTTTAGAACTATTTGTTCTAATTTTGTGAAAGATGTCATTGGAATTTTGATAGGGATTGCATTAAATCTGTAGATTACTTTGAGTAGTATGGACATTTTACAATATTAATTCTTCCAATCCATGAGCATGGAATATCTTTTTTTAAATTTGTGTCTCCAGTTTTTTCATCGATGTCTTATCATTTTCAGAGTACAGGTCTTTTACCTTCTTGGTTAGTTAAATTTATTTCTAGGTATTTTATATTCACAGAAGTCTTTCATTGTATACTTCCCTACATCGTTGAACTTCTAGATTTCAAAATTCATTTCAGCTTCTTATGTTTTGTATCTATCTGAACCCTATAAGCTGAAAATGCATCTCTAAAGAAATATACTTTTCCATTATTATTTTTTACAAAGGTTTTTATTGTTCCATTTCACTCTAGACAAATTTCACTCAGAGGAAAAGATAATAATGACTGATGTGTCAAGCGAAGGTTTGTTTAGACGTGCATTAAGGATACAACTTGATGTTTTCATAATATACTGTGTACAGTAGACCTAGTCTGATTCTTGCTTTTAGCAGATGCCTGCTTCTAAAAGGGAGCATTAGTTTTTGTCTGTGGGAAGTTAAGTACTTGATAATTGATCACCTGCATGTACATTCTGCCTTTTACAAATAATCACTTTGTGATTATTTGTTCTTCGGTTCACTTTAGCTGAGGCGAATTTACACCCAGTTGAAGCATGGAACTACACTAACACCATATGCCATGATATGTCTTAAGTATGTCTTAAGTTAGGGACTGTGTAGTTTTCCTTGGTCTGGCTCAGGGGCTTGTGCTGGGTAGTAATGTTTGTTGCTCCCAGTTCAACTGGGCTGGCTCCATCCCCTGGCATCATGGTTGGCACGTGATCTGGACCTCATAAATGGAAGTCCGACTCTATCCATTGCCCACAGTGACTGGTTCAGGACCATGTGTGTTATTCTATCCAAGCCAGCAATAATTTGGGAAAGAGGAGTTCTTTTGGCACTGCTATGCTGGTAGGATGTAAACCCAGAGCTATCTAGCCATCTTCGCCATGATAGCTTATTCATTCTTGTAGGAGGGCATAAAAAGGCAATAAGCTAAAAAGGTAGTAAAGATGAGTGATATTTGATCTTATTAGGAATCAAAGCAATGCAAATTAAAACAATTAGGCATGATTTACTTTTTGAATTGGAGGGTGACTCATTGATTAATTTGATGATAAACCTAAGTGTTGGAAGGGGTGCTGTAAATGCTCAAATTTGTAGGGATAGAAATTTCTATAATGTTCTTTAAAAGCAATTTGAATACATATCAATAGTCTTTATCAGTATCATATTCTTTGTACCAATATTTGGGAATCTATTTTAAGGAAATAACTCTAAATACAGAAGATTTGGGGGTACAAAACCAAAACCAATTAATATCTAAAGGTAATAAAATGGTAAGTAAATTATAGCAGATATATTTGGGGTATTTTAAGGTCAAGTGAATCAAGCAGAGTACAAAATTGTAGGTCCATAGTCTCTCAGTGCCATCTATAATATAATTATAATTGATTTGTTATATATAATATGATTTGTCTCTATGATATTTCCCTTTAAAATATGTATAATAACCAGTCATTATTGTACACTTTTAATATCTTTCCACCACTGCCCCAAGTACTATTGTACTCTCTCAGCTGGTGAGACCTAGTGAAGTGTCTTAGGCCAAATGCCACTAGCCTCACCTCCTCCACACTGAGTGCATCATGCAGCGGGCACCATTTATTCTTCTGGGGTTTCTCTTCATATACTTTGTACTTGGTGAATAGTTTTTCCTCCAAACAGTTGACACAGTGCATGCAAGTAGTAGTGGAATAACCATTTCCGAGCATCAGAGGTTAAAACTCAACATTCCTGGAAGCATGAAGAGTCCTCAAGGAAATGGCAGAGGAAATAAAATAAAATAAAATAAAATAAAATAAATAAAGAGGATCAGGAGTTTAGGGATAGGTGAAAGTCCTTCAACTTTTTGAAAGCATATGAATATCACCGCCAATCAGCAAAGTTTTTTAGGACAGAATTCCTTTTTTTCTTTGTGGGAAAACAATTCTTTCTGAGAACAAAATTTATAACACATGAAAAAACATAATCAAAACTCTACATACTATGTACATAATACTCAACATAATAAAAACTCTTTATGACTGTAATTTGTAAGTCTCAGCGCAAAATAAAAATGTGGAGCCTTTGTTTAAAAGATGGGAAAATAAATAAAAAGCAAGGGGAAAAGTGCTGTTAAAGGTACACATAAAGCTTTTCTCTTTTTGCTGTGGTCTCTCGGCCTTGTCAATGTTTTTTTTTATTTGTTTTTTTAATGTCATTCTAAGTAAAGAAAAACTTGAAATTTCCCACTTATTTTTATATGATGCAAACCCAATTTTAAATGCAAATATCAGAACACAATATAAAAATGGAAGGGAAATTTCCTGCCTCTGGGCGTCCAGTGGAGAAATACAAGCCCAACTCCGGCAGGGTGGAAGAAGTAAGAGAGAATCCCCCCCCCACCCCCAGGCAGAAGCAGGACATGCTTTGGGGGTAAGTACAGATGCCCACAGCTGTCCAACGGCATGCGCGGCTTGTGTGCATGTGCGGCTTGTGTGCATGCGCCTGATGGTTACCAGCTTCTGCTCTTGCCAACACTGAACCCAGGCAAGGAGCCTCAGCGTTGGGGCAGCAGGGAGATCTAGGAAGTCCACAGTAGATGACTGACCCCCAAAGTTCTTTAAACCTCAGGGCCAGATATGCTCACGATCTGGGTGGGAAAAGGGAAGAGGCTTACTCCTGCCAGATGCAGCCTCTTGGCTGGCTGCCCAACAGATGTGTGGTGGTGCTGTCAGCCCGGGGCTGGGTGCTGGCCACCAATCATCCTTCCCTCTGCTTACAGCCATGCTTCTGCCAGCCGTGGAAGACGGAAGCTGTCATGGGGCAGAAGAGAGGGAGATTGGCTTGTGTGGGGTGCCTAGGAGAAGAGAAGCAAGCCACCGAGAGCCCACACATTCTGCGGGGAGATGGAGGGAGGCGGGATCTCACCAAGCCGAGGCTCCAAGATCCTGGTGCATGCTCCATTGTCCCACTGGATTTCACTCACAAAATCCAAACATAACATTATTAAGAATTTCAAGACAGTGACTATAGAGTACAACACCCCAGTAACGGGGCCCTTCTGAGCATCTGGCCCTGTGTGGCTGCCCTGGTCTCACGTCACGTTCCTGTATGAAGGACACAACTAGACTTGCACTCATCTCCCAGTTTCAGGATATGCGACTCCAGTCTAGGTCACATTTCTCTTGCTGTGTGTGCTTATGGAGCTTGAGATTATATAACTGAATTCAGTGCTTATTAAAAAAAATACCCAAATAAAACCACTGAACAACAATGAATCCCTTAGTGTGACAAGACTGATGTGAACCTTACTTATTTTCTTGCATGGGGGTTCTGTCTTTCCAGATGATTTGTGAAAGCCCTAGAGGGCAGAGATCCTGTTTCGTACCTCCTGAATTCCTTTGCCCCCCATCATCACCCCTTCATCACTTAACATGCAACGTGAGTCTTCTATTTATGATGGTGATAACTTGGAGTGTTAAGTTTGCTCTCTCCAAATGAAGTAATTACCTTGTTTAGAACAATAAACACATGCCTAGTCCTACGTACTGTTCTATAAGTGTTTGCAAATTCATTAGGAAAGCATATTGAATCATCGGATCTTAAAGCTGGACGGAAGAAGGGGGTTCACCAGTGGGCTTGCACTTCTGGTCTAAAGTCACACAGCTCATTACTAACAAACCCAGGACTAGAACCCACATTCCCAGATCCTCAGTTCAAATTCTCTTTATAATACATGGTACTCTTGCTAAGATTTTAATTAGCAACGTGTATTTCGTAAATGTTTATTTTATTTTTGAGAGACAGAGCACGAGTGATCACAACCATGAAATCAGCTGAAGTCAGATGCTCAACTGACTGAGCCACCCAGGCACCCCTATTAGCAACACATTTGAATACTGACGGGGCATCTGGGTGGCTCAGTTGGTTAAGCATCCAACTTCGGCTCAGGTCATGATCTCATGGTTCATAGGTTTGAGCCCCGCATCGGGCTTTGTGCTGACAGCTTGCAGCCTGGAGCCTGCTTCAGATTCTGTGTCTCCCCCCCCCCAACCCCCTGCCCCTCCCTCACTCATATTCTTTCTCTGTCTCTCTCTGTCTCTCTCTGTCTCTCTCAAAATAAATAAACATTAAAAAAAATTGGATACCAGGAGCTCATTATACTACACACAATGGAGAGATGGCTTATATCTGACGATAAGAACAAATTGTGAGAGGGTTATATATGTTTTAATAATTCATTAGCAACTTGAGAAGGATGATGAGAAAAAAGGAACAGCTTATTCACATGATTAAAAAAAAATCTTCTGCTTGTATTTTCCTGTTAGGTCTCTATTGCCTCCATGTAGTTTATTCTTTGTGGTAGAGAAATGGAAAATGCAAACTCCAGACCAGCTCCCCAGTCATTCTCCGCTTGGCTGGCAGCCTTTCTTCACTGTACACAGCGCTAATATTAACATGAATCTGCTGTTCCTCAAAAGATACATCAGTTGATTTCTTGCAATTATTCACTGCATTTAACTCAACACGTTTTTGCTAAAAATCTATGCTGTGTTAGATACAGCAGAGGTTATAAAGGTAATTAAATAAACAGCAAAACATAACAATCCTATTTGCAAGGAGCTCAGAAACAAGGAAAGGAGACACCAGTTTTCTTTGCTGTTCTGTTTAATCCAAGTCACTGCTACCTGTTATTATGACTAATCAAAAGTTGAGGTGTATTAGAAAAAACAAACACCAGATGGGGAAGCTGGAGACCTTGAATCTAGTTCTTACTCAGCTTTTAATTAGCTGTGTGACTTTGGGCAGGTCACTTAATCACACTGGATCTCCATTTTTGTTTTTTCATCTCTAAAATGAGAGGTTTAGATGGTAAATAATTTCAAAGCTCCCTTCAAAGTCTAAAATCCCAATTTATGATTACAATATATTTATGTGAACTAAGCAATCACCTAATTTATTCCAGATTATGCCAAAATTAACTTATAATTAACTGATGTTACCCTCACTTTAATTCTGAGTACTGAGTAAAACTGAAGTTACAAATTGAAATCAAAATGAAACAAAGCTTTTTAGTGCTGGTGATGTTGTCAAGGAAAGCAGTAGCGAAGGTTTAAATGACTACGATATATTCTTTTTGTTTAGCTTTTGCCTGATTTAGACCTGCTGGTGGGAAAGCCCTACTGTGTCATGTCTTTTCATTTTAAGATTCAGAGTGTGTGTGCGTACACACACACACACACACACACACACACACCTTATTTAAGTGCAAAGGAAGGTAAAAGAAGGTATTTTGGCTCAGAACTTACAATTCACCTATTCTTTGTGCCAAACGGGGGTTTCCTCTTTCAGCTGTGGTTAGTCTTGATTTCTGTGTGAAGCGTTGGGCAGGCTGGTACATACACATATACCACTTTGTCACAGATCATGCCCAGAAGTCCTGACAGTTAAAAACTGTACATTGGTGGTCCTGACCCCTAAGATCCCAGTTTGACAAGGTGCAGTATAGAACCCACATTCTTGCAAGTTGTCCTCAAGGTTGGCTTTTTTCTTAACATTTCAGCATATCTTTGCTTTCCTTTGATATTTCTGAGGTTTAAGGGTGGCCACTGGCAGAATTACACAAATAGAGTGTTCACAGCTCAGCAGTCCTTGGATCCACATTTGGAGTTCTACGTGGGTGGCATAGGAATAAATGCCAATAAGAAGCCAGGACAGATCTGTTAACAGAAATTAAATGACTCAGGATACAGCTCTGAAAGCTTCCACTATAAAGCCTGCAACACTTAAAAATTATAATAGTAGAAAAAAAGCCAAATTAAAAATTTCAAATAGTGTGAATTTACTGACCTTTGGCAAATATATCTTTTCATATGTCTACCAATTAGTTTTAATAGTTTTAAATTAAGAGGCAAGGCAGCCTTTAGAATTGAGTTTAGCTTCACATTAGATTTTTAAAAATTGAAGCCAGCAACAAAATTTCTTTGTGTTTCTACTCTGGCAAAAATAGGGTTGTGGAAACAGATTGGAAGATGAGGAAAATATCACCTAAAACGTAGCCTATTTTTCTACATGTATAGTAACAGCTTCTAGGGTTTGTTATCAGTTATCTTGATGAATTCAAAGTCAATTTCACTGAATTCAACATTAACTATTTAATTATATTTCCAAAATTCTGATAACTGTAATACCAATGATCTGTGCTTGTGTTCCTTTTTTAATACTAATGATCTATTCATGAGTCCCATGCTCAAGATTTTCACTTAAAAATTATAATGATTGAGCAATTCATATTTCGTGTACGTAAAAGTATAGGCTTTTTTTTTGGAAAACAATCTCAATTTTAGCTTTTAGGGTAGCAGCTATTTCAGGTTCTGTTTTTGTTTGGTCGGAGGTAGGACATATATCTGAATACACAGGGAAATTCTTAACTTTCATTATTTTCCTTTAATTATGAACAGTAGAAGTAACCTAGGTTAAGAACTGTCCTTGTAGTACCTCCATGCCTGGTTGCTGGGCCACCCATGCTGAGCAGCCACAGAGCCCAATTTCTGCATCAGAGCAATATTTTCCTCCAGTCGTCACTATACTGTGCTAGGATCGGCATTAAATAATGGCCTCAGACAAGGCTTTACTGGGACACAGTTATATGTTCTTCCCTGCCTCACTGCCAGGGCGGTTATTCTCAGGGAAAAGCTGTTTCCCAAGAAGATTATGAGAGACTTGCTGGCTGCCAAGGGAGGGGTTTTGAAAAGAGCAGTGGGGCTGGAAGAAATGATATTCTGACTGCATATGTTCCCTGGGGTCTCACAGAGAGCAAAACTCATAAAAGGAGAAGACTACTGTTCTCCTACCTGAAAAGCAAGGGGACCTGCCCCTGTGGGGTTATAAAACAGAGATATAGGGTTGGAAGCAGCATTCCCCTCTACAACTATGAAAGGGCTAGTACCTTTCATCTGTAATAGAACAAGTCAGAAGGTAACTGACATTTAATTGGACTCAGACGACTTTCTTGAGTCTGTTGGAAATATCCACCAAATTGTTATCCACTTCATCCAGCTTTGGCTTCTTACAAGACTTGCATGAAGATGAACGGGCATGAGGAAATCAAACCCCAGGTAATATTTCCTGAATGCTTTCCTTGGAACGGTTGTTCCTATGGTTTCCTTTTGACCCTTATACTCTTCCTAAGAGCCACATAGGTTATTGGTAGATGTGGAATCTGAAAAACTCACGTGAATTACTTAGTTATCCTTTATAAGCAAGTTGGGGCAAAGAGTAAAGACCAAGAGTCTTGAATTCAAATTCTGGTCTCTATGCCAGAACTCTCAGGCTGCAAGGGCTCTAGTCAGAAATGCCCTTTGTTCCTCATGGCCCCAGAAAAATTGGGTAGTGGGTTCTATACTTTTGGTGACTACTGTAGTTATTGATGCTGTGTAACAAGCTACCCCAAAATTAGTGGCTTAAAATAACAATGTATTTTATAACACGTCATGTTTTTTATGGGATAGCAGTTTAAGAAGGGCTCAGCTGAGTAGTTTTGGTTCAGAATTGCTCATCTGATTGTTGTCAGTGGTTGGAGCTGGAATAGTAGATGGCCAGAACATCTGAAAGCTAGCCAGTCATCTCTCTCTTTATATTGTATCTGAGGCTCCTCCCTGTTGACTCTCTGTGTAGCATTAGCTTGGGCTTCCTCACAGCATGGCAGCCTCAGGGTAGGACTTCTTAACATGGTGTCTCAGAGCTCTAGCACAAGTGCTTCAGCAAACTAGGTGGAATTATATCTGAGATTGAGAGTTAAGAGACAAGCAGTTATGCATATGCAGATATGCAGGCTTCTCTGATTGGAACCCTCCTTCTTGGACCCCAGTTTCTAAGACATCATGTGTTCCTGGAGAATATACCATATGGTAGAGCTCTTCCTTGAATTACTAGGGCATTGGGGAAAAAACATCAAATATGTACATTCATGTAGCAAAAACTGACACTTAAGCCTGTGTTTGGTGAAACAAAAGACAAAATGAGAAAAGGCCAAAATTTGGTAGGCTCTCCCTACAGAAATCACACTCTGTAGCTCAAATAAAGCAATAGTTGGTGAAGGTGATGCACCATGTCTATATTGCTTGGATATCCTTAAATAGCTTTGCATATTGAAATAAATTCAGACAGAAGCACAGAACCTGTGCATAAGCTTCTGGAAAGTAAAGTATGTGGTATAATCAAGGGACAGCGGTTGATCTTAACAAGCTTTATTTATCTGGAAAATATCCACATTAATTAGGGTAAAGGCTAAGTGTCTCTCATAAAGAAATTTGAAAATACCATGATTCAAATGAGATAGAATGTTCTATTTCCTTTACATATCAGTCCAGAATTAATTGGCAACTTAAGGTATGTAGGTGGTTCTGTTTCATGAAGCAATTCAGGGACTCAGGGATCCTTCTCTCTTGTTGTAATGCCGTTCTATATGGGGTTGTTATCTTCAAAATTGGTTCATTAGCTTTATGCTTTGCACTTGAGCCTGGACAAGGGGAAGGAGAGATAAATTAGATAGGAAAGAATTCAATTCTTTTTTAAAGAATTTGACTGAGAACATGCACACATCACCTTTGTTCACACCCCACCAGGTGGCATTTGGTCCTATGCCGCTGCCTAGATACAAGGAAGACTGGACAATATGGTGTCAGCCTGGCAGCCATGTGTTCAGTTAAAATGTGAGCTTTCTGTCTCGAAAAGGGAGAAGTGAGGATAGTATCAGGGACAGTGGACAGTCTTTGCCACAAAATTCTCATGGAATTATAGAGCCTGCATGGAAATGCTAGTAGAAAAGATAATTATGTTGAAGACATTATACTCTCTTTATTCTCACTTTACTCAGCTGAGCCATTGCAACCATATCTAGTTTGAGCGTTGCTGGAGAATACTCAGACTATGAGAGGGATCTGCCTGAGGGTCCAAAAGGAATGAAGCCAGAGAGCTGATCAGCTCCAGATTACAAAGCAAGTTTTTCACTTGTGGCATTTATATGGAGCCACTTTGTCATCGATCGTGTTGAATAAGAAATCAAGAAACACATATTACTTTGAGCACCTACTATGCACAAACTGTTGTTTGGGGAGCTCTGTTAGATAAAAGGAATATGACATGATCCTTGCCTCTACAGAGCACAACATCTACTTGGGCAGATTCAGTCTTGAAAAGTTGAAGAGCAATGAGATCATAAAATAATGGTTTAACATTTCTTTTATTACTCATTGTGTGTTCTATAACTCCAAAGGACCCTATGGCCCATTAGAGATCCATCTAAGCTCTCTATTAGGTAGGCTGTCTTATGCAGGCAAGACACGAGCAGAGCAAAAACAACAACAGTTCTCAATGGTAAGGAGCTATAGAAAAAAGATGCTCTCAGAGTGTGTGGACTGGGGACTGATAGTCCCACTTAATCCAAACCATCTACCCCTTATGCCCACTCATGGCCTAGTGAGTTCTATAGAGAAAAGCACAGTGGAGTCCAAGGATGGAGGGCATTCTGGGGTTTGAAGTCCTCTTAGGGAATTTCCTGAAGAAGTAAATGTCATCTATCATTGGAGAATGGATAAAATGGAGAAAATAAAGGGGGGCTTTGGGGATAAAGAGACAAAAATGAAAAAGTGAGAGGCACGTTCTGGAACTAGCTAGTTATGCCAGTTGCCTAGAGTGGAAGGTACAGGAACAGATTGGGAAAGAACAGGAGCTGGGATCAGTTGATGAAGGACTGTAAATGCCTAGGCAAGAAATCTTTTTAATGCGCTGCCTTTTGTGGAAAGCAACAGGGTGGGCTTGGCAGCAGATGTTTTTAAATAACACACTACACCTAGACAGTGAAGGAACATGACTTAGCTACGTTAGAATTTAAATGTTAGCTGGAAGTTGCTAATCACAGTGGTTTCTTCTGGAACCTGGGGCAAACACAAAAGTTCCATTTTGGAGATCTATATTTAACTAGCTAAGCATCTTTTACAGACTTTGGTCTTTGAGTGTTTGATCAGTTTTTGTTTATTGTGTTTAATGAGCCTGGTCTCACACAGCCTCCTTTGGGGCTTCCTAAATATGAGTGCCTTCAGGAGGGAGAGGAGCAGGCGTTCACTGACGCCTCTCCAGGTCTGCCCGTCGCCCTCAGAGGAGTATGGAGGCTTCAGTATCATTACTGGATCTTGGCACAGAGCCATGAAAAGATGGATGTGAAACTATACACTTGTGCTTTCATGGCTGAAGGCAGGTACTCCTGTAACATCAGGTGACACCACTTTAAAGATCAAAACAAAGTGATAAAAAAGCTTGCTTGGAGTAATTCTACTCTGACTGACATTAAGGAAATTTGGAAAATAAGGAGAAATTTAGCAGAGGAAGCTGCATTTCTGGCACCCTTCATAGGACAATGGAGAGCATTTGGCTAACTATTTGCTTGATAAAAACATGTAATATATGTATATTAGCACATTCCCAATGCCAAGCACAGTGCCTGGTGCTTAGGAGTTTCTTAATCAGTTATGTTGAATGACTGAATTAAGTAATCATGTAAAATAGTTGTGGAACAAATATTAACAAGAAAAATCACTAATTATGCATCTGCTTGTAGAATAGCCTTCTTGTTTGTTTTGTTTTAAAAGGCTCAGAAATTATGGGGGAAGGAGAAGCAAAGCATAAAGAAAATAATGAAAAATTACTTCTTATATCACTTTTCCAAGATAATAACTTTTAACATTTAGGTGTATTTCTTACATTCTTCTTTCTGTGTATGTCTTTGTTCATACATAAAATTTAGTTTACTTAAACCAGGTACATAACCGGAAAACAGAAGCATAGATTTAAGAATACTATGTGGACTTCCTAGGTTTTTTTCTCTGCTGTTGTAAGACATGAAGAAGATATGCAGAAATATACTTAGATCTTATATGAGTCATTATTAGCTTTTTTGTGAAACAAATCTTATTTAATATATCAAGAAATCATTTAAATGTTAATTAATATTAAAACAGTGATTGAGATCCTTACACCTTTTTAATTTTATTGTGTTAAATCTTGGATATCTGATGTGTACAGCTGACCCTTAAACAACATGGGTTTGAACTGTGTGGATCCACTTACACACAGGTTCTTTTTGATGAACACAGTCCTGTAAACATGTTATCTCTTCCCTTAATGATTTTCTTTATAACATTTTCTTTTCTCTAACTTTACTTCACTGTACGAATACAGATACAATACATAAAACATACAAAATATGTGTTAATCAACTGTTTATGTTATTGGTATGGTCAGCAGTAGGCTACTAGTTGTTAAGTTTTGGAGCAGGGAGTTATACGTGAATTTTTGACTGCGCAGGGGTTTGGCACCCCAGCTCCTGTGTTATTCAAGGGTCAACTATATTTTACACTTAACTCAGGCCCGCCACATTTTTTTCATGTTTATTTGAGAGAGAGAGAGAGAGAGAGAGAGAGAATGTGGGGAGGGCCAGAGAAAGAGGGACTCAGAATCTGAATGAAGCAGGCTCCAGGCCCGGAGCTGTCAGGGCAGAGCCTGATGTGGGGCTTAAACTCATGAACCGTGAGATCATGACCTGAGCTAAAGTCAGACACTCAACTGAGCCACTCAGGTGCCCCCAGGCCTGCCACATTTCAAGTGCTCCAAAGCCATGTATGTCACCATTAGTTTCTTCACACCTGTTTGGAGCCTGTTGTATTCAATACACATACTTCATATTATGCATATGCTCCTTTTTGCTCTAGATTTTTAGCAGCATTCAACTGAAGTCTAATTAATATTAAATTAAAAGAAACCAAAATTTTAAAAATAGACAAAAATTCAAAAGGTTTTGAAGCCACTCAGCAGCGTGTCCATTAGTCAAACCTTACCTTCTTTGCTGAGGCTTTACCAAAAGGAAGGGGAAGTTAGAGCATGTTTACTGATTGCCCCCATGTTGGTTATTTTGCTAAGACATGATTGCAGCCTCTAAAACTGGCTTCTAGAGGAGCCTCCAGTCTGGAGATCTATGGTGAAGATAGCACTTAGGCCAGGGAAATATTTTAATATATTGGTATTATATAATTGGATACCATCCTTATTTTCCATAAGCCCTGGAAAGCTATCCACATACTTGAAGTTTAATGTTTTGAGTGTCCTCCATCAGTATGCCAGGAAAATAATGGGCTTTCCTTCAGTACGAGAGAAGGAGTCTTCTATGAAAGGCATTTATTGTGCAGTTGGGATGTTTCCCCCGCTTTTTTCTTCTGCTTTCCTATCTAGCCACACAGGAGGTACGATTAGGCGCCTGGGAGGGCAGGGGGGGTTGGTATGTGCTCTCCCAAACCTCCACCACAAACCCGGCTGCCTAAGCTGAAGCAGCCACACAGAGAGCTAAGGAAACTTTAAAAACTTAATTAAGGGAAAAAAAGCAAACAAAATAATACTATAGTGGATTTACTTAGTGCTGTAGCCTTGCCAGGGAAACCGCAGAGCCTGCATTTATATGTTTCTTATATAAGACATATCTAATTAAAACAGGAGATGAGACAACAAGCTTTCTTCTAAGTTCATTTAAATACATGTTTATGTTTTTGTTTAAATTCCCTGTGGGGTAATGTAACGCTGATCCAAAGGCATAAAAGCAATTTGATTAGGCAACTGTAGGCCTTCGTGAATACTTTTAGCCTTAAGTACTTAAGACTTAATCCCTCCCATACCCCATACAAAAGCTATCTACTGAGGCTGGGCAAGCCCCAAACCTGAAGAGAATACTTCTCGGTTTGGAGTGATTCACCTTCACCTTCTTAGTATCCTTTCTCTCCTGCCATGGCCTTAATAACTCAAAGATTATTATACTTGAGCCTTATTGTTGCTCTTCTCTTCTCTTGATTATTTATGCTATCCTTTCAGATGATATTTGGCTCTTTTCTTTTTACTTGTCATGCCACTTTTTTTAAGCAATGAAAATACTTTATAGTGGATTTCAATTTGGAAAAATTTTAGATAGTTACAGGTTATCTAAAATATCCACATTATACATATCTGAGTAAGAAGATGCAGTTTGGGGAAGTAAACTTCATTCTCTATAAGCTGATGATACAGATTATGTTTTAGGACCTCACTTCTTCAAGTGTAATTCATGGTCCAGCAACATCAGCATCACCTGGGAACTTCTTAGAGAAATAGAATCTCAGGGCCCTCCCCTGACGAACTGGATCAGAATCTGCTTCTCAGCAAGATACCCAGATGATTAGTGAGAAGCACTAATGTAGGAAAATGTTCTTTCTGGACAATTCATTCTTCCTTCAGGCTCATCTTGAGACATTCTATAGTTTCTCCAGTAGGAGAACTTTGGAAAACATCGTGTGTGCTCAGGTTAGAGTCGTCCTTAGGCCATCTTGACTGGCCTTTTATGGACCCATTAGGAGTCTGTTAGGTAGAATAAAAATGAAAAACTACTGCATAAGTTTTTAATCCTCCTCTTTAATTATTTCTGAATTTAATTTTTAACGGTGCTGGACTCTAATTATTTTAAAAGCTAATTTGTTTTACATTTGTGAACACATAAATTGGGTACTTTTGAGCAAAAATTTTTCTTTATTTTAAAATTTTTCCTTATTAAAACATTTTTTTAAAGATTGTAGTTTTATGTAACCTTTACATCTTTACATCTAACGTGGGTCTTGAACTTACAGTCCTGAGTTGAAGAGTTGCATGCTCTAGGGGCGCCTGGGTGGCTTAGTCGGTTAAGCGTCCGACTTCGCTTAGGTCATGATCTCGCGGTTCATGGGTTCGAGCCCCGTGTCAGGCTCTGTGCTGACTGCCAGCTCAGAGCCTGGAGCCTGTTTCAGTCTGTGACTCCCTCTCTCTCTGACCCTCCCCTACTCACACTGTCTCTCTCTCTCTCCTAGAAATAAATAAAACATTAAAAAAAAAAAAAAAAGAGTTGCATGCTCTACTGACTGAACCAGCCAGGTGCTCTCCCAAAATTTTCTTTAATATCATGTACCTATACATGGAAAAATAGGTTCTCTACAAAATGTTTATTCTCTGCTTGAGAAAGTCTATAATTCCATAATATATCCATAAAGGAAGACTGGGCTTACATTCTTTTAAAAAATTTTGTTAGTAACCATTCTATTTGATCTTACTTTGAAATGTGTATTTCATAACCAATTGCATGTGTGGTGACATTCTTGAGAAAGGATATAATTCCATCCTATATCTATTTTAACATAATCTCATCTGCTTAAGAACATTATTGTACTATCCAAAAGGCTAGTTGAGGTCCAGTTAAATAAAACAATAAAACAAATTATGATTTGTTCTAAAGTTGAGCCTAATTCTTAGACATCTGTGATATTTGCTATTAAATTTCTAAATAAATCCTGTAAATATTCACTGCCAAGGCCTTATTTTAATGACAGAAGAACTAATGTTACTTTGCTTAAACACTCTTAATTAAACCTTGAAAACAATTTCTAAGAAGTTCCTGGTTCAGAATAATGTAGTCTCCAGAATTATGCAGTCCCTACTCTTCATTCCCTAGATAAATGATCCTCTTTCATCACCATGACTATAGAATGTTAGATAGAGACTAACCACTAATTTTCACTTAATTTGTCATTCTCAGCCACCATGCATAGTAGCAATTCAAGTGATTTCACAACACAAGTCCAAGACTAAAACAGTCTGTTCTTGTCATTGATGCTGAGAGTCTGTCAGATATTGCAGTATTTATCCTGAATCAGTAAACTCGGTGCAGATTTACAAGAGATTATCTCTTCAAGAGCAACCATCCTTGTTTTTCAATGGAAGGTCATTGGGAAATGACCTTGTGTATAGTAGGGGCTCACATATAAACCCTACCTAAGACTTTAGGTAGTCACCTAATTGCATTATCTTATTTCAGTTAACTTAAGTTTCATACATCTAAGATGTTATGTCTAAAGTGGGCAAAGTTAAAAAAGACCTCTTAAAATAAGAAGTGCAGTTTCTATTGGTTATCAGTTTACATCACCATCATCATTGCTAGGACTAATCAGCACTTCCTATGTGCTGAAATCCTTTTTACATATTAAGTCATTAAAACATGCAAGAGGCTTTGAAGTACAAAATATTTTCAACTTTAGTGGAGAAAATGGAGACCCAGAGAGCTTCAACATTAGTCCAGGCTCTAATTTGTAATTAACAAATGGCAGAGCAGGAATCTGGCTGAATATAAACATGATTTAGTCACCTTGAATTTGTGAGGATAAAGAACACATATTGTGAACTTACTCTAATGTGGGGGTTGAGGAAAAAGAAATGACTTCCTTTTTCAGACAATTATTTTTTGCGTTTGTTTATATACTTATTTACTTTAGCTTTTTGTAGGTTAAAAGCATAATGACATTATGAAATTGAAATCTTTGAATATATCATTCAGAATTTTTTCCTTCAATTTTAAGAAAATTGTACAATATATAATTGTATATTGTTTAATATAATAAAAATTATATTGTATATGATCATAAAATACTTTTATACATGTATAATAAGAAAATAGATTAATACTAGCTCAGCTACAAGTCTTGCCTTTGATTTCAATGTGATTTAAAGTTTTTTTAATGTTTATTTATATTTGAGAGAATGAGAGAGACAGAGTGCAAGCAGGGGAGGGGCAGAGAGAGAGGGAGACACAGAATCCACAGTAGGCTCCGGGCTTGAGCTGTCAGCACAGAGCCCGACTCCAAGTCATGAACCATGAGATCATGACCTGAGCTGAAGTAGGACCCTTAAATAACTAAGCCGCCCAGGTGCCCCTCAATTTGATTTTTTAATCTACTTTTATATTCTAGGGGCACAGGCTTTTACCCTGAAGATAGTGGGAAATCTCTGAAGACTTTGAAGAAAGGAAATCCAATTAGATCCAGTTGTGTAATCATTTAAAAGGTGAAAGATTTACGTGATCTGAAGACAAACCAGAGTTTTGTGTAATCATTTAAATGAGGGTAAGAATCTAGGCAGGTGGGTCAATAATGTGGAAAAAGTGACTGATTTACAAAAGAAGTCTCAACAAGCATTCCTCAATAACAAAATAGATGAAAGCAGTGAAAGATGTTACAGATGTCTCTTGAGTCTTGAGTCTAAGTAAACTGAAGAGTGATGGGAAAGAGGTCTTTGGAGAAAAATGTTAAGTTTATTTTGGGACATAGACTCTAAAGAGATGAGTGGACATCTGATTTGAACTTAATCCATGGTTAGATAGGAGGGCTGAAACTGTAGAGAGGTCAGAGGTGTGTGTGATTTGTTAAGGTGTCCTGGCACTTTTCCCGGGAAGGGTGCCAGAGCCTCCAGAGTGGTTACAAAGGGCTTGGCCAGGTGGGGGCAGCAGAGCATCACCAATTGCTGGAGGCAGCTGGCCAGGGCGAGGGCGCTCAGGAAAAGGTGATGTTTGGACATTTGGCAATGGGAAGAAGAACTGCAGGTAGTTAAGGACACACAGGAAATGGGGCCCTAGAGGTGGGATCACCCGGGCAGTACAAATGTATGCGAGTCAAAAGATTTGATTTCAAGAAAGATTTCTAGAAGGTCAGGAGAGAGTAGGTATAAAAACTGAAGGCAAATGACTAGTGACTTTGAAGAAAGTGATTTTAAAAGAGTAGTGGGGCCAAGAATAGATTAAAAGGGATTAAGTGGGGACTAGGAGTGGAGATAGAAAAATATGTAATTTTTTTCAAGTTTGCCAATGAAGGAAACAGAGTGATGGATGGTAATTTGAGGGGGAGGAAGAATAGATGGGAGGGTTTTTTGTTTTTTTTTTTGTTTTTTTTTTTAATGTTTTATTTATTTCTAGGAGAGAGAGAGAGACAGCGTGAGCAGGGGAGGGTCAGAGAGAGAGGGGGTCACAGACTGAAACAGGCTCCAGGC
>NW_024080740.1:680189-902376 GCF_003009895.1 Hyaena hyaena | reverse complement strand
CGTGGGTTCGAGCCCCGCATCGGGCTCTGTGCTGACTGCCAGCTCAGAGCCTGGAGCCTGTTTCAGTCTGTGACTCCCTCTCTCTCTGACCCTCCCCTGCTCACGCTGTCTCTCTCTCTCTCCTAGAAATAAATAAAAAATAAAAAAAATAAAAAATATAATTGGAGATTTTCTTCTTGATCTAGCTTTTGATCAGTTTTTGTAAAGATTTCATGCAAGCTTGAATATAAACTCTTTCCCAACTGCTTTGATTATTTATTATTATTTTTAAATGTTTATTTATTTTGAGAGAGAGATAGAGAGAGTGCATGGATGGGGGAGGGGACAGAGAGAGAGGAAGGGATAGAGAGAATCCCAAGTAGGGTCTGCACTGTCAGTGCAGAGCCTGATGCAGTGTTCTATCCCACTACTGCAAGATTATGACCTGAACCAAAATCAAAAGTTAGATGCTTAGCTGACCAACCCACTCAAGTGCCTCTCAAAAGTTTTTAAAATAGTGATATAAAATATATTTTATATCTAAAAGAGATGGAACTTTCCAAAATTGGAAAGTACATCAATAATCCAACCAGACACAACAGCACTGTTAATATTTTAAATATTAATTTCTGGCTTCTTTTTAGTTAAAAATTACTATCCCTGTCTTATCTATCTGTGTATCTGTCTGTCTATCTATCTATGTATCCATCCATCCATCCATCCATCCATCTATCTAATCTCCTGCTTTTGATCCTAACAATAATTAAGATGTACTTTCTCACACTAAATATCAACAATGGGCATTGTTTTAAAAAGCATATTAAATATTCCATTGCATAAGTATATCATAATTTACTTAATCAGTTCCCTGACGTTGGACATTTAGATTTGATTCTGTTTTTTCCAGTTATAAATAATGCTTTGTACTTCAAAGGTTAAGGTAAAGACTGGAAAGACAGTAGAGTCATCCCTTCCTGCTAATCCTTAGAAATGTGATAAAAGATATATTTTAAAAAGCTGCAACTGGATTAGAAAAATAAAGGGAATGCATGATGTTCTAGAAACCGTGAGGAATCCCTGGGAAAGGAAGAGTAGATGGAATCTCCTTTAAAAAGAAAATTCAGCCCAAAAGGTAAGCAGAGGAGTAGCGCCAGCAAAGGTGAGATACAAGGAGGCGCAGGAAGGGCTGGCAGCTCAGGGGGTGATTGGCTAGGGTGCTACGGCAGGAGCAGCCAGGTGTCGGTCTGCAGGTGAGGGCAGTGAGTACCAGAGCTTGGATCACAGAGAGAGGTGAGTGCCCTTCGTTGGCTTGACAATTACCCAAGGAGAAAGGAATTTCTAAAAGTGGGAAACCACCCACCGAGATACACAAACTGGCATGACAGCCTACAAAAGGCACATCCTTCCCACGCCCTGACTCCGCCTGAAAAGAGTTGGGCGTGCAGTCCTTAGTTGCTTATCTGGCCTTTCCCTGGAATAAAGCAGAGGGAAGAGGAGCACTAATAAGGTGTCTGAATACAAAAGTAAATCCTCAGTCAGAATCACCCACATTTGAGGAGAACCAATATCGGGAAAGATAATGAACTTTAATCGAAGGACTGACACCTCAGGAAATAGTTAACAGACAAGCAGAGCAGAGCTTTAGAATAAGTAGACATGGACTTTTGGATAGAAGTATTCAAGAAGATAATAGAGGATAGTGCACCATTAACTAAGAATAGTGAATGAGACAAAAAAAAAAGAATGAGTGAGCCGAAGGCAGATGAACACATCTGGAAAGTCCAGATATTCTTTCATAACAGAACATCCAGGGCTACAAATACGGAAAGTAGAGATATTAGTGACTACTGTAGCATTTTGACATCCATCCAGTATAAATTCCAGAAGGCATCAGTGGAGATAAGAGAGGGAAGGTGAATTTTAAAGTTTATTTTTTAAATTTTTAACATTTTATTTATTTTTGAGAGACGGAGTGCAAGCGGGGGAAGGGCAGAGAGAGAGGGAGACACAGAATCTGAAACAGGCTCCAGGCTCTGAGCTGTCAGCACAGAGCCGATGCAGGACTCAGACTCACGAACTGTGAGATCATGACCTGAGCTGAAGTCAGAAGCTTAACCGTCTGAGCCACTCAGGTGCCCTTCTTCTCTCAGAAGGTAAATTTTAAAGAAAAACAATAGAGTAGACTGTCCCAGACTTAAAAAAAAGTCATGAGCCCTCAGTTTGAACTTAATCAGAATTAAAACAAACCAAAGCAAACCAAATAAACCCAAACTACCAAAAGCTTATTCCCAGATCTTAAAAGGTACTGAGGAAGAAGGAATCAAGTACAAAAGTAGTGGTGAGGCAAGAAACTAATAAAAATTAATGTTAACTTTAAATATGTATTGATTGCTAAAAGTACTTTTAAAGCAATAAGTTGAATTCAAAATTCCAACTGATAACAACAGGAGACTTTGCAGAAGGCAGGCAGGGAGAGACATAGAATCGTGCTAATGTTCTTCTCTCATTTAGAGGAGGACATAATTACTGACTAACTTTACATATTGTTTGAACAGTGTAACTTTATGGGTACATGTTAAAAATCCAAGAGTTATAACCAGAAACACAGAAATAGAATTTAAAACTTTCCAATTAGTAGTTCAATAAAAGGAAATACAGTAGAAATAATCTTGGAATTATGGTAAGTAGAAAACAAAATATGACAGCAGGGACTATTCCAAAAAGACCGTTAAACACAATCAATATGAATAGGCTAAACTCATCTACTTACAGAGTGCATAATAAAAGTAAAATCTAGCTATGAATAATGAAGACAGGACAAAAGAAAGTGACAGACTATGGTTGACAATGAAAAGGTACCTGAAGCAAATGCTAACAAAAAGAAAGCAATTGTAACTATACATTAATATCAGACAAAATAGAATTAAGACAAAAACATTTAAAGGTTAAAGAAGAACTCATTTCTAAAAGGTACAAGAAGATATAACAATCATAAATCTTACTATGTCTAACATAATTGACTTTCAAACTAAATTTTTTTAAAGTTTATTTATTTATTTTGACAGAGAGTGAGAGTGGAGAAGGGGCAGAGAGAGAGGCAGAGAGACAGAGAGTGAATCCCAAGCAGGCTCTGCCCTGACAGTGTGGAGTCCAACACCGGGGTCGATCCCATGAACCATAAGATCGTGATCTGACCCAAAATCAAGAGTCGGACACTTAATCAACTGAGCCACCCAGGTGCCCCTCAAACTAGCTTTCATATGTAATCTAACTTCTAAAATATAGAAGGCAAAAACAGATATAACTACATAGAGAAACCGACAAATCCACGATCACACTGGGCAACTCCAGTGCTCTGTTTTTGAGCCTGAAAGATGAAGTAGGCAAAAACTTAAAAAATGGAGAATTTGAGTAATATAATTAAGCTTGATCTGAAATATATTTCACATACACATTTTGTACCTGCAAAATAGAAACAACATATTCTTTTTTCAATTTACTTTTTATTTTTGTAGTAAGTTTTTAATTTTAATTCCAGTATAGTTAACATACAGTGTTATATTAGCTTCAGGAGTACAATAAAGAGACTCAGCGATTCTATATATTTCTCAGTGCTCATCATAAGTGTACTCTTTAGTCCCTTACTCCTATTTCACCCATCCCATATCCCCCTCCCCCACTTCTGGTAACCACCCGTTTATTCTCTATAGTTAAGAGTTTGTTTCTTGGTTTGTCTCTCCCTCTCTTCCTTTCCTTTGCTCATTTGTTTTGTTTCTTTTTTTTAAATTTAGGTAGTTAAAAAAATTTTTTAGTGTTTTTTATTTATTTTTGAGAGAGACATAGAGACAGCATGAGAAGGGGAAGGTTGGAGAGAGAGGGAGATACAGAATCTGAAGACAGGCTCCAGGATCTGAGCTAGCTGTCAGCACAGAGCCTGACACGGGGCTCGAACCAAGGAACCGTGAGATAATGACCTGAGCTGAAATCGGATGATTAACCGACTGAACCACCCAGGTGCCCCTCATTTGTTTTGTTTCTTAAATCCTACGTATGAGTGACATCATATGATATTTGTCTTTCTCTGACTGTCTTATTTTGCTTAGCATTTTACTTTCTAGGTCCATCCATTTTGTTGCAAATGGCAAAATTTCATTCTTTTTTTTTTAAGTTTATTTATTTATTTTGAGAGAGTGAAAGAGAGAGAGCAAGAGAATCCACTGTCAGTGCAGAGCCTGATGCCAGGCTTGAACTCACAAACTGTGAGATCATGACCTGAACAAAATCAAGAGCTGGACATTCAATTGACTGAGCCATCCAGGTGCCCCAAGATTTCATTCTTTTTTAATGGCTAGGTAATATTCCAGTGTGTGTGTGTGTGTGTGTGTGTGTGTGTGTGTGTGTGTGGGTGTGGGTGTGGGTGTGTTTGTGCCACATCTTCTTTATTAATCTATTGGTAGACACTTGGGCTGCTTCCATAATTTGGCTCTTGTAAAACAAGGCTGCAATAAACAGGGGTGTGCATATCCCTTTGAATTAGTGTTTTTATATTCTTTGGGTAAATACCCAGTAGTGGGACTACTGGATTGTAGGGTAGATCTATTTTCAATTTTTTGAGAAATCTCCATACTGTTTTCCACAGTGACTACATCACTTTGCATTCCCACCAACAGTGCGTGAGGGTTCATTTATCTCCACATCCTCACCAACACTTAGTATTTCTTGTGAAAACAACATATTCCTTTAAGCATACTCAGAACCTCAAAAAATTGTGTGGAAGGCCCCAAAGGAAATTTGAAGAAATTCCTTTTCCCTATAAGTTGATAAATTACAACTGATTCATTGATTATAATGCAGTAAAATTAGACAAGAGTTATGAAAGAGAGGCAAAAGTCAATTTTTACACCAACTAAATAACATTTGGGAAAGGAGGAAATAAGTGTAAGTGATGAACTATTTCACATGAAACTCACAGTGCATGGCCAAAGCAGGAGTCAGCAATCATTCTTAAGGTTTGCTTTTCTATATCAGCATTAACTTTTAAAAAATTTAATGTGTTTTTTCCCTCAGTGTAAGATATTTTCACTGCTCAAAAACTACAGAAAAGTATATTCTTCCATCCTTATCCTCTCTGCCTGGCCAAACTCATCCCTATAGGTAACTTAAAAAAAAAAAATCAGTCTTTGGTTTATCTTTTTACACAATGAGGGAAATACTACATAAGTTCTTTTTCCATTCTCTTTTATGCAAAATCTTGCCTACTGTATCAGATGTTCTCCTGTTAACTAAGATATTAGATTTTGTGTTGAGAAATTCATTGATTTCTTATTATTTTAAAATCAGAAATGGGTGTTGACTTTGTCAGATGTTTTCAGCTTCTGTGGCAATGGTCAGGTTTTTTTTTCCCTTAGAAAAAATTAGTATCTTTAGTATCTTAAATTATTATACATGACAATGTATCTCAACTTTGGTTGATTTTCCATCCTCATTTATCAACAATTGTAAACATTTAAAACATTCCTTATAGTTAGATCTTCCTCTCCAGGTAGAAACACATCTAGTTCCTCTTTGGTATTTCTTGTGTAACGTGTTTCAGAAACTTAGAAATATACCAAACGAAGACTAATATGTTTTCCAAAGTGACTTTCAAAGAATAGATTTCCCATGAATTTATTTGCTTCTCTCATTCCTGAACTGTTATGTTTTAAGTTTGAAATTTGGGCTTTCAAGATGATCTGCTTCCTTACCACTGCATTTCGGTACTTAGAGATACTCGGCTACCAAGTAAAAATGTTTAAAGAAGTCTTTCCTCTTACATATTCACCTCCACATAGTAATGTTCCTATTTGGGACTCGAAGGTAAAGTAGAAAATGAGAGACCATTTCTGGTTTTGTTTGGGGGACTATAGGTGATTAACATGGTTAAATCCAATTTATTCATCTTTCCAGGCCTCTAAGCATATGAAAGCTGTATGGATCAAAGTTGTATCTTGTTCCAGGCATTTAACTTTTCATTATTTTCAAAGATTGAAAATTTGGCATTTAGTAGCCATAAATTAAAAAATGAGCCACATGTGCAACCAAATCCAAGCCTGAGGTCGTGTTTCCATACCTACCGGCATGAAGCAGTTTCCAAGACTTTCCCCTCCAGCCTCTCCGATTCACTAACCATTTCTCATTCTGCTGTAGAGGAAAAGGCTTTAACTAATATTATTTGCAAGTAAGAATTATTTTCAACATGTCCATGCAAAGACTAGGGCACACAACAAAGTAACAATACAGTATGCTCCTCACGGGTGTCTCCTTTCTCCTTTCAGTTTATTTTTTCTTATTCATTGATTTTTCTCTACCTCCTTTGCCCTCACAGTTCTCTGTCTGCTTGTCAGAAACCTTCTCTAGCAGCCTCTTCTATCTCTATTTGTGTGGAGTTGGTCTGCACAAATTCCACACGGCATACTTCAATTGCTGGGTATACTGTGGTTGTTATATTTTGTGTACCCTGAAAGGCTTGGGGGTTTGTTCCACATAGAGTTTTGAGGAGCCCTTTCTCTTAAAAGTATTTTCAAAGCAATTATTTCAGAATGGATATGTGTTTGCTTCAAACTACACAAGAAAATTTTGAAGGGACTCTGGGAGACATCATGATTAGATTATAGATTTGGGAAGTACTGACAATTGTCTAACCCAGCACAGATAGGCACAGAGCGGTTGAGTGACTTGCTTAAAAGCACATGGGAAAAAGAAACACATGGAGGAAGAATAAAGGAAAGGCTTGCATGTGTTCTGATCTGAATTAGTGACCAGGAATATAACTCAGATCTTATTTTTAATTCATGGCTATTTTGACCACAAGAGGAAAACTGGTCAGCCTGAATTGGAAGGAAGGTCAAGTAAACAGAGAAAGTTTTGTCCTCAAAATATACCTCATTGTCCAGCTCATTGTAAAAAAATAAATAAATAAATAAAGGTCATCTATCATTATAGATGTTATTGCTTGATTCCTCTTCCCAAGGCCTAACCACTATGTCTTGGCTTCTTTTTCACCCATCCTTTGCCATTTCTGAGTATTGATTGCCCAATCAATGTTCTGTGGACCTTTTCTGCTCCCTTTAGGCTGAATTGAATCTTTTATTGTTATTTTTTATTAATTCATTGGCAGAATGTTTTTTCCACATTTTAATAAGAGCTTTGGCTCTGAAAGAAGTATTTATTATACATATAATTTAGCTCCAAAGGAAACTAGAAAAAAAGCAAACTGGAACGAGAAATTAATTTTCAATTTATAGGGATATTAACAGATGAAGTATGGTTAAAAAAATGTCCTGAAGTAAAATAACCACACTGCCATTCAATCCTTGCCATTAATGTGGTTTGTCATAATATCAAATTAAATCCATTTTTAAAAATGTTCTGTGCTCGGGGTGCCTGGGTGGCTTAGTCGATTAAGCGTCCGACTTTCGCTTAGGTCATGATCTCGCGGTTCGTGGGTTCGAGCCCCGCGTCGGGCTCTGTGCTGACTGCCAGCTCAGAGCCTGGAGCCTGTTTCAGTCTGTGACTCCCTCTCTCTCTGACCCTCCCCTGCTCACGCTGTCTCTCTCTCTCTCTCTCCTAGAAATAAATAAAACATTTAAAAAAATTAAAAAAAAAGTTCTGTGCTCTTTTAAACAAAATTTTTTTTCTAAATTTTAAGCAGAAGGAAAAAGTCCATTCAAGGTAATCAGTATTAGAGTACTTAGTATTTGTCAGGCACTGTGGTCGGCCCTGAAAAGGGTTCTAAAATGAGTAAGCCCCTGCCCTTATTAGCCTGGTGTGTATTTGTCTTTCACAAAGTCTTTGCACAGAAAGAAGTCTGTGAGGGAATCACACAAATTCCTACACTGCCCCTTCATCACTAGGTCATAGGAGTCATTTGACACCCTCAAGGTCAGAAATGCCTGCCCTCCTGGAGTGTGTGTGTGGGAGAGACAATAAGCAAATAAGCAACATTTGTGTTAGAGAAAAAAAAGAGGAGCCTTAGGAAGTTCTTGGCATGGTGATGTTGCAATTTCAAATACAGTCGCCAAGGAGGGTCTTAGAAGGGGACCTGAAGTACTGAGCTGGGTGAAATGAAGATGTGAGACAAGAAGACATGTTTATTGCAGGGCATTCCAAGCACAGAGAACACCAAGTGAAGGCCCTCAGTTGGGTGTGTGCCTGGCCTCTTCAAAGATGAACTAGGAGCTAAAATACAAGTGTGGCTGGAACTGGTCAACTAGGGAGACAGCAGTAGGAGAAAATTTAGAGAGTTAAGAAGTGGAGAGACTTTGGGTTTTACTGGAGGATTTTGTTGAGCATAGGAGTAACATGATCTAATTTACAGTTTAGGTGGATCATGGCCAAAGCTGATAATAGCCAGAAGCAGGAATACAAGAAGCTATCACAATATCAGGAGGTACTGACTGGAGAGAGAGAGAGACAGAGAGAGAGAGAGAGACGGTCGTAATGGAGAGTATGGTGAGAAATGGTCGAATTGGGCAAACATTTTGTTAGTGAAGTCATCAGGATTTGCTGAAGAATCAAAGGTGTGATGGGAGAGAAGGAATGAGGCCCACTTGCTGCCAGCTTTGGAAACCGGTCACATTCTCAGCAGCATCTTTGCAAAAGGTGGAGATTTTTAAACGTCCTGGTTTTACGTTTTCATCTCCGACTGTTTATTCAGTATCTCCAGGATCGTGGCCCTGGAAACAATACACTTAAAATGTTTCTCTGTGATTCTTCAGCCAGTTTGACTGGAGCTAATGAAACCTGCTGGCTTCGGGCTCACTTGAGTTCCATGAAAGAGGCTACACACATTGAGGGTACAAATTGCGAGCACAGCGCTGTGCAAAGTATGTGGGTAGGTGATCTCGTGAATGTACAGATCAATCCTAATTCCCTCCGATCCCTCTCGGAGAAGAGAAACACTCAAAGACACCTGAGGTAGGTCAAACCAAGCACGGAAGGCTTCCTGGAGGAGGCGGATTTTGAAAAAGGCTTTCTCAGACCTGTACCAGGAGGGTAAGAGGAATGGAAAAGAGAATGCGGCGTGGCTGAGGTGTGACGAACGGCACACGCCAGAACTCCGGCTGTTTGCCATTCCCCGGACTTCAGTAGCCGCGCCTCAGGCGTAGCTCCACTAAGGCCACGCCCCCTCCAGGGAAGGACCGCCCATTTCCCCGTCCGCCACAGCAGCTCGGGTTTCCGGAAGGTCCTGATTTTAGAGCGGACCAAACCGGATGGAGGTCGGGTGCCCTCTTCCGCCCGTGTTCCGGTTCACTGAGACCCCGCTTCTGAGTGCGGTGGGTACGCGTCGTCCTTTGGCGCAGGCGCGGTGTGCGGTCCACGCTCGCTGCTATGCCCGCCGGGCACGTCTCGCGGGTCCGCGCCTTGTATCGGCGCATCTTGCTGCTGCACCGGGGTCTGCCCCCAGACCTCAAAGCCCTTGGTGACCATTACGTGAAGGACGAGTTTAGGAGACATAAGACCGTTGGTTCTGACGAGGCCCGGCGTTTCTTGCAGGAATGGGAGGCAAGTGAATGCCACCTTTTCTTTGCCCCAGACCCTCAAAGGTGTCCCGTTTGTCCCTGTGCGAGACCGCCTGTCTCTGCTGGTTTCCCCCGGGCTCCACGCAGGGTCCAACAGCGGCAGCCTGTTCCGTTTGAATTCAACAGCACAAAGCTGTTCAAACAGTACTTCCCAAAGTTACATCCCGTGCGGGTCCGTTTCTGCCACCGGTTCCTGGCGGGAGCAGATCTCGTTGCATCAGCGTCTCCAAAACAATTCATCTTGAACTCGTGCTAGGCTCTGGAGGGGTGAGGATGGGAGGTTACAAAACTGAATAAATCACCGTCAAGCAGCTTTCTGCCTCGCCAGTGCCTTGCACGTAGCAAGCGCCTATCAGTAAATTAATGATTTTCTCGTAACCGAGTTTTCAGACTTAGAGGCTTGTTTCCATACTGTTTTTTAAATTCCCGTGCTCTTCCGTGGGTCTCAATAATGTTCTCAGTTGACTGATACAGATATCAGATACGACTGCAAGCGGTGGAGGAGAAAACTGCTCAAAGTCAGGTGGAAGTTGGTTTCTCGGGAATTTCAAGTTCCGTTAGTTTGTTGCATTGCCCTGTATCATTGCATTAACTCTCAGACACAGCGTTAGGGATTAGCTCTTTGACTACCCATCCCTTTGTAGAGTGAGGGCATGTAAATAGAGTTTTGCCGAATTGCCCTTAGTTATGATTTGCAAATGTCAATAAATGCATGGAATTGGAAATTAGAGCGTCATCTCATGTATTTGAAAGCATGAAGCAGTGTTAGAAAAAGAGCAGAGGTAAGTGATTCTTTGAAAGCTTAAAAAGTTGATGGCTAGATTGATGTCGTTCTTTTTTTAAATTATAAAGATTATGGTTAGAGTGAACACTGAATCTCAGAATTCTTGATTGTAGCTTGCAAGACGGTTATTTAGGACAATGGTGAAATTTAGAACTTTTATAAAAATCATGTGTGTTGGAGGTAATTAGACTGCATGGAGCCAGGGAAGTTGAATCTTAAATGCAAATTGCTTTCTTTTAATATGGTAACTTGGTCTTGGAGCCAGAAGAACTGGATTCGGCTTTAGGTTCTGGAATTTATTAAATTTCACATCACTTAATTTTTCCTAGTCTTATTTTCTTATCTGCAAAAATAATAGCAGTATCTATGCACCTCTAAATTAGTGTATGTAAATTTATTTATAAGCACTTTGTAAATTGGTAATTGCAGTGAATCTGTAAGAAATTAGGGTGTTTAAGTGACATTTTTTAAAGCTAGGTCAGTTTGTGGCAGGACAGGAAGGAGACTCTAGCTCTGTGTTGAGAAGATAATAAGGGCACTTGGAGAGGTCCTAAAGTATAAGAACTTGGAAGCTTTCTAGCAAGCGTAGAAACTCAGAATGAATTGATAATAGGCTGGAGGAGAGACAAAAGTAGAAGCAACCAGGTAAATTAAAAAATGTGTTGATCAACCTAGGAGGCTTGGTATCAGGAATTCACCTCCCCCCTTTTTTTAAACCTGTCAAAGTAATTTTAGGCTTATAGAAGATTTTCAGAGGCAGTGCTGATTTCCCATATATTCTACATCCATCTTCTCCTTAATGTTAAATTAACGTCATACATAACCATGGTGCAGTTCTCAAAAATAATATAACATTAAAAAATAAGGAAGTTAACATTGTTACAGGGACGTTATCTCCAGGCCTTATTCACATTTTGCCAGTATATCCACTAAAGTTCTTAATCAGTTGCAGGATCCAATCCAGGATCCCACATTGCATTTAGTCATCCTGCCTCCTTATTTTTCTCTAGCCTATGACAGTTCTTCGATCTTTTCTTATCTTTCATGTGTTTGACACTCTTTTGAAAAATACTGGTAAGTTGTTTTGTAGAATATCTCTCAGTCTGGGTTTGCCTGATCTTTTCTTCCCCTCATGATTAGACTGATGGTGTGCATTAGTGGGAGGGATACCACGATAGTGATGTTTCTCAACACATCATATCAGAGGGCACGTGATAACATGACTTACTGTTTGTGATATTAACTGTGATCACTTGGTTAAGGTGATATCTGCCAAGTTTCTCCACTGTAAAGTTATTATTTTCCCTTTTGAAATTAGTGTATCTTTTGGGAGCATACTCTGATGATATACAAGTATTTTGTTTCTCCTTAAACTTTGCCAACCAGTTTAGCATTCATCGATGGATCTTGCAGTTGAGTTCTTGTGGTGATTTTCTATTTCTCTCATTCTCTCTGAATTTATATCTTGGAATATTTCTGTAGGTAAGCCTTGTCCCTTCTTCCCTATTATTGATGTAGTATTTTCATTTATTTTTTTGTAATGAATAAAAGTGTATTCTGTGGGGCTAGGACCCTGTAATTAATGAGTTAGCAGCTGGGTAAAGATTAGTTTAAACCTAGTGTTCTATTTGAATAAAGTAATAATTCTCACAGTTTCAAGGCAGCTCAGTCTTTCTCAAGCCTGGGAGTTAGAAGGGGGGTAGGGTGGATTCTGCCAAGAGAGCTAGTTTTTCTATTCCAAGGATGAAGGCTAGAGAAGATTCTAATGACTTGGAGGGGACCAGAACTTGGCTAGCACAGCGATACTGGCAAGTGATATCTTTCAGTCTTCTGGGTTTTTCTCTTATGTGTTATTCGAAACATCCAATTTATGATTGTTATATCTGTCGCTACTAGTTATGGCATGGATTTCTGTTGTTTTGGTTAATAATGATTATATATTTGGCACACGTGAGTATTACTAGCTTGCTACTTCTGTTTATGACAAGCTAATTAATTGAGAGTAATAAAGTTGTAGACTTACTGTTTTTTGTGGACTTTGGATTTTGATATTCTCTCATATACTTCTAAAATTACTTAAGAACTTGAATGGATCCTGAATTTGTTTTACTCTAAAGGGTAAATTTGGGTATGGGTACCACTGGGGAAAAGAGAAGGGAAAGATCCAGGCATTTTAGAGGTCCCAGCATTAGAAGGGAAGTTCTCAGTTCCTTTCATTTGTAATCAGGGAAAACTGTGGCAAATGATGGACGGAATTCATCTGGGGAACTTTTCTGTTCAAGGACCACTTAGGGGAAGGTAAGAGGAAAGTATTTCATTTTATCTTAAGGATAAAAATGTATATGCTTACATACAGAGAAAATAGTGAATTTATATATCTTACCATAAGAGGAAAAAAATGTAGGTTCAGGAAGAGATGCTGGGAATCTGTTAGGGAGAATGTTCAATATCTGGTTGGTAAGATGTTTATTGTAATCTTACCTCAGATCTTTTAGGAAGTAGCTGTTAGTGGAATTGGGGCTGGGTAGATCAGGGGTCTTATTATTGCATTTAAAAAGTTTTAACTGCTCAGTTTTGAAGAATAGCTGATTTAGGTCATACTTTCTTTTTTTTTTCCCCCCTCTCTGCCTGCCCTGTTGTGGTGAGAACTATTCACCCCTTATTTTCTGGGAAATCAGAATAAGTGTGGAAGATTAAATAGCAAGCAAAACATGCTTGTGACAGAATGTGAGATGAAGAGTGAAAAACAGCTCTTGGGACCCACTCTAAACGGATTCCATGTGTTTAATTTTTCCTTTTCTTTTTTTTCTTTCTTTTTTTTTTTTAAATGTTTTCTTTATTTCTAGGAGAGAGAGAGACAGCGTGAGCAGGGGAGGGTCAGAGAGAGAGGGAGTCACAGACTGAAACAGGCTCCAGGCTCTGAGCTGGCAGTCAGCACAGAGCCCGACACGGGGCTCGAACCCACAAACCGCGAGATCATGACCTAAGCGAAAGTCGGACGCTTAACCGACTAAGCCACCCAGGCGCCCCTCTTTTTGTTTTTTATGTTAAGTATTCTTGTAAATGTTTACGAGCTGAATGCAACAGTCTTATGAAGAGAAGAATTGTAGATGTCAGTGAGAGAAAAAAGTGAGTGGATAATTATGAAGCCACATCTCAGAAGGATTAGGATATGATCAAGAACACCGGTGGAAGTCTTGGGTTGGAGAAGAGTGGGAAGGAAGAAGATATAGTAATGGAGATTTTTGTAGATCTTTGGTAACTGTGCCAACTTTGTGTAAGTAAGCTGTGTTCTTTTTCTTTTTTTTTTTTTTGTTTATTTATTTATTTATTTAGAGCACACATGCACACGCGGAAGCAGGAGAAGGGCAGAGAAAGGGAGAGACAGAATCCCAAGCAGACTCCAAGCTGCCAGCATACAGCCTGACTTTGGACTTGAACTCAAACTCTGAGATCATGACCTGCACCGAGATCAAGAGTCGGACGCTTAATTGACTGAGCCACCCAGGAGCCCCATGTAAGCTATGTTCTGAACATTCATTATTTACTTGGAAAGCTTACACCGTGTCATGAGAGAAACACTCTGGTGTGCCGTGTGGGAAGCGGGACAATTCTAGAGTGAGCTCTTCAGGCAGCCCTGAGGTTATAAATCACCTCCTGCTCTGTAACTGTGGATGCAACCCAGAGTTGTATCACTCTCTTTTTACATTCTCTTCCTTAGAGACAATTTTGCTTTTATGGTTTAGAATATTGTTAGCTATATACAATCTCTAAACCCATGATTGCAGAAACTCCTTAGCATTGAAGTATTGGATATTTAGTAACCAGTTTTTTAATAGTGTCTAATATCCTAGACACTTTTCCCAGAACCTAAGAATCTCCAAGTTGGAAATTTAGACCGTTGGTTCTCAAGCCTGCCTGCACATTAGAATCATTGGAGGAGCTTCTAAGCAATTTCAATGCCTCATCCCACTCTCAGAGATGCTAATTCAAGTGATTTGGAGTGGGCTCAATTATTAATATCTTTTATAAACTGATTTCCCAGGTAATTGTACTTATAGCCAAAATTGAGAACCACTGACAGACCAAAAGTAAATTCCACTGATACTATTAGCAACTTTTCAATGCATCCTGTAGCATAAGCTGTCTCTTCAAACTCAGTGTGACTAAAGTACAATGCATTCCTGAGAGCAGTTTTCCCTCTTGACTTTTCTGTCTTTGTCAGTTGTACCACCCAAGGGAAACCAGAGATACTCTTTCATTCAGCCAGTTGTCCCATTTCCCCCATCTGGTTTGCCCCTAGATTAAGAATTCAGAGTCCTATGACTGTACTCTTTTTTTTAATGTTTTTTAAAAATTTATTTCTGAGAGAGAGAAAGAGAGACAGCATGAGAAGGGGAAGGTCAGAGAGAGAGGCAGACACAGAATCTAAAACAGGTTCCAGGCTCTGAGCTGGCTGTTAGCACAGAGCCCAACGCGGGGCTCAAACCCACAAACCGTAAGATCATGACCTGAGCCGAAGTTGGACACTCAACCGACTAAGCCACCTAGGCGCCCCCCCCCGCCCCATGACTGTACTCTTAACGCTCTTCCTCCCTCAGGTCACTGACCCCTGGCAATCTCAAGCACAGACTCAAGTGTAGACAGTTGAGTTCATCATATTCTTGTGTGAGTGGCATGTTGTAGTGATGGGTTCAATACAAGGCCTTTTTCTCATTTGAATGAAAGTATGTATGTATGTATGTATTATAGATGTTTATTTGAGTGAGAGAGAGAAAAAGAGCAAGCATGCACAAGCAGAGGAAGGGCAGAGAGAGACAGCGAGAGAGAGAACCCCAAGAAAGCTCGCCATTATCAGTGCAGAAGCTGAGGCAGGGCTCCATCTCACGAACTATGAGATCATGACCTGGGCTGAAATGAAGAGTCAGACACTTAACTGACTGAGCCACATGAGCACCCCTCATTTATTCTTTTAGCAGACTATTTTGTGCATGGCTGCCATATTTTTCTTTTTAAAGCACTGCTCTCACCATGTCCTCCTGGCTCAAAATTTCCAGTAACTCTTTATTTCTTACCCTCTAAATGGTAAACTGTGGGGGCATCTGGCTGGCTCAGTTGGTAGAGCACGTGACTCTTGATCTTAGGTTTGGGGTTCAAGCCCCACTTTGGGCATAGAGCTTACTTGAAAAAAATGGTGAACTGTGTTGCATGCCTTTTAAGGCTCTCCATATTCTAAACATTTTATTTTTTAAATTTTTTAATGTTTATTTATTTTTGAAGGAGAGAGAAACAGAGCATGAGCGGGGTAGGGGCAGAGAGACAGGAAGAGACAGAATCCAAAGCAGGCTCCAGGCTCTGAGCTGTCAGCATAGAGCCTAATGCAGGGCTTGAACTCACAGCCATGAGCCAAAGTCAGACACTTCACCAACTGAGCCACCCAGGAGCCCCTCTCCATACTGTAAATCTCTTCAATTGCAAAGTTACTTCTTTGGTTCCAGTTTCACCAATTGTTTAGAATGAGACATTAAGAAATATGTATACATATATATATAATTATAATTATATATAAAATATATATAGGTATATATTAAAACATATGTATATTCTTTTTAGCTCCAAACATTTTCTTTTTAAGACAATTTTCTTCTACTGTCCAGACTATCCACAATTCTAATCAGCTTGGCTTCTTCACTGTTTTAATGACACAAGTTCAATGTTGCTTCTCGTGTTGTTTTTCTCTTTCAAAGACCCTGCAGTCTTTAACCTGTCCATATTGTATTTGTCATTCCAGGCCCAGCTTAAATTCTACTCCTCTATAATCTCTTCTTAGAAGAGCAGCTGAGTATATGTATCATGAAAATGATATGTAAAATGAAATGCATGTTGTTTCATGTCCTTCCCAGTTCTTCAGTGCCTCTTCTTGATATTTCTTGATACTCTGTTATGTTCCTTTCCTTTGCTCAACATTTACATAAGAGAATATTTTAAAACTTCCAAATGTTTGTATTTTTCTAATGTAAACTTCTGTTATGATTTTCTAATTTAATGTGTGTTGGTCAGAGAACAAGGTCTGTGAGTTTCCTGCTTTTTAAAAAATATAATTGGAGGGGCGCCTGGGTGGCTTAGTCGGTTAAGCGTCCNTTTTTTAAATTTCTAGGAGAGAGAGAGAGAGACAGCATGAGCAGGGGAGGGTCAGAGAGAGAGGGAGTCACAGACTGAAACAGGCTCCAGGCTCTGAGCTGGCAGTCAGCACAGAGCCCGATACGGGGCTCGAACCCACGAACCGCGAGATCATGACCTAAGTGAAAGTCAGACGCTTAACCGACTAAGCCACGCAGGTGCCACAAGTGTTACCCTTTTTAAGGTAGAATGGGTCTTGACTTGGTGACTGATGGAAGATTAGTAAAAGAGGAGGAAATAGAATGGATAACTCTCAGGGGTTTGAACATGATGCCAGTAACCAGACTAGGGTCTATAGAAAGGGCAGGTGAAGAATGAGTATACTATGGGACATTTTGTGTTAAGCATTCCGGTGGGACAGTCTGGTGTCTCATACTCAGGAGACAGATCGTGGCTGGAGATAGAGAATTGGAATTCATTATCTGTAGTTAGTTGGTGTTCAAAGGTATGGTTGAAAGTGCCCAGGTTGGGTATAACTTGGAGGAAGGTAGGCAGAAAAAGACCACCAACTTTTAGAAGTTAAGAGAAAGAAAGTAGAGTGTATTGCTAGAACTGTTTTATTCTTTTCTACTGTATTTGGTTGGTTTCTAGCTACTTCTGCAAAGGAACATACTTTTTCTTATGCTTAATTCTTTAGATTTGTATGATAGTCTAGATATTATATGTAACATTGCTTGTTTTATTTTGTTGTATTTGCAAAGGGGATGTGCTTCAGAGTTTATGTAACCATCCATTTGTAACTCACAAGGGATATCTTTGTCTTACTTATGACTTTGAAGTAGATCATCAGATAAAATATATGATTAAGTTGCATGTCACCTATATTTAGAGTTTCCTTAACTTGGGATAATTAGGCTTAAATGGGTATTTTGCAGTTTTTATAATTGTATGCCTTTCTTACCTAATTTGGGGACCTCATTTTGTTGCTTTTGAACATCCTGATTTGTAGTTTGTGTTTGAGCTTGCAGAAGAAAAGGAATTCCCTGTCTGTTCCATAGATGGATCATAGATGTTGGGGGATGTATCTATCAAGTGTGAGGGAGTCATTTGTGAACCTCTCAGTCGTGCTGTTTATTCAGCAAGTTCCTCAATGTAGTGTTTTTGTGATGGTTTATTGGATGGTGGTGGTTTATTGGATGGTGATGTATGTTTTCTTCATTAAGCTTTACTTTTTAAAAAAAAATTTTAGACATACTGTGGTCCTTATCTAACTGTTGAACGGGAGAAAAGGACAAGATATAAAACTGTCTATCCTTGGAACATAAAATTTTTTTTCCTCTCTGAAATATTTGGCTTTGTAGCCAAATGCTTTTAAAATATTGTTTTTATTTAGGAATATTTAACTTTTATTGATGTCATGAGATGTGTTATAACAATGCTTGTGTTATAAACAGCTAAAGGTATTTTTAAAATCCTAATTTGATCATATTGCTTGTATTGACGTTACTGAAACATAGAGGTATGTTTCTTTTATTTAAATGATTTAAAATTTATTTGAATTTACAGATTTAAAATATGGTGGTAGTATAATAATATTAATATGCTAGTGGTTATGGTTCTAAAATCCATCTCTACACCCAACGTGGAGCTTGTGCTCATGACCTTGAGATCAAGAGTCATATGCTTTACTGACTGAGCCAGTCACCCTAAAAAAATAAAGAAAGTAGATTTGTATGTGTGCATGTATATATAACACACAGTCTTAAAATTTTGAGATAAGTGTTTGCACAGAATTTAAGAAGATAAGGATTGTATGTGCATAGGTTTACTGGTTTAACATACTGGTTTTTTTTTTTGAAAAGCTATTTTACACTTGCTTAAGAAGAACAAATGTCTGAAATTTTACACAGTGTTAGAATTGAAAGGGAGCATCAGATTGCTAAAATAAATTCATTTTTAATTTTCAGTTAATGCAGTTTAAAAAAGTCAAGGTAATGGATGCACATAGTTAAAAATTCATTAGTAGAACAGGGCTTATAATAAAAAGCAATACTTTTTATTCCTTATTTATATCTCTTTAATGAATGTTTTTCATTTTATTTCATTATGTCTCAAATGTCTTGTGAATTTTGGTCATCTGTCCTTATTTACAAATAAAGCAGTAAGAAACAGAACTCTGCGTATATATAGGCTTGTTGATTGGAAACTTACTTTTAGGGCTACAGAGTTTCAATTAATCTCCCTTAGATTTGCTTCTCACTCCTAATTTCCTTACCCACCTGGTATTTGTGTTGAGTTGGTCCTGGTAGTTTGGCTTTATCTTCAGCTATATTCTCAGTTGTGTATTCTAAGCTTTGGCTCCCTCTATCTGCACTGTTTTATGAGCCATAGTCTTCTACCTGCTTTCTGTCTTGAGAAATGTATTGAAATCTCTTGGCTGCTAATGGCTCCATTGTTCTCTTAGTCATTATGGATTACTCCTTTTAGAAATTCTTTACCATCAGTTCAAGGAGGTTTTCAAGGGGAGGAAATAAGAAATACTCTGGTGCTATGGTTTCTCCAGTCTGCCATCTTAACCTGGAACCTCTGTTTTTTCATTTTAAAAGAAAAAGTAACTGAGGCTTAAAGAGGTAAAGTGACTTATTTGGTATCACACAGCTAGACAGGACAAAAATCTTGCCCTCTTACCTCATGAAATTAATGTTCCGAGAAAACATTATGCAACAAAAAAAATTTGCAATATAAATGTTTATAGTGTTTGCTTTGAATTTTGCTTGTCTGCTTGCAATAATTTTTGTATTTGATTCTTCTTCCAGTTTTTGTATTTTTCCTAAGGGAGAGAGCGGCTTCTTAATCATATTCTTATCTTCTACACCTCTAGTATAATAAGTAAAAGTTTAATTATTACTTAAATAATGATTTATTCTTATGTTTATTAGCCCAAGATGCTAATTGTCGCAAGTTTCTTTCTCAAAATTTTTTTTCAGTAATGAAATGAGAATGTAAGTTGCCACGATAAAACTGTTAGCTATTGTTAAAGTTGGGCACATACATTTCTGTATAATTTTTGGAAGGTTTATTTAGGCCTCGGTAGTCTCAGTAAGAAAATAGTATTTTATCCTTGAAGACAGGAATGGACCAATACTTTTTTTTTTTTTTTACCTCTAAGATATGCTTATATTAGATGAGTTAAAACTATATCAAATTGGCTTAATCTATTTTACACTTTTATGGTAACACTGGTTTTTCTCTCTAATTTTTTCTATTGGTTTTAGGGTGAAATGTTTTTATAGTAAATAGAATGGGTAAAAAATCATTCTGTTTTTTTTAAGATTTTATTTTTTTAAATTTATTTTTAAATTTACATCCAAGTTAGCATACAGTGCAACAATGGCTTAAGGAGTAGATTCCTTAATGCCCCTTACCCATTTAGCCCATCCCCCTCCCTCCAACCCCTCCAGCAACCGGCTGTTTGTTCTCTATATTTAAGACACTTATGTTTTGTCCCCCTCCCTGTTTTTATATTATTTTTGCTTCCTTTCCCTTATGTTCATCTGTTTTGTATCTCAAATTCCTCATATGAATGAAGTCATATGATATTTGTCTTTCTCTGACTAATTTTACTTAGCATAATACCCTCTAGTTCCATCCACGTAGTTGGAAATGGCACATTGTACTTGTTTTTGTAATACAGTTACAATTAATATAAAGTTAATAACTTCTGAATTTTAGAAAGTTAAAAAGACAAATGGAATATATTTGGAATTAATGCGGTATATGATTAATAGCATTAATATAAAACACTAGCTTGGATAGTGAAAACACTAACAGCTTTAATAAAAGAATGGTTAAAAGTGACTTTAATAAGAGATCATTCTATGATTTACATACAAGGCTGTTAATTATGCTGCATGTATATGGTAATAATGAAAAATCTAAAGCCATGTAGATATCCAGTGGTGGAGGAAGAATGAAATGGTAGTGCAGCCGTATGACGGATGGGTTAGTATGCAGCTAGCAATAGCATTTCAGAAGAATTAATGGCATGGAAACCTGTTCATGTTATAAGTAAACAGAAACCGTGTTTATCTTTGGGTGACATGGATGATTGTAATTTTCTTCCTTGAACTTCCTGTTTTCCAGATTCTCCGCAAAGATCACAGCTACTTTAGTAGTTACAAGAAAGCCAATAAATGTAACTTTAAAAAATTCAGTTGGATATACTCAATATTTTTGTTACCAGTCTTGTATCATAAAGCACTTCAAGCAAACACCTTTAATGAGTTAAATACCAGCACCTTCTAAATATATTTCCTAATTTTGTCCTTTAAATTTTGTAGGTTAAACTTAAACTTCTTGATGTTTAATAAAAATGTCAGCTGTGTATTTTGTGATTTCTTACTGAGTTTCGTAAGTGCAATGAAAAAACACATAGACATCTGTTTAACATTGTAAATGGCCGTTGAAATAAGATAGAAGAAATAAAAGGTATCTGGATTGGAAAGAAAGAAAACTGTCTTTATTCATAGACAATATGATTATGTGTGTAGAAAATCTGATGGAATCTATAAAAAATCTAGAATAAGTTAGTTTAACAAGGTTGTATGATACATGATCAAGATACAAAAATTAACTATTTTTATATACTAGCAAAAGCAAACTTGGAAATTAAAATTTAAAAATTTACTTACCACCAAAAATATTAAATACTCAGGGATAAGTCAGACAAAGGATGTACAAACCTATACACTGAAAACTATGAAGTATTGCTGAAAAAAATGTGTACGCTCAAAATTAAACTTTAGTTACTAACCATTAGAAGACCTATTTTAGAATCTTTAGTGCTCTAAACTGAGATCAGAAAAGAATCATCAGGACCATTTTCTGGCATAAAGTTTTTTTAAACAACATGAAGAATCTTCTCCTGCTTAGATTTCCTAGAGGTCGTACTTAAATATTCATTGATTCTCCAGTAACTTAATTTGATTGAAATTAAGCTGCTACTTGGTAACTGTTAAAAATCTATTGTACTTTAATTTTTCACATTTTCTTCTTTCTTTTTTCTTTTTTCTAAGTATTGTAGAAGTTGTATCAGGCTGACAGGCAGGACTGGGAGGGGAGATTGGTTAACTACTGGTCTGTCCTCTAGTAGGGCAGTCAGAGAGGATGAAGACTGGTGAGTGGGTGGGCGTGGTGGTTGCTTGGAAGCCAGTAGTTTTAGGACAGAGATTCCAGGTAGGTATGTGCCACCCAAGGTTGTGATAATAATTCCTGGTGATCTTGTAGGTCTGGAATTGGACTTTATGTACCAATACACCACTATACCCAGAAATGATCAGATGTTGGCATCAGACTCACACTGACTAAATTTATAAATATCGAAGTATACATCAAAATGATGATTGAAGTATAGACCAGAACACCATTTCTGTGGGTGGTGGAATAGGGGCTGGTGAAGGAGGCTCTTCTTTTCCAAGAGTCAGAATATTTATATTTAGATCCAGGGAACTCTTTTACAGATGTGTCTCAATTCAGAAGTTTTTAGATTTTTAGAAAGGTAATAACTATGACTGAATTTTACGAAATACCCCAGTAGAATCTGGGGTTGCACTTGTAATGAAATATGTTAATATTTCTGTAGTAAAATATTTGACTGTTAATATTAAATGGAATAAATAAAGAGTTCATGTTCTTTTACGTTAAGATTTGTTGCCAGATAAGTTCTGAAAGAGCTTTTTTTTTTCTTTTGAAACTTTTTTGACATCAGAATTAGAAGTGAGGGATTATGGACCCCTATTAAGCTTTCTGGGAAACTTAATTAGTATTTAGAAGGTTGTTTGGTAAACATAGAATTAAAATAATGGGACGTGGGTAGGCATGAGAGATTTTTCATCAGACCTCGCTGTATCTGCAGCAGAAAACATCATGGGTTTTACTGCTTCACTGCTTTTTCTTCCTGGAAAGTGCTGAACACATATCTGCAACTTTGCCCCCTCTGAATAGTTTATTATTTTATTATTTTCATTGTAAGCACTTTCTCTGTCAAAGCTTTATTCTTATTATTGCTATTAATGTGTAAATAGTTTCAGCTTCCTAATTTGTCATTTGGGCCTGAGAGAATTCAGATATTTCCCGTTGCGTGTTGATTTAATTAGCTTGTTTCCCAAGGGAGGATCATATTTGTCTTATTTACAAGTTTTTGCTCTTCTCAACTCCTGAATCACTAGAGCTTGGAAGCCTTTCCAAAATAAACTGCATTTTGACTTCTATGCTCTCAAACATTAAGTATTTATAGTTTATTTGAATAGATTTTAAATACACACATAAATGTTTTATTTTCTTTCAAAAAGATTTCATTGTTATAAGTAAATAAAAAATAGCAGAATATTGCATATTGTATGTTTAACAAAGGTTTCCGGACTTTGATGCAGTGACTCTTCATTTTGCTGAAGGGAAGGAGATCTATAGCTTGTTTAAAAACTATCCCGTTGCATTAAAAAATACATACTCTTCTCATAGAAACTTTCCCCCTTCCAAACTAATACTGGGGGTGAATGGCATGGCAAATACATAACATACATTTATCCAAAAACAACTACAGCAACATCAGCATGGAACATGAGTGGGCCTAGTTTCATACCACATATTCCAAACCATGACTCCTCGAAAAGGCCTTTGTTCACTACCTCACACTTCCCAGCATGGGCCTACACTTCCCAGCGTGGGCCTTGATAGTTTGTGTATGTTACTCATTCATTTCATAAGCAATGGATATATACGGTTGATAACTCAGGATTTCTAGCCAATGACCCAGTTAATACAGCTTATAAAAAATATCACGGACATCTTTAAATTAAGCCTTTTACAAGGCTAAGAGCAAGATGTGCAGAGTGAGAAAAACTTCTTGTTTTAAAAAATTTGAAAACCTGTATGACTTTGAAGATAGTGTCTGAGTGCTCTAACACCCTTGGCTACTTCATTCATGTAAATCACTTAATACTTCTAGGATGCTTTTAGAAAGTGCAGTTTGATTCTATTCTAATTTTGTAAATAAATCTAATGAGGGGAGAGACACCTCAAAGAGGTTTATAACCATGTTTTCTTTACTCTGGAATTCATGTGGAAATAGATATTCAGTTTTCTCTATCCACCTCTCATCCTCAAACCCCCTCCCCCCCATCTCCCCTCCTATCTGTCATCCTCTTCCTCTTTTTTTCTTTTTCAGGCAAGAAGCACTCTCCTTTGTACCATCAAGTTTTCCCTGCTGGCTAAATCCTTTTTCTTTATCTAGCCTCACTACCTTATTGTCAGATTACTCCACACCTGTTTTGTCTTCAGCAGAGATGCTAGGGCTTTGGGCTTTATCTTAGGGTGGCACTAGGAACAGAAAACAAGAAACTAGCCAGTAATGCCTGCTTCCCTGAGTTAGTCCAAAATGCTCCATATTTGGATCATCAAATTTGGATTTCCTTTCCCCAGATATTGTCTTCTATATCTGAGGGCACTTAGAACACTCAAAGGAAAAACAGCCGACACTGCAGTGCTGATTGGAATCTCTGGATTTTTCTTCTTTTATACAGATTTCTGGCCTTATCTGCATAAAGAAGGCAGATAGACTCTTTGCTCTGGTTGCTAGGGTCACCTTTACCCATATTCACTATGCCAGCCTCTGTATATAATTTTAAAGAAGAATTTGGTAGTTTAATGATTATTATTAGGATAGTTACAAAAGTATATATTTAAGAACTACATAAAAACTATACTTCTATGCCATTTTCAGCTATTGTATTTAATCTGAGTTTCACTTTCTAGATTTATCAAGCTTTGGAGACCAAGATTGTAGTGATAGAAATGTCTGAAGCTTTGGGGCACCTGGGTGGCTCAGTCGGTTAAGCGTCGTACTTCAGCTCAGGTCATGATCTCACGGTTCATGGGTTCGAGCCCCGCATCGGGCTCTGTGCTGACAGCTAGCTCAGAGCCTGGAGCCTGTTTCAGATTCTGTGTCTCCCTCTCTCTCTCTGACCCTCCGCTGCTCATGCTGTCTTCTCTCAGAAATAAATAACATTAAAAAAAAGAGTTTCTGAAGCTTGATATTTCATAACTACTTTTATACTATATTTTTGAAAAGTTGTTTATAAATTGATTTTTTTTTAAATGTAACTATATTTTAAGTATACTGGCAAACTTACTATTAAGGGGAATTCTTTTGTGAATCCTTTTGTGAAGTGAATAATCAGCCCATAATTTGTTTCTTTGTGTAAACTTGCATTTGCATACATCAAATTTGTTTTAAATAGGGTGTGTCTACACATGTCGATGGCGTGTGTCTAAAAAGAATAAAATTTAATTTCTGTTTGATGTGAAGAACAAATTCAGATTTGGCACCTTTGATGAGTGAGACACACCAGATTATTTTAGTTCTATTCTTTTCAACTAAATGCTATCAAAATGTGCTCTACACCCTAAATTAAGGAGGTGGCAGTGTTCATATATTAAGATTGAACTACAGTATATTTTTAAACTATATATTTTTTAAAACTGTATTTTCTTAAATATTCGCTGGGCTAGTGTGAAGTTATCCAAAGTTTAAAAAGTTTCATAGTTTGTTTTTTATCTTAAAAGCAAACTGCATCCCAAATCCTAATGACTTGTTCTTGTTTTATCTTTGTAGTTATAGAAGTAGTTATAGAAGTAGACGTTAATTATGTTTGTTTGCTTTCTACTCTCAGTAGTTTGGTTCCCAGCAGTTTATTGCTCTGCTTAATACTTGGAAGATATTAATGATAATGTGTCCTCCTGTAATGGATATTGAAATGGCGTTAACCAGAATTAGTCATAAACATCTCTTTAGTCTCTTATACAGCGTAAATATGGTACATTTATAATGAAACATAAAATGTATTTGCTACTGTGTAATATTCTGCACTGTGGTTAAATAGACTGCTTCTGCAAGGCTGTCTGGGAGCCTGCTATTTGTTGTGTTGTTTCTCTGGGAAAGTTATATACAAATTAAAGCTGAGAACATTGGGAACTTGGCTCTATCTTTCAGATCCTTTGCACAGCCAACTGGATAGTCTGTCAAAGGAGAATTCTCATGATTGAACATGGGTACTGTCGGCTCCCATGGAAAGTAAAGCCTTTCCTTGACAACTGACGGAGAAGTCCGTGGGTTAGGGAACCTTTGGAAATGTCCTGGGATTTAGGAGGAAAGCCTTTTGTTACATAAATAGGGCTAGCCATTTGTTTTTTCCTGGTCTTCACAAATTGAGTGTATTGAGGGATAATCCTGAAGACATTATTAAAGTCAAAATCTGGAAAGGGATTAAAGAGTCAGAAATTGTTCCAAACGTGGGCCTTGAATTGTGTGAGGGTGTTGGTCACACTATGCCAGGGAGGACTAGATGGAAGCAGCCCAGCTGAGTTTATTTGTTCACTCATTCATTCAGTGCCTGCTCTTTTTCAGGGGATTCAGAGAATAATACATGATCACTATCTTTAGGGAGTTTATTAAGTTGGCTACAAGTCTATATAAGCTAGTCTGAGACACATTGTACCTTAAAGGATAGCAGCTGAGAATGTTGGTCTTTGGGCAGTAGGGCAAAAACCTAAATGAGTACAGGAGGAAAACTCTTTCCTTTAGCGAACTGAATTCATGATTAAGCAGTTTTCTTTTTTTAATTTTTTTAAATGTTTTATTTCTGAGAGAGAGAGGCAGCGTGAGCAGGGGAGGGTCAGAGAGAGAGGGAGACACAGAATCTGAAACAGCCTCCAGGCTTTGAGCTAGCTGTCAGCACAGAGTCTGACACTGCGGGGCTCAAACCCACCGACCGTGAGACCATGACCTGAGCCAAAGCCGGTTGCCTAACCAGCCGAGCCACCCAGGTGCCCCAGGCAGTTTTCTACTCAATGTATCTACCTTGTTACTTGCTGTGCCTTCTTGTGAATCCATTCCATTGTATTCTGAAGATCTTTTTTTATCTTTGAGGGTTGCTTTGTTTTGTTTGTTTTTTACCCCAGGGTACCTGGGTGGCTCAGTCAGTTAAGTGTCCGACTTCGCTCAGGTCATGATCTCCTGGTCCGTGAGGTAGAGCCCTGCGTTGGGCTCTGTTCTCACAGTTTAGAGACTGATGCCTGCTTCGGGTTCTGTGTCTCCCTCTCTCTGCCCTTCCCCTGCTTGCTCTCTGTCTCTCTCCCACAAATAAACATTAAAAATCTCCTTATGGGAGATTCCATCATAAACTATTATCAGTAACACTTTTATGATTATCTGACATTGACTGACGTCCAGTCATGTACCCTGAGACTTTGGTTAATTTGATCAACCACTCCAAGTGTGTTTCCTCATCAGTAAAATGGGAATACTAGCAGTAGTTACCTCTAAGGGTAAGGAATCAGTAAGATAATATATTCACAACAGTTGACTTGCACCATACTTAGTTCTCAATAAATGCTAGCTATTTTGCCTCTAGCTTGGGGTAGGACAGAGAGTAAAAGGAAGGAGGCAAGATTTGTTGAGTGTGCTGAAAACAAATTTTATGATTTCATTATTCTTAATTCTTCTTTCTCTCTTCTATATCCAGTTAGTTGCTAAATCCTGTTTATTCTGTTCTTTTTACCATATCAGAACCCTGACCTATTGTATCCATTCTCATTACCTTTAGCTGTTTATAGCAATCTCATAGTCTTGCCTCCTCTCTTTTAATTGTCAGTTATTTATAAAACACAACTTTGACCATATTATTGCCACTGTCAAAATCATTACTGTTTGCCCATTGACCTCTCTTTAACCTAGAGTTTAAAACTCTGTGAAATCTGCCTTGAATATATCTTTCCTACCTTCCATCTCAATATTCTGTACCATGTAGCCTATGATCCAGTCATATTTGACTTGAGTGTTATAATCTAAATGTGGCCTGAAGTTATTTTGGCTTTCACTATTCATTTGGCCTAAATGTTTTCCTTTTTCCATATGGCCAAATCCTAAAATGTCTTTTTCAACAACTTCAGTACTTTTGTATCTACTCTTTCTTGATTAATTCTTCCAGTAAATAGCAAAACTCTATCTTCTAATCTCCTAAAACTTTTTTTGGTATTTTTTTTCAGTACTTAATGTTTTCAGCATTGTATCATAGTTTTTTTGTACACATTCTTTTGGCACTAGTAGATGGTAAATCCCTTGAGGACAAAAATTCTGTATTACCTATCTTTGTATACTTTAAGACTCCTATGACATTGTTTTGCTTTATAAAAGATGCTTAGTAAATCTTGCCTTTTTTTCCCCAAAAGAAAATGTGTGTGATTCTATTTCACATGAAGACCAAACATGCTAATGGCCATAAGAAAGAAAGAAAGACTAAAGAAATAATCAATTGAATATGTGAGTTGTGATCTTTATAAAGATTAATAGTGATCCAAAGGCTTTTACCCTGTATTATTTAATACCATGTATTATTATTATTTATTTCATAAATACACAAGAATTCAGTGTTAAATTTCATAGGGTACTAGGCTTAGTCCAAGCACTTTAATTCATATTTTTATCTAGATATATTGACAAGTCACTAGGCATATGAATGTAGGTTCAGTTTATAATTTGTTGTTGTTGTGTAGCTGTTACTAAGCTTTCGGTCTTTATAAAATTTATAACCAACATCTTAATTCTAAGGTTCTTAGTTACTCAGGACAAGTTAAAGTAGCTTTATGTTCCTGTTTTCCTTTTCCATTGAAGATTGTTTTTTAAGTGCCAAAAGTGGGGAAGAGGTAAGGAATGAATATTGAAGGAATTTAAGATGATGAACTGCAAGAGACCTAGGATAGCCATAGTTGCTAAGAGTCTTGGAAGCAAAAAGATTGAGTGTCCGATCTGTTTCCTTAAGTTGCAATGAACACCAGCTTCTCTCAGGAAGAAGAGAGGAGCTAAGAGCAACTATGCATGATCATTTTCACTAAGTTCTTCTGAGAATATGTATCTTGTTTATAGTTGGATTCCAATATTGGGAAACAAATACTCTATTGAAATTCTGGAATTTTCCAGTATCTGAAAATCCTGGAATTTTTTGCATAAGTGTAATTTCAGATGTTTCCACATGATGGCAGAAGGTCCTTATATCTGGAAAGGCTGTTGAATGAATTTCAGAAAAGTTGGTTTCAATTTTATTTGAAAGTGTTTTGTCTTTCCATATTGTAGCTGGTAATTTTCATGTTTGTATTGTCTGATAACAGATATGCATATCTGTATCAAATGTTCTTGCCATTTAAAGTATTTTAAATGTTTTCACTAGTTTTAAAGTAGAACTTTTTTCTATTTTCTCGTATACAGTTTTAATCCATTTTTGAAGGTTTCATGGGATTCCCCTCAATAGCGTTTAAAATAATTGTTTTGGTAAGTGTACTTTTTCTTGATCGGTTTAGGGGAAATTTAGTATGGTTATTTACTATTTATAAATGTATGAAACCTGATATGTGGACTTTTATTTGACTTTATTTTAGAAATTAAGGAATTGATGCAACATACATTCTTTTATGTTCACTTGCTTAGAATTTTGAATGGCTGTGTCAGGCTTCCTGCTCTCTTGACTGTTTTCTCTATCATTGTCACGTCTTCTGTGAAAGTGCCCTTGTCTTAATTTAAGAAACTCATGGGGCGCCTGGGTGGCTCAGTTGGTTAAGTGTCCGACTTTGGCTCAGGTCATGATCTCCTGGTTTCTGAGTTCAAGCCCCGCGTCGGGCTCTGTCTGTCTGTCTGTCTGTCTGTGTCTGTCTCTCTCTCTGCCCCTCCCCCACTTGTGCTCTATCTCTCTGTCTCTCAAAAATAAATAAATGTAAAAAAAGAAAAAAAGAAAAAAATCATTCATTCTGTAATTCTGTAAATATTAATGCTTACCGTGTTTCATATACCACTGTAGACACTGATAATTCATAATTATAAAAAATTTCACCAGATATCATCTTTGTTTTCTGGAGTTCACAGTCTTGCAAGGCAGGTAGCTACCCAAATACATGATTGAGTTTGAGTTAATATTTGTGATTCTTATTAAAACAGTATACTTTTAATAGAATTTTAAAGACCATACAGTTTTTACATAGGTACAGCAGATTAATTGTAAAATTATGAATTATTCAAATGACCTGAAAAAGGTCAAAGTAAAGATTTGGAAATTTTGTGGAAATTTGGAAATTTTGCAGAAATTTTGTTTTGTTTGATTTGAACATTAGATGATTATGCAGTTTTAATAAAAGGAGAATAGCAGGACAGTTTTTACCTATAGCTAGTAACATTATGGCCTTTTTCAATGTGTAAATCTTTTTTATATTATTTATATAATTTGTCAAAACTGGGACACCTGGGAGTAAAGCATTAAAATAAAATTGTACAACACACATACACATATATAAAATGTATATTTATTGATCTATAAATTTGCCTTTTACTGATGGAACTATAAAATAGTTCTTTATGAAAACTTTCCAAAAATACATTTTCAAAATATAAAAATTATATGTATCAGCACTCCCCCTTTATAGTGACTATATGAACAATACAAAAAGAACATAAATAGGATAATAACTCTTGGGATATATTAATGTCCTTTCTTTTTAGCTATTTCTGTCCATAATACTGTGTCACTTTTTCCCTGAAGAATACAATTTTGGCAATATGGTTTTGTTATTTAAATTTTTTTCCTTAAAATTGCCTGCAAGTCTTTTCGAAGTTGTATTTTATGATTAACATATTTGAATTGTTGACTTCTTTAATTGATAAAACCATCTTTCTATAGGTATTGAGATATCAAAAGAGCTAAAGTTTAATTAATTCTGCTCAATGGAGAATATTCTCAAATTAACATTTTTGTCCTTAAATGTATCGCTATTTAAGACCCAAAATTTTAACAGCTACTGTCTTTTAATCTCCATTTAGAGTAGCTTTCTTTGACAAATATTTTTACAAGACAGACCTTGTCTTTATGATTATGAATATTTTGCCAAATTTACCTGCTCGAAAATTATAGGCCTTTTCAATTTTTATCCATTTCAGTATGAATATAAATATATCCAATTATAAATAGCTCCTTTAAAAGATGGCTGTCAAAAGTTGAGATAGATACGTAATGATGGAATTTCAGAATTAATTCTTATATGCTGTTTGTGCTTTTAAAATTTAATGTTTCTTTTAGTAGCAGCAAATTTCAGTCTTATTGATTACAAGCTTTGTTTTCTAAAAATGCCATTTGTCCTAAAAGCTTAAATGTTTTTCTTCTTTGTCTCATACATTAAGATTCCTACTGATTTGAATAAAATGCAACCACAATTTAAAAACTTGCTTACAAAAACGTTCAATATTATTGTAGAACACTTACGTTGATCTATAAATTAGTTTTTTCTTAAAGCTCCAATATTTTTTAAATCTGCAGATAATAGCACAAAGAGAAAATTGAAGCAATCATGCTAATACGTTGCATTCATGTTAGCCTTGTTACAAAATTTTGTGGATTACTCTTCCTGCGAAACTACTGATCTTTAAGAAGTCTCAGTTTTGACAATAGATACTGATTTGATTAGAATATCACAGTTTGGGCACAGTTATAAATTACATACGCACCACAGCTAATTACTATTCCTTCTCTGAGAGTCTCTAAATTTAATAGTAACTGTTTCTTTGGCACTACACCAAAACCTATTCATATTATCACTGTAAAAATGATGTTGAACTCTTTAACAGAATTTGCAGTAGCACTGACAATAATGTCTGATATTTTACCTCCGAGAGAGTGAATTTCGGTGTACCCTAGGCCAGGAAGTTACGAATCTGGAGCCTCTGTGTCTGAGTGCACTTGCTTATCAGTAAGGCCTTGCATGCTGTCTCAAAAAGAACATGTTAGTTATACTGCATCAGGAAGGGATCAGGCAAGAAATGAGGATTATTAATAGTCATCATCCAGATTTAACCACTTAAACTGAGAGCTTGTTTTTGTTGCATCTCTGACACTACTAGACTCAGCTGGCTAAAGTTGGAAGTACAAAGTGGAAGTATGCCAATACCATCCCAGCTATCTTAATGCAACTGTGCATATTTTGGCAAAAAGTGAAAAAATTCAGGACAGGTTTTAAACTGGATGAAATGTGAAAACATGGTAATAAACCAGGATGATCCTCTAAGCAACCAGAATGTGTGGTTGTTAGACTTTATCCACTTAAAGTTTATCAGGCAGTAGATTTCGTAGGAAAGTGGTATACTATGGTTTTATGAATAAAATACTGAATTTAGTCAAGATTTTTTAGTTTTGGAGTCTGTCCACTGATTTGCTCTATCACCTTTGTTATGTTTCAGTTTATTTGTTCTTTACTTTGTCCATCTTCCAAATAAAAAAGAATATTTGCTTTAGACACATTTTGCTAGAAAGTACAAATTAGACCTGGCAAGACTTTTGGATCTTATGGAAATAAATCTAAACCTAAAAGAATTATTGGCCACATAAGGTGAAAAGTTAGGGCCGCCAACAGTAGCACTCCTAAGAAAAACAATGAAAATGTTCCACTAAGCCTAAGAGCTTAGAGCCAGACCTTGCTGGAGGGGCACACCTATAACTCACTGGATGACAGAGAAGTTGTTGTGGTGCCATGCTGGCAGATCTTGCTAGAAATCTGCTGTTTGGAACTTGCCGGAAATGCGCACCCAAGGTGTTTACAGGGAGATGTGTCACTGAAGAGGGGCGCTGTTGGCTACTGGTTGTTTGGCCACTGGACACTGGGTGAGCTGAGTTCTGGAGGCGCCCTGCTGGAGCAAGCACCAGGAGGCAAAGCCCTTTACTCCTCCAGTGTCTCCCCTGTGCCCTCTACTGACAAAGTGTAGCACTGTGCCAACTGGCAGAAGAAAAGTATTTAAAGGGCCCACGTCCATTTCCCAAAGTAGGCTTTTGGTGAATTTGGAGCAGAGCGGCTATAAACTGATAATTGGCACAAACCAAACAGCTTTCTCATTTTACTCTGCTCTGGTAAATTACATTTGCCATTCATCGTGAAATTTGTAATAGCTTCTTCCAGTTCTTCTAGCTTTTTGGATCCACTCAATTCTGTATAATTCTGAATCAATATGCCTTTCTTTTATTTATTTATTTTTTTTTAAATGTTTTATTTTTATTTCTAGGAGAGAGAGAGAGAGACAGCGTGAGCAGGGGAGGGTTAGAGAGAGAGGGAGTCACAGACTGAAACAGGCTCCAGGCTCTGAGCTGGCAGTCAGCACAGAGCCCGACGCGGGGCTCGAACCCACGAACCGCGAGATCATGACCCGAGCGAAAGTCGGACGCTCAACCAACTACGCCACCCGGGCGCCCCAATATGCCTTTCTTTTAAATTTAAAGTTGTCCATACTATAGTTTTAAGCTGAAACAAATTTAATGACATATAATTTTTAAGAGGTATTTTGCTTTAATTACCATTTGGTAGATACACTGTAAATCACGCTGACTTGCATAAAGTATTCTAATGTGCATGACTTTAGATATCACTTGAGCTGAATCAGTCCTTGGACATTAACTAGTTATCTGTGTGCCTGTGTGTAGTGCTAGAAGTAATGCTTGCACTTTCTTCCCATAGTACAACACAATAATATCTTACACAGTGCAGCTGTTAACGTAAAATGTTTCCTGTCAAAACAAGAAGGTTGTAATTACTAGGAAAATATTTTATACTTGTTCAGGGTTTTGTTTTTTTTTTTTACCTTTATTTCGAATTCATTATGGATTCATAAGAAGTTGCAAAAAATGTACCAGGCGTTGTTAACCTATCTTTGCCCAATGTTAACATTTGCATAACTGTAGTACATTATCAGATCTCATTGGCATTGTTTATGACCCAGATAGCTTATTTTTATTTCTGTAGTTATAAAATGCATTGGTGGGTGTGTACGTTGCTCTGTGCAATTTTATATGGGTAGTTGGTGTAAGCACCACTGCAGTGATGATACAGATCTGTGCTGTCACCACAGGGCTCTCTTGGGCCACCCCTTTGTAGCCACACTCACCTCATCCCTTCGCCATCCCTAACCCCTGGGGAATCCTAATCTCTTCACCTGTTTAATTTTGTTATTCAGGAATATTATATAAACAGAATCATAGTGTGGAACTTTTGAGATTTGCTTTTTCACATAGCATAATTCCCTTGAGGTTCATCCAAATTGCTTTGTGTATCAATAGTTTGTTGTTTTTAATTGCTGAGTAGGAGTCTACGGTGTACATATATCACAGATGGCTTAACCATTGGGATACCATTGTCCGTTGAAGGACCTTTGGGTAATTTGCATTTCTTGGCTATTATGAATAAAACTGTTGTGAACATTTGCATATCAGCCCCTGTATGAAAATGTTGTAATTTTTCTGGGATAAATCCCCAAGAGTGCAGTTGCTGGACTTGCAGTGCAAATCCATTCAAAAGAAATTGTCCAACAATATTCCAGAGTGACTGTACCATTTTATATACCTACCTGTACTGCATAATTGGCTAGTTTTTCTACATCCTTACCAGCACTATTGTTACTTTTTTGTGTATGGCCATTTTGATAGCTGTGTAGTGATCTCTCATGGTGCTTTAATTTGCATTTTCCCAGTGACTTATGATGGTGAACATCTTCTCGTGTGCTTATTTGCCACCTGTAATTGTCCTTGAAATGACTGTGCATGCCTTTTGCCCATTTTCCAATTGGATTTTTTTCTGTTGAGTTTTGAGAATTTTTTATATGTATTCTAGATACCAATCTTTTGTCAGATATGTGGTTTGCACAAATTTCTTCTAGCCTATAATTTGTTGTTCCTTCTCTTAACAGTCTTTTTCAGAGCAGAGGTTGTTATTTTTGGTTTTTTGTTTTTAATTTGTTTACCATATATTTTTGAGAGAGAGCGTGCATGCGTGTGAGTTGGGGAGGGGCAGAGAGAGGGAGACAGAGGATCTGAAGCAGGCTCTGGAGCTGTCAGCGCAGAGCCTGATGTGGGGCTGAAACTCACAAACCTGTGAGATCATGACCTCAGCTGAAATCAAGAGGTGGCCACTTAACCAACAGAGCCATCCAGGTACCCCCAGAGCAGAGGTTTTAAGTTTTGAAGTCTAGTTTATCATTTTTCTTTTTATGAATCATGTTTTTGGAGTCAAGTCAAAAAGTCTTTGCCTACTCCTGGGTCCTGAATGAAGATTTGCTCCTATGTTTGTTTTCTGGAAGTTTTATAGTTATATGTTTAACATTTAACCCAATGATCCATCTTAAATTAACTTATACATACCATGTAAGATTTAGCTTAAGGTTCTTTTTTTGTTTTGGCCTGTGGATGTCTAGTTGCTTCAGCACCACTTGTAGAACAGACTGTTTTTCTTGCATTGATTTGCTTTTGCATTGTTAAAAAATCAGTGTGAGTTTGTTCCTTGGTTCTCTGATTTACTCCATTGATCTGTGTGGCTATTCCTCCACCACACTGTCTTGTTTGCTGTAGCCATATAGTAAGTTCCAACATCAAGAAGGGTGACTCTTCCCACTTTATTTTTCTTTTCCAAAATTGTTTTAACTATTCTAAGACCGTTTTTCCCCATACCTGCATTTTCAGATAAGCTTGTCTATGCCTACCAAAAGCATTTCTGCGATTATGATAGGAATTGTGTTAAACTTGGGGGAGAATTGATATCTTTATTATGTTGAACTGCTTCAGTCTTAAATAAAATTAAGAATTCATGTTCTCAGTAGTCCTATTTCAAGTGTTCAATAGTCGTGTTGGCTAATGGTTATGCTCTTAGACAGCATAACTCTAGACCCCGGTACATGCTCGTCCCTTTTTCTGGAACATCTTCCTCCTATTTAGCTGACCACCCTCATATCCCTTGAGCGTCAGCTTACATGGAACCTTGTTCCAGGCACATTCTCTGCCTCATGTCTCCTTTTCAGCTCAAGTGCTCCCATTGAACTCTGTATTCATTTCTATTTTTGGCAGCTATTCTCTTACTGCTCTTTATTATTACATTGTGTGCTAATTACCTTTTTACTTGTCTGTTTGATCACTAAATTATAAGCTGCTTTGAATCAAATTGTATGATTATCCTTGTATCTCTAGCACCTGACATTTAATGTGTACTCAATAAATAATTGGTGATGTATTAACAGTTGTATCACATCTAATTAATCTACTCATTTTCTAGAATTGTGGTTTTTATGCTTCGGGGGCTTAGATTTATGTATACTTACTATTTTATAAATTCTGAGTATGTCTTATTAACTAATATTTAAAGTGTTCATTAACAGTAGTGAATGTAAGTTTGTATTTCAGGTAGTCTTGATGCTTTTGAAAATTTTAGGCTGAGTTTTTTAGATTTGATTATATTGCCATTTTTCAAAAAGTATGTCATATTTGTCACAATCAGTGAACCAATCTTTTTACACTGTTATTAACTAAAGTTCATTCTTAATCATATTTGCTTGGTTTTTACATAATGACCTTTTTTTGTTTCAGGATTCCACCTAGGAGACCACATTGCATTTAGTTGTCATGTTTTCTTAGTCTCTCATAGAGTAGGAGAGGTTCTCAGATTTTCCCAGTTTTTGATGTTCTTAACAGTTTTGAGGAGTGCAAGTTGGGTATTTTTATAGAATGTCCTCCAACTGAGAATTGTCTGATGTTTTCCTCATGAATAAACTGGAGTTGTGAGTTTTGGGGAAGGAAGACCACAGAAGTAAATTCGATTCTCATCACGTATCAAGGGTACATTTTTGCCATTATTTTGACTTCACTAATCTGGTTGATGTACTAGTAGTACAGGTACTATTAGCATGATGTACAAGCATGATTATAGCAAGGCAATCCACTAGGGAAGAAAATGAGAATTTCTATACATATATTGTATTCTGTAATGTGTTTGAAGTATACATTTGGAATGTGATATAGCAGTAGGAAGAGTGTCTATTCTGTTATCCTTCTTGGTGGTACTTGTGTTACTAATACTGTGTTCATCCAGAAGATTCTATATAGGGATCTTTTAATGGCACCTGTCCATTTTGTGAGTTAGTTTAATTAAACTTGATAATATAAATTGAAACCCCATTTAACTGGCTTACCAAGCTGGCACATCCAAATACCGTACGCCAGAAGCAGATGTAGAGGTTATAGGGAGAGGTCTCTGTCAATTTGGGCCTCATGGAGTTACTGGAGAACTAACCTCATTTACTGCCTGAATCCTATATGATTCTGTTACACAGGAGGGTGCCACTGATGACCTATAATTTAAATACTAATAAAACAAAATTTCCCTTATTTTTTAAATAAGGACCTTACAGAAATTCTGATTATTTTCTTCCGTTACCCAGGTAGATTGGTGCTCACATCTCACTCTGGAGGCCAATGGGCTAGAGAACTAAAAGAATGTTAAAAATCATTTTACTTTTCCCTAAATTGATTCTTTTCTATATTCTCTAGACTTCCTCAAGTTATTATTCCTTTGTGCTTGATATCCTTGTTAAGACAATTTCCTTCTATTTCCTGATAACAAGACTGAATGTTTTGATTTCTACATTCCAGTTAGTTAGAGCCTGGGAACCCCTATAGAAATCACAGCCATTGCTAGAATCCTTATCTTCTTTTGCAAGGTGGATTATTTAGGAGATTATTTGTAGGAGGCTGGCATTTATTTTCTCTAGGAATGTAGAATTTGAATGCTTTCACTCTTTTTCCTTTTTTTCTTTTTCCTCTTTTAAAAATCTGCATTTCTTTTAATCTTCTAGCTACTTTCCTAGTTTTTGTATTTATAAATATGTCTTTGAAATGGGAAGATACATGTGCTGTAATGTTAGGAAAAAAGTAATTAGGAAATATTATAGACCAGGATCATTTTAAGGAAACCCAGTGTACAAAATATGAACTTAAGCTGTGATTAATTAGGACTGATGATTTTATTTCCAGAGGGATTTAAAAAAATTTTTTTAACATTTATTTATTTTTGAGAGAGACAGAGAGAGAGACAGACAGAGACAGCATGTGAGCATGGGAGGGGCAGAAAGTGGGAGACACAGAATCTGAAGCAGGCTCCTGGCTGTCAGCACAGAGCCCAGCATGGGGCTTGAACCCACAAACTGTGAGATCATGACCTGAGCCGAAGTCGGACACTTAACTGACTGAGCCACCCAGGTGCCTCTCGCTGCAATCTTTTTAAGGAAAATATGTATGCATTTAGTCTATAATCTTTTACTTTATACAATATTATACTATGAGCAATATTATACTATATATATTAATATTTTTGTTACTTTTACTCATTTTAGCATTTATGGACTCTATAATCATCAGAAAATTGAATGCATATTAATTAAATAATACCAAATGCTAAATCCTCAAATAGGAGTGGTAAATTGGAAAACTCAGTAACTGGCATTTTGATGCTACTGTTAGGAAAAGAAATTCATGGTCCTTTTAAATATGGCATATGGTAGTATGCTCAAGGAAGTTAATATTTTGTGTGTATTTGGCATTTTTTGAGATGTGATTTCTGAAATTTTTTCTGTGTAATTTTGAAACATCTTAAAACTATTGTTAATTATTTTGTTAAAAGTAGGAATTCAACATGAATCTGGGTTTAGGGCTTTGGTCATTCCAGATAAACTGCGCAGTTGCATGTATTTCATTTGTTTCTTTGCCTTCCCACTGCCTCAAGTGATTCTCTTTTTATTATGCACACCAATTCTTTGTCATATATTTCTCAGCTGAAGCATTATTATTCAGAAGAATAATTGCATTGATTTGAATACAATTTGAATAGATTTGTATTGACTGTGTTACTCTCCATTTTTAGCTTGAAACTAGTTCATAGTTGTTATTTTCAGTTACTGGTCCCAGATGTTAATACTAAAACACTCTGTTTCAGGTGAAACTCACCTTATAAGATGTATTCTAGTAAAGTTAAATTTGAATGTATGTAATTCCATTTACCTAACAATATGTTTTATGTAATTTAAGATATGTTGGGGGGTGGCTACCATGCACTAATAGAAAAATACACCTATATATACATAGGAAAACAGCCTATTTTTATGTTTTTCTTTTTAATGTTTTTGTTAATGACTCATCAATATAAAGAAAACGTATTTGTTGAGAACCTAAGTGAACAGAACATAGTATAAAAAAGTCACTCACTTTTCTTTAAACAAATTCTTCACTTTACAGCAAAATAACACACGTATCTTCTAGGTTCCTTAGATTGTAGGTCTGTATTATTCATATAATTAATGCCAACTTCTGTAACAAATAATCCCAAAGTCTCAGTAGCTTATGATAAAAATTTATGTCTTGCTCTTGAAAAGTGTGTGTGGATGTACCTGTTCAGGCAGCCCTCCCCAAGGGCTTTCCTCTAAGCAGTGGCGCAGAATCTAAACTCTGGCAACATTTTAGATATGTGGCCCTGCATGTGACCTTTTAAATTCCCAGAATTATGTGGGTGCTCTTTTTGCACCCACCTTTACTTTGCAAAGCATCTCATTCATTGTCGGAGGCCGCGCCGGCTCCGACAGGTCCAGGGGTCCCTGAAGGGTGGATGGTGTCAGCGAAAGAGAATGAGAGAGCCCCGAGATTCTTTCTGATCACCAGGCAGGCATCTCTGTCCTGTCGGTTTTGGTGTCTTTATTTAAAGGTTCAACAACCATATGAGGTCAGAGAAAAGGAATTTCTTACAGTGAGAGGTCTTTTGTGATATCAGTTGCAGAATTATCCCAGTCATGGTGAATTTACAACCAAGGAAATAACAGGATGCTCTTAGTGAAAGACAGGATAACATATAGGTTACATTGTATATAGATAAGTTAGGAGTCATTCTGTCTGGCTCTCAAGAGGATGAATGATTCTGAATTGGTTAGTTAGTGGAAACTACCAAGGGGGCTCTATATGTATCAGTCTTTGCATCTGGGTTTATGTTTTAATTACTCTTATCTATCCTCATCCCAGCTGCCAGTGTAAGGGAGGATGTCTGTGGAATGTAGGCCCTGAGGAAGGGACTGCCATACATCACCAATTAGTAAGTTATGTTTGGTACTTGTCTGTACCTTAACTATAAATTAGGCTCTTCTGATATGGGACCAGGCTCAAAAGTAACTCTTGTGTTCTTAACCCCCTTTATTATCTAAGTCTTGGATCTGCAAGGCCCATAGGAAGAACCTTTTGACAATGATCCACAGAGCTCTTATCTAAAATCTCTTTTGTAAAGGCAGGAATATGCTTTTCCTATGAGGTAACTGTGTTCAGAATATGGGTTTGATATGGAATATTGTGAGGCCTGGTCAATACCAGCAGGCTCATTTCCAACATGAGCCAGTAGTAGCAGAAGGAGATACTAGTCTTCATTTCTCATGGCAGAAGCTGTGCAAACATTGCCATTTCCTTGCTGTGACTGCCATCCAGAGAGGCCAGTGCGGCTCCCGGCAATTCATTAGCCTTTATTCCAGGTTTTTTGGTTAGTCTGTTGTTTGCCTCAACTGTCCTCTCCTGCCCCAGGCATCAATAACTAGTACATTTGCCTTACAGGTTTTTGACAAATGTCCTTGGGTGGTCCCCCAGCACTCAGGGAGTTCTGAGAGGAGGAATGAAAGCAAGGGCTTTGAGCTGTTCCTTTAAGGAGTCACCAAACAGATCTAACCAAAAAAAAAAAAAAAAAGAAAAAAGAAAAATCCCAGTTGTTTGAGAATAATGTCTATTCTGTTCCTCGGATCCTGGATACCTGTACGGGGGACATGAACTTTTGTCTTTAGCCACCATCCAGCTGCAGAACATGAGTTCTGGATGGGGCCAGAATAAGTTAAAATATCACAGAGCTCTCTGACCAAGATTTGACTATTTTTTTCTTGGCTAACCATTTACTTGATTGCTGAAAGGTTTCCATTAATTTCCAGAGTTCTGAAAAAGTTGGCTTTGGCAATTTTTGCCAGTATATTTATTGCTTTTGTGGAGAGATGAACTATTGGAGTTTCCTACTTTGCCAGGTTTGGTGACATCTCTTTATGATTTATGTTTGTGAATGGTTCTACTCTGAGGACATTGGGAAAGACAGGACATGTTACCCACTGAATGCTGATGGAAGAGTATCAAAATGGAGATGAACCTCTGGAATTTAGAAGTGAATTTGTAGAAAAAATATCCAAGGGCTGCTGAGGCCTTTGGTTTGGAGAACAATATGCAGTCATTGTGTAAAAGGAAACCTGTGAAATTGGTGTGGTAGAACTTTTTTTTAATGGGAAAATTATTTTTGGAATTTGGTGTAAAGTAACACATTATGCCAGTTTCTTTGTCATCTCTTTATTATTTATTTTTCAAATTTATTTATTTATTGTGGTGTCATTTATTCAGTATCCTATTAATTTCAGGTTCAACATTACAGTGCTTCAATGTTCTTATACATTATGAAATGAACCCCACAATAAGTCTAGTTACCATCTGTTACCATACATAGTTATTACAGTATTGACTATATTCCCTATGCTTTACATTACATCCCCATGACTTACTTATTTTATAACTTGAAGTTTATTATCTCTTAACCCCCTTCAGCTGATTTGGCCCTCCCAAGCCCTCCTCACTCTGGTAACCAATAGTTTGTTTCTCGTATTTGCGAGTCTGTTTCTATTTGGTTTGGGGTGTGTGTGTGTGTTTTAGATTCCATATCTACATGGAATCATATAATATGTCTTTGACTTATTTCACTTAGCACAGTACTCTCTAGGTGGATTCATGTTGTCACAAATGGCAGGATTTCATTATTTTTTAATGGCTGAGTAATATTTCATTATCACACACACCCCACATCTTCTTTGTCCATTCATCTATCGTTGAGCGTTTAAGTTGCTTCCACATCTTGGCTACTGTAAATAATGCTGTAGTGAATGTAGGGCCTTGTCATTTCTTAAAAAAAGAACTAGTATGTGGGCTCTACTTAATAATTAGCTGCTGCTGTTTGGGATTAGAAGAAGGAATCATTACATTAGCAGTATTTCTCTGCTTAGTGTTTAATCAGAGAGTCACTAATTTGTACTAAATAAGAAAGACCTAAATGCTCAATGCCTTTTTTTTTTGTTACTTTTTTTTTCAATTTGCCAATTCCTTCTTCCTTCCAAAATTCAGGAAGCTTATTTCTAATTACTATTGATACAAGGGTTTTTAAATTTCTGCTGAAACTATTTGAACAACCAATTTAACAACTACTTTCTACTATCCTGCCTTTCAAGTAATCAAACTGATCTTATCCTGTTTTTTTCTTCTCCTTCTCTCATATTTAACACTGTTACAAGCCTGCAGGCATTTAAGAAAAGGCAATGAGATGAAATCTATCAAAAATTCCAGTATACTTTGCCAATTTTCAGGGTGGAATAAATACCAGAGGTTTTAATTATTTGAAGCTGCCAGAAAAAAAAAACCCATTAAATTTCAAAAGTGTGGGTCATAAATACAATATTGACTGAATCATAGTGTCTCGGGAATTTCAAAATAATTTGTCTCTAGTGACTTGTAAGTTATTTGTCTTTCAAAAATGATTCCATAATTAGACTGGAAAGGGAAGAATCTATCACGAAAGTTTTAATTGCTCCCTAAGTGTATTTTACCAAAGTAATAACATTTTTTTAATTAGAAAGGGAGGACAGTATACTACGCACCGTGTTACTGAAAGTGGAAACCTCAGAAGCATTTTCCCTAGCATAGTGGTTTAGATAACAATTTGTATATCTACTAATGAAGTGTAGAGATTTTAAGGAAATTCTGTTTAGGGTTGAATATTCAATTTTGTGAAAATGTATTCTTTAAAATATTCTTGTTCTATCATTGTACGAAGTTTAGTATAAAAACTTATTTTTGTACGCAGGAGATTATGTACATGCTTTGGAAGCTGGTCTCATTATAAAGCCAGGGCCTAGCTCCGTGACATGAGGAAACTTGTTAAGAGAGAGATAGGAGCATCAATCCTACGAAGTGCAGCGTCTCCATTTCTCTGCATTTTCTGACTGTTCGAATATGACCTTACCAAACTGGGAACTGAGAAAGGTGAGAAGTAGAGTGTGCTGGCTGTGTTCCCCTTTACTCAGTAGGCAGCATGGGAGACCGGTCCAGCCTACTCAGTCACTGTCTCATTCTTGGAAACCTTCAGTGATTAAAGTTCTTAGTAACCTCAGTGTCTGATCTCAGCTTGTCAAATTGTCTAAGGTCCAGTTCAGCTGAGTGGAGTATACATCAAATTTAACTATGTGTGACTTGTATTATCTTCATTATTGTATCTCTTCATTCTTATTGATAGTTGAGAACTATTTGTGGAAACTAATAATATTTTTCACTTTTTTGAGATTTTGTGGTTGCATTGTATTTAAGAGACTTTTAAAACTAGAGTCCTATTTCTGTTTGAGAAGTTATTTTATTTAAAAAGAATGGGTAAGACAGTATTTGAAATGAATAATTTGTTTTGTAAAGGAGAATTATTTTTCTTAAGGTGATTCTACTATAGTATGGTGTAACATTGAGAAATAAGCCAGAGTTTACAGTTGGGCTTACTACAATATGGTATAATATTCATGAGAAATATGCCAGAGTTTAGAGTTGGACATACTGTGTAGTCAGATGCATTATAAGTGATCCGAAATTATATCTTCATGGTTTGCATTTTGAGTCATTTTAGGGATAGGCCATCATAGAAATGTGTCCAAGTTTTCTTTATTTTGATTAAAGTCTAGAATTCGTACTTAAGGTGAAGTTATTTGCTATATACACAGTACGGATCTCTTGTTTCTAGTAAATATAGGCTTAACATTTTTAGGTAGATGAAATTTTCCAGAAACCTTACTTTGTTAAATATGTGATATATATATAAATATATACATATATATGTGTGTGTGTGTTTGCATAATATTTTTAAGTTAATCAATTATTGATCTGTTATTTTCATCCTGAGATCATACTGAATACAGTAAATTTCCATTTTAATATAATGAATAAAGGTTTTATTGAGGAAAGTAACCCTCCTCCGAGCTCATATGACCTGAATATATCATTTGTGTTTATTTAAAAGTGATTGAAATTTAAGATATACCAAAGTAGAAGAAAATTATAAGAAATCTTGCTAAGGCTCTGACCTTTATAGTCACTTTAACTTTAATACTGATTAATTTTTAGAAACTAAAACGAGCTACAAATTATGATTGTTTCTATTGAAATTTACTTTGGTACTAAGCTAAGGTCCATTTAACCATGTTACTTTCTTCTCCAACAGACATTCAATTGATTTCAGTTTTGTTCTAGGGTCCATGTTAGCTTTTCATCATTAGAATCACAATAACATTTGTGATTTATATATTGCTGTGAAGAATTTAACACATTATATAACATTTAAAAATACTAGGTTTTTTTTTTAATTCTTTATTAAATCTTAAGCTGTCTTCCTGGCTATTAAAGCATTGTTTAAAATTTAATATAAGAATAATCCTTAGAAGCTTTGTTTTGGTTTGTTAGCATTTACGGACATGTACTACAGAACACATTCTGTGGTTTTAAGAATTAAGAGAGGATCAAAGTGGTAAAAAGTGTGATATTGTAAAGTACATTTTTTAAGTTATTTATTTTGAGGGGGGGGAGGGAGGAAGAGAGGGAGAGCATGAGTCGGGTAGCAGCAGAAATGAAGAGAGAGAATCCCAAGCAGGCTCCATGCTGTCAGTGGGGAACCCCATGTGGGGCTTGACCTCTCCAACTGTGAGATCATGACCTGAGCCGAAATCAGAGTCAGATGTTCAGCCAACTGAGCCACCCTGATGCCCCAGGACATCTGTTTTTGTTTTTGTTTTTTTAATGTTATAGTACTTGTTTTGTTGTAATTTATAGTTAAGAAAGATACATTTTTTTGGTGAAAAAGTCTTCAAGGCATCTCTTCCATACTATTTCCTTTCATTAAACACTTAAAACATTTCACATTTGTTATTAAACAGCTCTCAGCTTCTGGATATTAGAGAGCAGAATAAAAAGCAGTGTTTATGATAATTGGCCCCTTTTCCCCAGGTATTTATGTTAAATAGAACCAATCTTTTGCATGGGCTGTGCGTGTGTGTGCGCACGTGCGCACGTGCAGCCTTTGTGAAGGAAGGAATCAGGAAAAGAGAATGTTAAACCAGTATAGTAGTGGTTCTCAAACTTCAGGGTATGTAAGAATCATCTAGAGGGCTTCTTAAAACAGATTGTTGGATCCCACTTGAAGTTTCTGATTCTGTAGATCTGAGATGAGAACAGAAATTTACATATTTAACAAGTTTCGAGGTGATGCTAATGCTGACTCTTTCCATGTTAGAGATTTAAGACCAATGAGGCTGACAGAAAAATCATAAGAAAGACTTCACTTTGGGAAATGAAGGCAGATTGGAAATCTAAGAAGCAATTAGGGTATAGGGTCATGGAAAAATTGGATCTAGTGAAGCAACACCTACATCACCTGCTAAAAGGACATAGTCGCCATTCTTTTTATTTTTTCAAAGCTATAAGTTTACATAGTTTCAAAAGTCAAGTGGCACCAAAACATTTATAATAAAAACATTACTGGCCTATCCCATCCTTGCCTGTTTTTTTTTTTGTTTGTTTGTTTGGTTTTTTTTGAGAGGGAGGGGAGAGGCAGAGAAGGAGGGAGAGAGAGAATCCCAGGCTCAGTGCTGTTAGGGCAGACCCCCGAGCTGATGAGGGGCTTGATCTCACCATCATGAGATGATGATCTGAGCCGAAATCAAGAGTTGGATGCTTAATGGATTGAGCCACCCAGGCACACCAAGACAATCACTTATTCTTAAGTCACATGATTTGATATTCAACTGATCTCACACAAACCTACCTTTTTAGGGTATGCATACTACCTATACAAAACAAATTTATAAGCATCTACTTGAAGTGCAGAAAAGGGAAAGTATAAACATTTCTAATATGCAGATAAGTAGAATTGAGTAAACTATATTGATACGTAAAATATCATTGATATTGACTTTACTCAATCTGCTGTCTAGTATTTTTTTTAATGTGAATCTTAAGATATAAAGAGCTTCTGTAGCTATAGTTTCAATGTTGGTCTACTTATTTTCCCTGCAAGGTTTTAGACTGATAATTGAGAAAAGGGAGAGCATTTCAGATGGAAAGAATAGATGGATAGAAGTTTAGAAGCAGGAAAAAGCAGATGTAGAGATGGATCTAATGAGAAAGGTGATTAGATTTTATCTTCTTAATTCATTGATCTTTCATTGTCTATTATTATAGAATAAAACATCTTCCTTCCAAATAGCAGCTTTAGATTTAGTGGCTATGATATATAAATAAAAATTAAGAAAATTGTGCTACATGCCAGTGTAGAGTTGGAGATATATATGTGTGTGTATAGATAGATGTGTACACACACACACACACACGCACGCATTAGGATACACCTACATGAGTAGGAAATACCTAGTTAAATTGAAAATAATTTAGGGGTTGGTCAATAGAATTTAAATTTGATCCAGCGGGAAATAGGACACCAATGTGGTTTCTAATGTAAGAGAATGAGTGTATTTAATGTCACTGTTTCTGAATGTATAGTGTCAAGGTAATAATTATCCCCAAACTAAACTTGAGGTGTGTTGACTCATGGTTCTGTTACATAGCTGTGACAGTTATGCTGCTAGTCCTCTTGATGAATTGTTTGAATTAACTAATAATGAAGTTTTGGAGTAAAACCAGTCTTTCAATTTGGGGATAGAGAGAGCACAGACTAACATAATTTCTCATAATTTTCCACACACTCTTGCTATATACTATTGTCCTATAAAACAGTGGTGTAGTGAACTTAAACTATAAGAGAGGTGGAAAAATAAATATATTAGGGGCATAGTTGAAATGTTATCATGCCTATGAGGAAACTAATGGAAAAGAGTAGCTTGGAGTTCTTTGATCAGTGAAGGAGTAACTCACTTTTTAAAAGATTAAACTGTAGCTGGCTGAAAAGCAAAGAGATGGTATCTCAATGAGAATTATCCCCTGAAAACAGTGTTTTTTGTTATACAGTTTCTAATTTATCATCATTTGAGAAAGCTTATACATCTATAAAATAGTTACATTTTATCTTTTAAATAAAAATTAAAAACTAAAGGAAACTGATGTGATTATTTACTGAGACTATTCATGTTTAGTGATGCAGGTTTTACATATTGAGGGAAGAGAGGAAGACACGAACATCCTTAGAACTGCTTTGAAGTTTAGTTTTAAGAGACCAGACTATACTTGTCCTTCTATAATGGTAAAATAAGTTTCTGGACTTCAAATTAGCATATCTGAAATAAATTTTTTATTTTTGTTTTTGTTTTTTGCTTCTTTTTCTTCATTTTTGTTACTGTTTCATATTTTTGAGATGGTTTTTAAAATATTTATTTAGAAGTTAACATTTGATTTAAATATAGGGGTAAAGAGACTTTCCTGCCATTTTACTATTTTTTATTAAAAAAAACTAAAAAAGATTTTAGAGAAGATTCTGTGAAAGAAATGAAAACCATCCCCAGATAATTGCATTTTTATGAACACCGAGTCTCTTTTATTTCATTGGGACAAATCAGGGTCTGAATTCTGGTACTTAAATCTGCAAGCTCATCCATTCAGATTTGTCAAATTCTGTGTGTTTTGTGAAATGCAAGAGGTAATATATAAACTGTAATGCTAAATAGGCGATTTCCCTTGGGAGACAAAATTTGTCAGGTGAATTGAGAATGTGGGTTTTAGTTGGCCAGCACATTTTATCCTTTTCTCTGCTTGTTTTCTTTAATAAACACATACTAAGCTTTGTAATGCTGGACTCTGAAGGTATGAGTGTCTAGGCACTCTCCTTTGCCTACAGGTCTTTGCCTTCAAAGTCTAACATGAAGAACATGACATAAATAACCTGCTGTAAGACGTGTGCTGTAAGAAATGTATACAGAGTCCCAGGGGAGCACCACAGGCAGAGGCGGTCGGGATACAGATGTAATGGAGAAGAAGGTGACACATGAGCTGAGTCTTGAAGTCTTCTGGCGTGAAATGAGTAAGGACATTCCACATAGAGGCAATGTGTGCCTGTTGTTGATGCAGGAATGAGAATGGGATGTATTTGGGAACTATAGGTAGTTTGTAATGAGGCTGGTGACAGGAGCGGGAGCCAGATGATGAAGGATCTTGTAGAATAGTAGAAATGATAGTCATCATCCTTGGAATTTGAAGAAATGGCAAGTCTGAAAATTATTAAGCTTACTCAGAATGACCTATATGGGCTTTTATGACTAAGCTTTTATATGGTAGAACTTTCTCCACCATTAGGTCACGCTTAGAGGATCAGAATACTCATTTGATCCCGTTACTCTGTCACTGGAAAATGCTTGATAACATTTTATAAAATGTACTGCCATTTTTCATGCCAAGGCAGTTAAAGAGGAGTGTTAAGGATGGTTATACACCTCAGCTTTGTGTTTTCGTTATGCCATTTAGTTTTTTTATTGTCTTGTTTTATAAACTAATTTTTGCTTTCTCTTCCTGTTATTTCTTTTCGAACCTAGCAGTAAATATCCTGAGTTCATTTTTTTATATGCTTAATTATATGGTGTCTCCTAGTGATTGAGTTATTTTTGTTTTTTGGGGTTTTTTTTGGTTATAGATAAGTGGTTTCTGGATAGTTCATATAATATTGTGACAATGATAATGCTACACTTTACATTTTCTCATCTGGTTTATTAGAATAAAGTTTAGGGGCACCTGGATGGCTCAGTTGGTTGAGCGTCCGACTTCAGCTCAGGTCACGATCTCTTGGTTTGAGTTTGAGTCCTGCAATGGGCTCTGTGCTGACAGCTCAGAGTCTGGAGCCTGGTTCAGATTCTGTTTGTCTGTTTCTCAATCTCTCTCTCTCTCTCTCTCTCTCTCTCTCTGCCCCTCGCCCACTCATGCTCTCTCTTTAAAAAATAAACATTAAAAATTTTTTTTAATGAAAATAAAAGTGCAACTGATGGTTCAGAACTAGTGATGGGTAAAACTTCTGGTGCTTGAGCACAAATTGAGGCCATGGCACAGGTGGAATTGTATTACTCACTGCTTTGCACTTGCAGGTTTCATTTCTTCACTTTAAAAAACATTCTGAGAGAGAGAGAGAGAGAGAGAGAGAGAGGCACGCAAGTGAGCAGGGGAGAGGGAGAGAATCCCAAGCAGGCTCTGCATTGTCAAAGCAGAGCCTGACACAGGGTTTGAGCTCAAGAACTAAACCATGAGATCATGACCTGAGCTGAAATCGAGTTGATACTTAACTAAGCCACCCAGGCCCTCCTGCAGTTTTCTTTTTTATTGAAGTATATAGTTAATCTATAATGTCCTATTGGCTTTCGGTGTGCAGCACTCATTTGACAGTTATATGCCTTACTTAGCACTTACCACTGTAAGTGTAGTCACTGTCACCGTGCAACATTATTACAATATTATTGACTATATTCCCTAGACTCTGCTTTTAATCCCCATTATTTAATTATTTCATAACTGTAAGTTTGTCCCTCTTAATCCCCTTTACCAGTTTCACCTATTTCCATCCCCGGCCCCCATCTCCCATTTGGCAGCTACAGATTTGTTCCTTGTATTTGAGAGTCAGTTTTTCTTTGTTCATTTTGTTCTTTACATTCCAAATAAAAGTGAAATCATGGTATTTGTCTTTCCCTGTATGACTTATCTCACTTAGCGTAATACCCTCTCTGTCCCTCTATGTTGTTGCAAATGACAAGATCTCATTTTTTTTTTTTTTTTGGCCCAGCAGTATTCCTGTGTGTGTGTGTGTGTATCCTGTCTCCTCTATCCTTTCATCTATCAGTGGACACACTTGGGTTGCTTCCATATATTGGCTTTTGTAAATATGGGGTTATGTATGCTTTTGTATTAGTGTTTTCATTTTCTTTGGATAAATACCCAGTAGTGGAATTATTGAATCACATGGTATTTCGATTTTTAAATTTTTTAGGAGCCTCCATACTGTTTTCCACAGCGGTTGCACGAGTTTACATTCCCACCAAGAGTGCACGTATATTCCCTTTCTCCACATTTTCACTAACACTTTTTATTTTTTCATACTAGCCATTCTGATATGAAGTGACATTTCACTGTGATTTGGGTTTGCGTTTCCCTGATGATTAGTGATATTGAGTATTTTTTTCATGTGCCTGTTGGCCATCTGTATGCCTTCTTTGGAAAAATGTCTGTTCAGGTCCTCTGCCCATTTTTAAATTGGGTTGGTGTTGGTTGGGTTTTTCTGTGTTTTTTTTTGTTTGTTTGTTTTGTTTTTTAGTGTTGAGTGGTAGGGATTTTTAAGTATATTTTGGATATTAGACCCTTATCAGATAGGTAATTTGCAATATGACTTCTCCCATTCACTGGATTGCTTTTTTATTTTGTTGATGGTTTCCTTTGCTCTGCAAAAGTTTTTTAGTGTAGTTCCAGTGGCTTATTTTTTGCTTTGTTTCCTTTCATCTATCAGTGGACACTTGGGTTGCTTCCATATATTGGCTGTTGTAAATACGGGGTTATGTATGTTTTTGAATAAGTGTGTCTCTTCCTTGCCTGAGGAGACCTCTCCATAAATATATTGTTAAGAGTAATGTCCAAGAGATTACTGTCTCTTTACTGCCTACTGTCTCTCATTTAGGTCTTTAATCCATTTTGAGTTTATTTTTGTGTATGGTATAAGAAAGGGGTTTCGTTTCATTTTTTTTTCCATATAGCTGTCCAGTTTTCCCAGTACCGTTAATTGAAAATACTGTCTCTTTTCCACTGTATAATCTTGACTGTTTTGTCATAGATTAATTGATGATATAGCTGTGGATTTTTTTCTGGGCTCTCTATACTGCTCTGTTGACCTGTGTGGTTTTTTTGTTCTGTTTTGTTTTTGTTTGGGTTTTTTTTTTTTTTGGCAGTAACACGGTTTTGCTTATAGTAGTTTGTAGTATATCATGAAATCTTGCAGTGTTTTTCTTTTTCAAGATTACCATGACTATTCATGGTCTTCTGTGGTTCCATACAAGTTTTAGTGTTATTTGACCTAGTTCTGTGAAGAACATTGGTATTTTGAAAACACTGGCATTTTTATAGGGATTGCATTGAATCTATAGGTTACTTTGGGTAGTTTGGACATTTTAACAATATTCCTTCAAACTATGAACATGGTATACATTTCCATTTGTCATCTTCAATTTCTTTTATCAATGTCTTATAATTTTCAGAATATAGGTCTTTAACTCTTCAGTTAAATTTATTTCTAGTTATTTTACTCTTTTTGGTGCAGTTAGGATTGTTTTCTTATTTTCCCTTTCTGCTACTTGATTATTACTGTATAGAAATGCAACTGGTTTCTGTATGTTAATTTTGTATGCGACTTTACTGAATTCATTCATTCTGATAACTTTTTTGGTGAAGTCTTTAGGGTTTATGTACTATGTCGTCTGCAAATAGTGACAGTTTTGCTTCTTCCTAACCAACTTGGATGCCTTTTATTTCTTTTTCTTATTTGCTGATTCCTGATTGCTATAGCCAGGACTTCCAATACTATGTTGAATAAAGGTGAGAGTGGACATTCTTGCCTTGTTTCTGATCGTAAAGGAAAAGCTTTCTGTTTTTCACCATTGAGTATGCTGTTAGCTGTGTGTTTTTCATATATGACTTTTATAATGTTGAGGTATGTTCCCTTGAAATCACTTTGTTGAGGGTTTTTATCATGAGTGGATATTATGCTTTTCCTGTTGTTAAATGCTTTTTCTGCATCAGTTGAGATGATCATATGGTTTTTATCCTTTCCCTTGTGAATTTGGTGTTCACACTGGTTGTGAATATTGAACCACCTTTGTATCCCTGGAATAAATCCCACTTGATCACGGTGAATTATATTTTAAATATATTTTTGACTTTGGTTTGTTTAGTTGAGGATTTCTGCATCTATACACACCAGGGGTATTGGCCTGCAGTTTTCTTTTTTTAGAGTGTCTTTGTCGGGTTTTGTTACAGGGTAATGCTGGTCTTGTAGTTTTCCTTCCTCTTTTTATTTTTTTATTATTAAAAAATTTTTTAATGTTTTTATTTTTGAGAGAGAGAGAGTTTGCAAGCAGGGGAGGGGCAGAGAGAGAGAGAGGGAACACAGAATCTAAAGCAGGCTCCAGGCTCTGAGCTGTCAGTGCAGAGCCTGACGCAGGGCTCGAACTCACAAACTATAAGATCATGACCAAGCCAAACTTGGACACTTAACTGACTAAGCCACCCAGGTGCCCCCTCTTTTTATTTTTTGGAATAGTTTGAGAAGAGTAGGTATTAACTGTTCTTTAAATGTTTGGTAGAATTCATCTGTGAAACCATCTGGTCCTAGACTTTTGTTTGGAGTTTTGTGATTGCTGATTCAGTTTTGTTACTAGTAATTGGTTTGTTCAGATTTAATATTTTCCTCATTCAGTTTTTGAAGGATATATATTTCTAGGAATTTATCCATTTTTCCCAGATTGTCCAATTTGTTGGCATATTTGTTTTCATAATATTCTCTTGTAATTCTTTGTATTTCTATGGTGTAAACTACTATTTCTCTTCATTTCTGATTTTGAGTCCTCTCTTTCTTGATGAGTCTGGCTAAATGTTTATCAATTTTATCTTTTCAAAGAACCAGCTCTTAGTTTTATTAATCTTTTCATGTATATGTGTGTCAGTCTTTCACTTATTTATGCTTTAATCTCTATTATAAATTCCTTTCTTCTAGTTTAGGCTTTGTTTTTTCTTTTTCTGTAAGTTTAATTCACTTAAGATTTTTTATTTTGTTGAGGTGGTCTCTATTGCTATGAACTGCTTTTGGTGCATCCCAAAGATTTTGAATTGTATGTTTTTATTTTTACTTGTCTCCATGTATTTATTTATTCTTTGATTTCTTGGTTAACCCATTCAGTGTTTAGTAGCATGTTGCTTGCCCTTTATGCATTTGTGTCCTTTCTAAATTTGTTTCAAACTTATAATTTTATATTGTTTTGGTTGGAAAAGATGCATGACATTTCAATCTTCTTAACTCTACTTTCCCCTCCACATTTTATGTATATGACTTCATATTTTACATCTTTTTGTGTCTCTTGAGTAATTTATTGAGAGTTATTTTGTGGCCTAACATGTGATCTATCCTGGAGAATGGCCCATGTGCACTTGAAAATAATGTATATTCTGTTTTTGGATGGAATGTTCTGTATATATCTGGTTCATCTGGTCTGTTGTGTTGTTCGAAGCCATTGTTTTCTTCTGACTGTCTGTCTGGATTATCTATCCATTGATATAAGTGGATGTTAAAATTCCGTACTGTTACTGTCAATTTCTCCCTCTGTGTTAATGTTTGCTTTATCTAGGTGTTGCACTGTTGGGTGCTGAGATACTGACGCTTGTTATATCCTTTGGCTGGATAGACCCCTCTATTGTGTAGTACACTTCTTTGACTTTTTATAGTTTTTGTTTTAAAATCCATTTTGTCTGGGGCACCTGGGTGGCTCAGTTGGTTAAGCGTCTGACCTCAGCTCAGGTCATGATCTGTGGTTCATGAGCTCAAGCCCCACATTGGGCTCTGTGCTGACAGTTCAGAGCCTGGAGTCTGCTTCAGATTTTGTGTGTCTCTCTCTGCCCCTTCCCCATTTGCACTGCCTGTCTCTCTCAAAAATAAACATTAAAATAAAATCTATTTTGTCTGATATAATTACTGCTACCCCAGCTTTTTAAAAAAAATTTCCATTTATATGAAAAATGTTTTTCCATTTTTCCCCCTTTTCACCTATATATATCTTCAGGTCTGAAGCACGTCTCTTACCGGCAGCATACAGATGGATCTTGTTTTTCTTTTTCTTTTTTTTTAAGATCTATTCAGTCACATATGTCTTGTGATTGGAGCATAGTCCATTTACACTTAAAGTAATTTTTCATAGTTATGTACTTATTGCCATTTTGTTAACTGTTTTCTGGTTGTTTTTATAGTTCTTTTCTGTTCCTCTTTTCTGGCTCTCTTTGCCCTGTGTTTGATGGCTTTGTATGTGTGTATAATAGGTTTTTTATTTGTTGTTACATTGGGGTGATATACATGTGTATATCTGTCTATATTACATTGATGGTCACTTATGTTTGAACACATTCTAAAAGTGCTCCATTTTTACCTCCCCCTCCACATTTTATGTATATGATTGCATATTTTGCATATTTTTATTTAGTGTCTCTTGACTAGTTATAGAAATAATTCATTTTATGTATTATGTATTTTAATCTCCATACCAGTTTTATAAGTGATTAGTCTACTACCTTTACTACGTATTTGCTTTTATAATTTTCTTTTGGTTGTAGACTTTTCACTTTAAGTCCCTCTAACATTTCTTAGGCTGGTTTACTGGTGATGAACTTCTTTAGTTCTTGTTTGGTCTTAGTGATAACCTTGCTGGGTAGAGTATTCTTTGTTGCAGGTTTTTTCCTCTTAGGAGTTTGAATATATCAGCAAAGTTTCTGCTGATAAAATCAGCTGATAGTCTAATGATAGTGTTATGAAGTTTCCCTTCTGTGTAACTTTTTTCTATTCTCTTGCTGCTAATTTAATTCTCTATCATTACTTTTTGCCATTTTAATTATTATATGTCTTGGTATGAACCTCCTGGGGTTAATCTTGGTTTAGGGGCTTTCTGTGCTTCCCAAATCTGGATGTCTGTTTTCTTCCCCAGATTAGGGAGGTTTTCACAGCTATTATTTCTTCAAACACATTTCTGTCCCCTTGTCTCACACTTCTCTTTTAGGGATACCTATAATACAAATATTATTACACTTGGTAGTATCACTGACTTCCCTTAACCTATTCTCATTTTTTATTACTATTTTTTTCTTTTTGCTGGTCATCTTAGTTGATTTCCATCATCCAGTCTTCCAGATTGTCAATCCATTTTTCTGCATCCTCTAATCTGTGGATTCCCTCTAGTGTATTTTTTCAGTTCTTGAATTCTTCAGCTCTATGGATTTTTTTATATTCTCTGAGTTCTCCAGTCCAGTGAGTATCTATGGTTATTACTTTGCATTATTATCAGACATTTTGCTTATCTCTGTTTCATTTCATTCAGTTTTTTGTCATTTGTCCTGTTTTTTGTTTTTTGTTTTTAATTTAGGACATATTCCTCTGTCTCCTGATTTTGCCTATCTCTTGTGTTTGTTCCTATGTATTAGAGAAGTCGGTTCCATCCCTGATCTTGAGAGTAGCGGCTTTGTGTACAAGTAGATCCTGTGGTGCCCTCCAGCTCAGTCCCCTTTGGTCACCAGAACCAGGTGCTCCAGGGTGTCTTTTGTGTGGACTGCACGCATTGTGATTGTGTTTGCTTTCAGCCTAGCCAGCTGCAATGGTCTGTTTAGCTTGCTGTGGGTGTACCTGGCAGGGTTTGTCCCTGTGCTATTGAGAGGCTTCTCTGAGGCCATCACAAACTTGTAGGTGGGTGGGGCCAGCAGTCAGACTAGATGTCTGCATGTAACCTCTCAGCCACACTTGCAGGGTGCATGGAAAGGCAGGGCTTTCTCCCTGTGCAGCCAGACCAGCTGAGAGGCCCCGCTACACAAGAACTGCGGGGACGGTGGTGTGTGTGTTTATCTTCCCTCTCTCCTCAGAGCAGTAGTCACTTTGGAGCAATGGCCCCTGCTGAGGCTGCTTGCAGGGTGTGGTGAGGCTGGAGCTGCTTTGGAGGACAGTCAGCCACGGCAGGCAGGTTGGATGCGGGTCCTCAGGGAAATGTAGAGGCCAGGCACGTGGTACTAGCAAGGTAGATACTGTTAATGCTGGCTTCTTGCAAATGTCTGGCTATCTAGGTTGGGACCTGCTACCAAAGGTTTTTTGAGAAATTTCCTGAAGCTCCCTGCCCTACCAGCACAGGTTCTGAGAATAGTAAATAAACTTCATCCATCTATATATCCTAGGCACTTTTCAAAGTGCAACTTCTGTGCTGTGTTTCCAGCCCAGTTTATTATCAATCTGGCTCTTTAAGGTCAGGGACTCAGTTTCCTTCAACGTTGGCCTTCCCTGGTGTTAAGCCCAATGTGTTCTAAAGTACCTGGAATTAAGTCCCGCTTATTTTAAAAGCTCCTGAAGTTAATTCCCACTTGTTCTTGAAGCCAGATGTTACGGGGACTGATCCTTTCAATGTGGGTCACCATTGCTAGTGTGGCGTCTGATCTTCAGGCTTCTCTGTGCTTGGGGTGTCCTCCCATTTGTGACTAGCCTTGCTGGAGTCTCCACCCCTTCTGTCTTTTCAGTGTGGCCTCCTGTCTATGATTACTTGGGGAAGGTCTCCTCTGCTAGTCTTCAGGTCATTTTCAGAACCAGTTGCCTAATGTAGCTGTTATCTTTGTCTGGGATGAAAGGAGCTCAGAATCCTCTTCTGGATCTTCCCTGAAGATTGCATTTTTTAAAAAAGTGAATTTTGTTTAAGAATGTCCCTAATGTGGGGCGCCTGGGTGGCTTAGTCGGTTAAGCGTCCGGCTTTCACTTAGGTCATGATCTCGCAGTTCGTGGGTTCGAGCCCCGCATCGGGCTCTGTGCTGACTGCCAGCTCAGAGCCTGGAGCCTGTTTCAGTCTGTGACTCCCTCTCTCTCTGACCCTCCCCTGCTCATGCTGTCTCTCTCTCTCTCTCTCCTAGAAATAAATAAAACATTAAAAAAAAAAAAAAGAATGTCCCTAATGAAATAGTAAATGTTATTTTATTAAACCTTTACCTTTGAGTACATGTCCTTTTAATATTGTGTGAAGAAACAGGAAGTACTTATGAAACACTTTGGCTTCATACCAAAGTATGATGATTACCTTGAGTCAAAGCACTTACAAAGAAAGATATTTGAATTGCAAGTTAAGTTACTCATTTTTAAAATTGTATACAATTTTTACCTAAAAGAACAACTGACAGGTGGTTATTACTTGGAGTTGGGTATTTGCAGACATTTTTCTCAAAAATGAGTGGAGTGAGCCTATTCATGGAAAATTACTGATATTGATTGCCAAAGATAAAATTTGAGATTTTAAGGAAAAAATTAGGATTTTGAAAAACTTGTATCTACCACTGTAAGCTTGACAATTCCTAAGACAAAGATTTTTATTTTATAAAAATTTTATTTTATTTTCATTTTATCAGTGGTGATATTAAGAAATGTAATTTAAAAATACTGTGTAGCAAAATGTCAGTATTTGGGAGATTGGCATAACTTAGCACTATTTTACAAATGACCAATGCATGGTATTACAGAATTACATATGGATAAAAACTTCATTCAAAGGGTGAAGTGGAGTGATGAATTTTAATGTAATAAAATAGGAAAAATTCATTGATATATGGTGGATTACAACCTTTCAGAAACCACCACTTGTTTAGTTTTGGTATAGTAACAAAGGATAGTATCCACAACTATCAGAAAAAATACCAAAAATATCTTCCTCTTCCAACTATTAATCAATATGAGGTTAGATTTTCTTCATATACTTCAACCAAAATTACATAGCACAACAGTAAAGAGAATCTAGCTGTATTTTTAGTAAACTAGTCATCAGATTTGCAGAAATCTAAAACAGCATCACTCTTCTAAGAAGTTTTGTTTCTGAAGTTATTTTCCATAAAAATGTGCTGTTACTTTATGAGTTTATTGATAATGCATTATTTTAATGAATAATTTAAAAATTTTTAAATTTCTAATGTGAATATTGGTGGATATATTATCTAAATAAGCAAAAACTCTTTCTTTGTATTTAAGAATATAAAGTTCTGAGACCAAAATGTTTAACAACCATGGAGCAAAGATACCCTTTGAAAATGTCATCAGTAAGAAATAAGATATTGGGGTGAGTATGGATGTTTCCATAAAGTGAAAATATCAAATCTTAAATTATGAATCTTTAAAAAAAAAACTAAAGTAGGTGTATTTGAAGATTAGGCATTAACTTTGTACCTGTAATACCCTGGAAGAGCAATTTCTGGTAGATATTTGGACAACATTCATTTATTCATTTTGAATATGGTAATGACTGAACACTTTCTTTGATTTAGGCACCGGCACCATGTGAGATGAAGAGAACATAGTAGTGAAAAAGACAGATGTGTCCCTGTTTTCACGGACTCTTCATTCTAGTGGGGGAAATGAAAAGATAAGTACTGAGCAGGAAATGTAGAGTACCAGGGTTATATAGGAAGGGGTCAGGAAGGCCTTTCTGAGAAAGAGACATTTATGGTGTGATCTGAGGGTAAGAAGCCAGCTATGAGAAGAACATCCAGGCAAGAGTGCTCACAAAAGCCCATAACCAACAAAGAGAATTCTGCAGTATTTTATAGAGTAAATACAATACCTTTTAAAAATCTTGTTAATCATTTAATTCTCACAATAATCATGTACTATACATATTTGGTAGTTCTGATTAATAGTTTTTACTATTTTAAAATGTCCTCTGTTAATGGATCATAGTAAAAAATATTAACCTTAAGTATGATGCTAGTATTAAACTTCCAGGAACTTTTGAATGAAACATAAACAGAAATATACTTATATTTTACTGACTTCTCATTTCTGCTATTATGAAACATTTGATTTGTGTGTGTCTAATGTCAAGGACATACAGAATTTATAGTAAACAAGCATAAAGAGCATTTGTGAACCAGACCTTCTCTACATTTCCTTACTACATCCTTAGCCAGGAACCTTCCATGTGTTTCCTCTCTCCCTCCCTTTCTCCCTCCCTTCTCTCTCTCTCTCTCTCTCTTTTTCTCTGTGAGTAGCAGCTAACAGCTTTTTTTGCTAATCCCTGGAGTCACAGGTGAATCCTGAGTCTATTTCCCTTCACTAGGCAGAGAAATCTGGGGAACTTGATTCCAGAGGGGCCCAGTTTCATGGCCACCTGAGAAATACTGATTCCTGACACTGGTGCTACTTTGTTTTCTTATTGTTTGTATTCTGTGAATCTTTGTGATGATTATAACTATTTTGGTGTTAGGAAATAACATAGGTGGCATTTGATATGTTTTGTGCTATAAAAATGATCTGTCATCACTGATACGAAAATCATAAAATCTGTCAGAGAGCCAAAAAATAAAATTTATTATTGACAACACAGATTCCCTTTTTTCTGTAATATAAAATATTTGTATTAATGACTTGGGCAGCTGTGCTTCAAATCTCTACGGTTTCTTTGAATTATTGTAATTCAGGTAACTTCCAGGTTTCTTACAGAGGGGGATGTTTTTGTTGTTTTTGTTCCTTCAGGAGGCATGGCATTTTTAATCAGTTCTCCAGGGAAAGCTTGATGAAATGTTCTAAACTTTGTTGGTTCAGTGTTGCTAAATAAAACCTTACAGTAATTAAATAATTTTTGGGAGGGACGTAGTAGGTATCTCTTTTGGAGTTTACGTTGAAGGAGTACAAATAATTTAATTTAGCAGAACTCTGAAAAATTACTCATTTTAGCTTTCCAGGAAATTGTGGGCATGGCAGCACCATATATATGCCTATTTTATAAAGGGAATTAATAATAACACAGATGATAATATGTAGTTCAAAAGAAAGATAGGCTTCTTAAACCACCTGTTATCACTTTTAGAAGGGGGCAATGATAAATGCTTTTCTAAATATGAATATACTTTTGTGAAGCAGTTTTTTTACTTAGAGTTTGACATTTGGATTATCATATCATGATTTCTTATAGAATTAAAAACATTTCTATCTTTTGGGTTGTTGAGTTGCAATTCTGTTTTAAAGAACAAGGGCCAAATAGATCTGTGATTAAATAAAATGTGAGAATTTGAGTTTTCTTTTGTTAATGTTTATGCCAAATTGGTGTCTGCTATTAGGACAAATCATGAAAAACCAGAACTATAATTTCCTCCCTTCCAAAATGTCTCCTATAAAGCTTCTCTTTGCTTTGTTTTCCTTCCATTTAATTATCATTTAATATATATTATAAAAGATCAAAACATTATAGAGGTGAAATGTTCAGAACAAAATATGAAAGACCACCCCCAAACTTTTATGGGCATCCTTTCAGTTACATTTACCTGTATAAATATATAAATATTCTATTACATATATAAATTTGTACGTATTTAAAAACATATACAAATGACATTTACATAATACTCTGCAAGTTGCTTTTTTCACATGTCTTGGGGAGCTCTTTTTTTTTTTTTTAAGTTTATTTATTTTAAGAAGGGGAGAACGTGCAGGGGAGGAACAGAGAGAGAGAATCCCAAGCAGGCTCCATGCTGTCAGCAGAGAGCCCAGTGTGGGGCTCAGTCCCAGGAACGGTGAGATCATGACCTGAGCAGATACCAAGAGTCAGACTCCTAACCAACTGAGCCACCCAGGTGCTTCTTGGGGGGCTCTTTTTAACTGTTGCATACTATAGTATAGGGGTAGCATATTTAATTTGACCGATCCTTAATATCTCAGTCTATATACCTGTGAGACTTCTTAAAGATATGAATGTGTCTAGTAGCTTTTCTGTCCTGGTATTCCCATCACTCACAAATGTAGTCTCGGCTGTCGAAGTCCATAGATTTATTTACTTGATTCCTGGCTTTCTGGGACTCTCTCTCTGTCCCGTGTCAAATCTTAACTGTCTTACCAAAAGTGTCTGTTATTGGCATCATAAAATTGTGGCCCAGGTTTATTCATAAGAACCAATCAGTCTTAATTTTTGTATGCCAGGTGTAAAAGGAATCTTACTCCGCTTTGATGCTAGCTTGTGGGGCAGGTGGTGCAAATCCAGTGATTCACGTTGTAAATACAAGTGGTAATTTAATGGTACACGAAGTGAATTTAATGTGGGTTCACAAGCATGTGCTAAAGTATCAAGTTGAAATCCTTTTGGTAAGGAAACTGTGGAATCTATTTAAAAATTATTTCAGTATGTTATACTTAGATTTTTAAAACTATGGTTAAAAATTATTGTAATGGTAAGGTATGTAAGAAATATTTCCAGAAATAGAAAGAAGAAAACCTGCTGGTAAATGTAGTTTGTTGGGTATTTTTTTTTTTTTTTCATTAAAGAACCTTAGTGTATTCTCTAATGAACACTTACTAGTGAGGCAGGAGAAACTTAAAGAAATGGTTAATTGGAAGCAGGAGAGAGAGGATCAAACAGGTTTAATTAACAATTAGGAATTAAAAGGGACAAAACTTTGTTACCTAGGTAATCATCATGACCTCATTAGAAATATCTCAGGATTAAAAAAGGATAGTGTCAAAGCAAACTCGTTTTCTTGTTTGAACCCTGATGATGCTATGAGAAAAAAAAAAAAGATTATTTTAGAAGCTGACATGGCAAAGAAGAGATAGTATTGAATCTGAAAAAGTTTGCTTTTTTCTTTGCTGATTTACAAAAATTAATGTAAAGTTAGCATTAAAGACACAGTGTCCCTCATTGAAACAAAAAGAATTGAGAGCTCTGATTTCTGGTTAGATTAACTGAAGCAATATGAGAGGAGACTCTAGAGTCACAGGCTTGTGCTCTGATTGGGCCAAAGGTAGCTTTCCAGTGCTTAGGAAGCTTTGTAGCGAGGTTGAACTTCAAATGCATAATTGAAATTTAGGAGTGATTGAAATAGTTTTAGTTGATATGTCATTTGCAACTATCTTTTCCCATTCCGTTGGTTGCCTATTAATTTTCTGGGTTGTTTCCTTGGCTGTGCAGAAGCTTTTAATCTTGATGAGGTCCCAACAGTTTATTTTTGCTCTCGATTCCCTTGCTTTTGGGGATGTGTCAAGTAAGAAGTTGCTGCGGTGGAGGTCAAGGAGGTTGTTTCCTGCTTTCTCCTCTAGGGTGTTGATAGTTTCCTGTCTCACGTTCAAGAAGATGTGGTTTATCTATACCATGGAATACTACATGGCAATGAGAAACAATGAAATCTGGCCATGTGTAGCAACATGGATGGACCTTGAGGGTGTTATGCTGAGCGAACTAAGTCAGGCAGAGAAGGACAAATACCATATGTTTGCACGTATAGGAGGATTAGGAGGAACTTGACGGAGGATCAAGGGGGAGAAGAAGGGCGGAAATGGTGGGGGAAAGGGAGAGAGGCAAACCATGAGAGACTCTTGAATGCTGACAAAAACTGAGGACTGATGGATGTGGGGGGGAGGGGGGGATGGGCATGGAGGAGGGCACTTTGGGGATGAGCACTGAGTGTTATGTAGAAACTAATTTGACAATAAACTATTTGTAAAAAAAAAAAAAAAGTTTTAGTTGAATGGTATTTATACATAATTCTGTTTATTTAAATTTGCTTCTGAGTTTATTTCTTTTAAATTATGTGTGTGTATGTGTGTGTGTGTGTGCACACACACATTATTTTCAGTTAATGAAAAGAATTTCAAACATATACACATATAGAGAGAATATAACAAACCACCATGTACCTGTCAGCATTTATCAACGATGGCTAATCCTGTCTCATTTGTACGTTCATCGACTTTCTTCCCTCACCCTCAGATTATTTGAAAGCAAATCGCAAGTATATCAATTTATTTATAAATATATATCTCGTAAAAAACTCTAAAATTGTGTTAATACCATTATTATACCTCCAAAATTAGCAGTAATTCTTAGTATCCTCAAACATCCAGTCAGGTTTTAAAATTTCTCGATTGTCTCTCTTTGTTAATGTTTTTGTTTGAATAAGAATCCAAATAAATTGATATATCATAATTGATATATCTGTTAAATCTCCCTTTTTTTGAAGTTAAAAAAAGTTTTTAGCTTTTTATTTTGAGTTCGCTTGGGAGACGTGGGAGTGGCAAAAATAGGACAGCTTCCCTGTATGTTAACATCTGGCATAATTTTAGTGTAATTATAAGAGCTAAAAAATTAACATTGGTACAGTATCATTAACTATTTAGTATATTCTGCTTCAGAAGTTTTTATACTAATGTTCTTTTTCTGTCCAGGGCCTAATCCAGTCTTCCACACTGCATTTGGCTTTCATGTTGCCTTGGTTTCCTCTGATCTGTGACAGTTCTTTAGTCTTTGCTTTCATGACATTAAAATGTTTGAAAACTACCGGTAGTTATTTTGTGACAAGTCCCTTAATTGTGGTTTGATGCTTTCTTAAAATTATGTTGAGGTTGTACATTAATGGGAACAGTAACTGTGGAGGTGGTATCCCCTTCTCAGGGCAGTATTTTCAAGGGGTACCAAGCTGTCAGTATCACCCATCACTGGTGATATTAACCTTGATCATTTGATTAAGGTGGTGTCTTCTTGGTTTCCCTCTTTAAAATTATTTTTCCTTTGTTTGCTCTTATACTGGGGTGGTTTTTTGTAGTTTTTTGTTGTCTGCATTTTGCCGATTGTATTTCAATAGTGATGTTTAACACATTATTCTGTAAGTTGGATTAGCTGTATAGGCTTATTAGGTATAGGTTGATTTTTGGTATAGGTGATAAGTATTTCCATCAAGAGGTACATCTTACCTGGTGGTTTCTCTTCTTAGGTTATCCTTTTAGTTTTATTAATTTCAAAAACTGATAAAATCTCATGCATTTCACTTTTATTCTTTAAAAAAAAAAACCTGTGCAATAGAAGTCAGTTTTCTAAAATACTTTAGAGATAATTTTATTAAGCTAATAGTGTATTATTTTTATCTTTTATATACAGTTAAGTCATAATCTAACAGACTCTATCGACTTTGTTACCAGTATTTAGTGGTATCAACTGGATTCAAGTTTAATACGTAGGTAGAGAATTAGAAAGTATAGTCTTTCTATACTTTCGGAGACTATAGCAGAACTAGTCTCCGAAAACGTTGTTTCATCGCTGAAAAACTGGTACTATAGATTCTTTGCCCTTTTCAAAAACTCTAGTGAGAAACGGAATTAGCAAACTGTACTAAATTCTCCTTTTGGTTACACCCTAAGTTGTTATCATGGTATGAAGGGTAGTTTTTCCTGTGGAAGACTTTTCCCAAAGTGTTTCAGTAGTTTACTGCTGGATTAGTTTCCTGGGGCTGCTGTAACAGCACAACCAGACGGCCTAACACAACAGAAGTTTATTCTATCACAGTTCTGGCCCCATGTCCAAAGCAAGATGTTGGGGCTCTAGAGGAGAACCTGACCCTTGCTTCTAGCTGCTGGTAGATGCAGGCACTTCCTGACTTGTGGCCACATCACTCCAAACTGTCTCTATTTTCACATGACCTTCCCTTCTGGAGTGTCTAATTTCTCTCTACCTCTCTCCTGTATGAACATTTTTGATGGTATTTAGAGCCCAACAGGATAATTTTCTCATCTCAACATCCTTAGCTTTTAAATACAGCTGCAAATTGTATAGGATAACGCTCACAGGTCTTTAAGGACACCCTGAAGCCCACGACATCTGTTCTCCCCATAATGAAGTTCTCTCCTTTTAATGCCTTTCTGCTACTTGAAGCAGCTACTTAACCTGAGGAAACACAGTACATTTCTTTTCTTCCTTCCTGTACTTTTCTTTCGTCAAGAGATTATAGTCTTCTAGTTTATGGAAAATTCTGGGATACTCTTATTTTTAGAGGCTAACATGACCAAATTTGAAAGTAAGGAATGCTGTATGTAGCTCATATGGTATATTATTCTAATGAGTTTCCTCCTTCCCTGGAGGTAGATTTCCTTGGCAGGGGACCTAGTCAGAAAATTCTTATTGCTGCTGCTTCCTGTATCTGGATACCCCATATTATGGTCCTGAAGTTGGTATGTCTGTATGTGTATATTTTTTACTTTCTTCTTGTAAAGGAATGTTGAAAATGAGGCAGACTAGTAAGCAATGGTGGGGTAAGGGGAAAAGGTGTTCTGTTTTGTTTGTGATCATTTTTCCACCCAAAATGTGTATTGATCATTCCTCAAGTTTTTTGTTTTCATTTCACTAAAGAAACATGAGTTTGAGTCATAAGATTTTTTAAAAAGGAGATATAATTGACATACAACATTGTATTAGTTTTATATGTACAACAGATTTGAATATGTAGTGCATTTTCTTTATCCATTTATCTGTCCATGGACAATAACAAGGTTATTTCCTTGTCTTAACTACTGTAAATAGTGTTTGAATGAACCTGGAGTACAGATATCTTTTCAAGTTAGTGTTTTCTCGATCTCTGAATAAATATCTAGTTGTGAAATTGCTGGATCATATGGCAGTTCTATTTTTAACTTTTTAAAGAAATTGATACTATCTTCCACAGTGCTGCACCAGTTTACATTCCCACCAGCAGTGCAGTAGAGTTCCCTTTTTTCTGCATCCTCGCCAACACTTAGAACAGCTGTCAACGAAAAGCTATCAGGTGAATATCTCTCTACAGTGAATATCTCACTGCAGTTTTGTCTTGCATTTCCCTGGTGATTAGTGATGCTGAATACCTTTTCACGAACCTGTTGGTCAGTTGTATGTCTTATTTGGAACAATGTTTATTTAGGTCCTCTGCACATTTTTAATCAGTTTTTTTTTCTATTGTGTTGTATTACTCCTTTATATATTTTGGATATTAACACCTAAGTAGATATGATTTGTAAATATTTTCTTTTTCTGTAGGTGGCCTTTCCATTTGGATGATGGTTTCCTTTACCATGCAGAAGCTTTTTTTGTTTTGCTACAGTCCCACTTCTTTGTTTTTGCTTTGGTTGCCTTTGCTTTTGGTATCAAATCCAAAAAATCATTGCTGTGACTGATGTCAAAGAGTTTTACGGTTTCTGACCTTACATTGAAGTTTTAATCCATTTTGAGTTGATCTTTGTGTATGGAATAAGGTAGGAGTACGGTTTTTCTCAGCACCACTTATTGAAGAGACTGTCCTTTCTCCATTGTATGGCCTTGGCTCCCTTGTAAATTAATTGACCATAAAGGCATGGGTTTATTTCTGGGCTATTTTGTTCTTTTGATCTTTGTATCTTTCCCTCCCACCCCCAATACTGTATTGTTTTGATTACTATAGCTTTGTAGTATAATTTGAAATCAGAAAGTGTAATGCCTCCTTCTTTGTTGTTTTTTCTCAAGATTGTTTGAGCTCTTTGGGGTACTTTATGGTTTTATACACATTTCTCTGAAAGTGCCACAGGAATTTTGATAGAGATTGCATTGAAAACATAGATTTCTTTGGAGAGTATGAACATGTTAGCAATATTCTTGTCCATGAGCATGGCATACCTCTCCATTTATTTGTGTCTTTGGTTTCTATCATCAAGGTCTTATAGTTGTCAGGGTACAGGTCTTTCACATCTTTGGTTAAACTTATTCTTGAGAGTTTTATTCCTTTTGATGCATTTGTAAATAGGATTGTCTTCTTTCTCTTTCTGATAGTCCATTATTAGTGTATAGAGACACAACTAATTTTTGTATATGGGTTTTGTATCCTGCAACTCTACAGTATTTATTAGTACTAACAGTTTTTTGCTGGAGTCTTTATTATATTTATTATAATGCTGCATCACCTGCCAGTAGAGACAGTTTTACTTCTTTCTTTCCTATTTAGATGCTTTTATTTTTCCTGCCTGATTGCTCTGTCTAGGACTGTCAGTAGTGTTGAATAAAAGTGGTGAGAATGGGCATCCTTGTCCTCTTTCTTGTTTTTAGTGGAAAGGCTTTCAGGTTTTTATCATTGAGTCTGATATTATCTGTGGGTTTGTCCTACATGGCCTTTATTAGAGTGAAGCACATTCCTTATATTCTCAGATTGAGAGTTTTTATCATAAAAGGGCATTGTAGTTTGTCAAATGCTTTTTCTGTATCTACTGAGATACGATTTTTATCCTTTATTTTGTTAATGTGGTGTATCACACTGATTTGTGGATATTGAACCATCCTACACCCACTTGATTATGGTGTATGATCCTTTTAATGTATTGTTGAATTGGGCTTCATAATATTTTGTCGAGGATTTTTGCAGCCGTGTTCATCAGCGATACTGACCTCCAATTTTCTGGTGCAGTGTCTTTGTCTGTTTTTGGTATCAGGGTAACACTGTTTTGTAAAATGAGTAAAACAGGAAATAATCTCTCCTCTTCTAATTTTTAGAAGAGTTTGGGATAGATTGATGTTTTTAAATGTTTGGTTGAATTTACTAGTGAGGCCATTGGGTCTTGGACTTTACTGATTCTGTTTCCGTACTAATAATTGGTCCGTTCACATTTTCTATTCATGATTCAGTTTTTGTAAGTTGTATGTTTCTAAAAATTTATCCATATCTTCTAGATTGTCCCAATTTGTTGGCATATAAGTGTTCATAGTAGTCTCCTTTATCTTTCATATTTTCCACGGTATTGGTTGTAATGTTTTGTTTATCTTTAAAAAAAAAAACCCAATTCTTAGTTACACTGAACTTTTTGCCTAGTATTTTCTTTGGTTCCTTCAGGTGTAAAGTTAGGTTTATTTATTTATTATTTGAGATGTTTCTTAGTGTAGTTGTTTATCACTGTGAACTTCCCTCTTAAAACTGGGCTTTCTGCATCCCCTAAGTTTTGGGTGTATTGTATTTCCTTTTTCTCAAGATATTTTTTGAATTTATATTTTTATCCTTTTTGATGTTTGTTTATGAGTGTGAGTGGGGAGGGGCAGAGAGAGGAGGAGATAAAGAATCTGAAGCAGGCTCCAGCCTCTGAGCTGTCAGCACAGAGTCTTTTGTGGGACTTGAACCCATGGACAGTGAGACAGTGACCTGAGCTGAAGTTGGATGTTCAACAAGCTGGGCCACCTAGTGTCCCTAAATATGTAAAAGTTTTGATACTGCCCCACATAACATTGATCTTAAATTTATTTAATGTTTTTTTTTTCTTTCAGATTGGATACCTTCTGTTGTTTTTAAGTTCTTTGAATCTTTCTTCTTTCAACTCCAGTATGCTATCAAGCCCATTCAGTGAGGTTTTTTGCATTTCAGATATTGCATTTTTGAGTTCTAGAGCTTTCATTTGGTTCTAACAATTCCTCATTTTGTTTTGAGATTTCTCATGTACGCATTTATTATGACAAAATTTTCTTTTACTTCTTTGCACATAGTTGTAATAGTTGCTTTAAAATCCTTTTCCACCAGGGGCGCCTGGCTGGCTGTCAGTAGACCATGCAACTCTTGATGTTAGGGTTGTGAGGTGGAGCCCCACGTTGGGGGTAGAGGAAAAAAAAATCCTTTTCAGATAATGTCTGAATCATTTCAGACATTGTCTTTCTCTTGATTATAGATCACATCTTTCTGTTTCTTCATGGTTCTAATAATCTTTTTTTTTTCTGGACATTGATGAAAGATACATTATATAGAGACATTATTCTACTATTTTCTTCAAAAGCACATTGATTTTATCAGGCAGTTACTTGGCAGAACTCAGATTCTCAACTCCGTGTCTTCTTTAACAAGAATATGCTAAAATACCTATTTCTTTTTTCACCTTAACTGGGCTGTTTGTTTGAGTCAGTCTTGAGATTCATAATTAAGGGATTAGCCAGAGATTTTTGCAGTTAATTTACAGGGTTTGGGCTTCCCTTTCTGTAGCTCTTTTTTTTCCTGAGGTTTCCCCCTTGTCGCTTTTCACTTGCTGTGATTTCCCCCAGGGTCCTCTGATTCTTCACTTACCTCTCAGTCCCATCTGGGATCTTAGACAAAAAGCCATAAAAATGGGAGCCTAACCCAGTATTTCTCTGTCATTTAATGGAGTCAACTCTTTCCTATTTTCTGCATGGCTTCAGTTGTTCTACAGTGCCTTGGGGTTGTTGTTTGATTATATTTGTCCAGAGTTTACAAGGTTATCTTGTGGGGTGGATCTGGTAGAAGCTACCTCACCATTAATTGAACCAGAACTTCTTGCATAACCTTTTTTAGATGTGGTAAAAAGAAATATAAAATTTGCCCTTTCAACCTTTTTTACACATATAATTCATGAACATTAATTGCCTTTACAGTGTTGTGCATCATTTACCACTATCTGTTTTTACTCTTTTTTACCCAAACAGAAACATTATGCATGTTAAACAATAAATCCCATTTTCTGAACCCTTGGTAGCCTCTATTCTATTTTCTGTCTCTCTGTATTTGCTTATTTCCTATAAGTAGAATCCTAAAATGTTCTTTTGTGTCTTGCTTATTTCACTTGCCATAATATTTTCAAGGTTTGTCCATGTTGTAGAATTACCACAGCTTCATTCCTTTTTAAGGATAAATATTATTTCATTATATATCTAGATCACATTTTGTTTATCCATTCATCTCATAATGGACACTTGGTTGTTTCCATATATTACCTATTGTGAATGATGCTGCTATCAACAGAGGTGTAGAAGTATCTGAATTCAAGCTTTTATTTATTTTGAGTATATGAGTGGAATTGCTGGATCATATGGTAACTCTTTAACCTTGTGAGACCTGTCATATTGTTTTCCACAGTGGCTATACCATTTTGTATTCCCATTAGCAATGTCCAAGTGTTCCATTTTCTTCAGGTTCTTGCTGACACAACAGGGCTTTGATTTGCATTTCCCTTATGTTGAGTATCTTTTAGTGTGCTTGCAGACCATTTATATATCATCGTTGGAGAAATGTTCTACTTAAGTCTTTGACTACTTTTTAAATTAGGTTGTTGTCTTTTTGTTGGTGAGTTGTATGAGTTTTTTATATAGTCTTGGTGTTTTTATCAATGATATAGTTTGTGAATACTTTCTCCTATTCTGTAGTTTTTCATTTTCTTAATAATGTTTTCTGGTGCACAGAAGCTTTTAATTTTATCAAAGCTCAGTTTATTTTGTTGCTCATATTTTGGGGGTCCTATTTAAAAGTCCATAGACAACCCAAGGTCATGAATATCTAAGAGTTTTATGATTTTGTTTTTTATATTTGGGTCTGAAATTTCATGGATTTTTCTGTTAATTTTTGTGTATGATGGGAAGACAGGGATCTAGTTTTCCCCGAACTTTCCCCTCATTGAGTGAACTTGACACTCTTGTTGAAAATCAGTTGGCCATATGTGTAAAGCTTATTTAATGTAGCTTTGTCAGTTTTGAAGTTGAATGCTGTGAATGCTCCAGATTTGTTCTTTTTTATGATTGTTTTGGCTATTCATGGCCTCTAACATTTCCATGTGAAGTTGAGTGTCAATTTTCCCATTTCTACAAATGAATAACTTTCTAAAATTCACTTTTCTTTAGATTCTATTTTGGACATTCCTCCATGCTGATACATACACATTTAGTTCATCTGCTATTAATGGGTTATAAAGTAGTACCTGAAATTCCAGTCCAAGATGGTGAGGCACTAAGACCTTACCTCCAACCTAGACATACCAAATCTACAACTATTTATAGACCAATTACTCCTGGAGCAAAAAAAAAAAAAAAAAAAAAAAAGGGATGACTGAACAGTTTCTATACAATTTCCTTCTCTTTTGCTGTTCGCTATGTGGTAACAAAGGGAACCAAAGGCTGTAGTGCCAGCCACTGACAGCTCAGAACCTGGAGTGTGCTTCCAATTCTGTGACTCCCTTTCTTTCATCCCTCCCCTACCTGCACTTTGCCTCTGTCTCAGAAATAAATAAAGGACAACTAGAATGTAAAAGAATGAGCCCTAGAACCTTGCCAAATGGCAGGAGAGCTATTGGTGAGCACCAGACTTCATGCTCCCTCTCCATTTTGAAAGTAAAGTATAGATCAGAGCAGAGGCTGGGTACCCTGGCAGGTCTGCTGCCTCAGTGAGCTGCCCGCCATCTAGCACACACCAGTGCCAGCTGCCCTGGGGCACAGTAAAAAAAAAAAAAAAAAAAAGGCTGCCATTTAAAGAACTATAAGAAAACCAAAACTGGAGGTATCACAAGTCTAGACTTTAAAACAATATGGTATTGACATAAAAATAGAAACATAAATCAATGGAACAGGAAACCCAGAAGTGAACCCCTGATTATATGGTTAACTAATTGTTGACAAAGGAGAAATGAGTTTGCAATAGGAAAATTTCTTCAACAACTGGTGTGAGGAAAACTGGACAGCCACATGCAAAAGAATGAAACTTGGACCACTTTCTTTCACCATACACAAAAATGAACTGAAGACGGATTAAAGATCTAAATGTAAGACCTGGAACCATAAAACTCCTTGAAGATAACACAGTAATTTCTCTAACATTGGCTGTAGCAACATTTTTCTAGATATGTCTCCTGAGGCAAAGGAAATAAAATAAGCTACTGGGATTATAGCAAAATAAAAAACTTTTACACAGTAAAGGAAACAATCCACAAAACAAAAAGCAACCTACTGAATGGGAGAAGATATTTGCAAATAATATACCTGAAAAAAGACTTGTATCCAAAATATGTAAAGAACTGATAAAACTCAACACCCAAGTAATCAATTAAAAAGTGGGCAGAACACATGAGCAGACATTCCTGCAAGGAGGACATCCAGATGGCCAACAGACACATGAAAAGATGCTCAGCATCACTCATCATCAGGGAACTACAAATCAAAACTACAATGAGATATTTGGTCACACCTGTCAGAATGGCTAAAATAAAAAACACAAGAAATAACAAGTGTTGGCGAGGATCTGAAGAAAAAGGAACACTCTTGCACTGTTGGTAGGAATGCAACTGGTGTAGCTATTGCGGAAAACAGTATGGCGCCCCCTCAAAAAGTTAAAAATCGAAATATCTGCAGTCCCACTATTGGGTATTTACCCCAGAAATACAAAAACACTAATTCAAAGGAATATGTGCACTCCTATGTTTGTTGAATTATTTATAATAGCCAAACTATGGAAGCAACGCAAGTGTCCATCAATACTAAGTGGATAGAGTATAGTATATATATACAGTGGAATATTACTCAGCCAGAAAAAAAGAATAAAATCTCTCCATTTGTAACAGTATGGATAAGGCTACAGAAAATAATGCTATGTGAAATAAGTTAGACAATAAGAGATAGACAAGACAATAAGAGACAGACAAATAAGAAAGACAATACCATATGATTTCACTTGTGTGGAATTTAAGAGACAAAACAAGTGAGCAAAGATGTGGGGGCAAAGACAGACAAATCAGGAAACAGATTTTTAACTATAGGGAACAAACTCATGGTTACCAGAGGGAAGGTAGGTAGGAGAATGGTGAAGTAAGTGAAGAAGATTAAAGAGTACACTTATTATGGGAAATAAAAGCAAAGAAAAATGTAAGGAGAAACTATAATAGATCCAAACAAGAAGAAAATTGCTGAAGTTCTCCCGAGGTAAGAGGGACTAGCAAGAGCCATGTTTGTTTTCCTTCCACCTTGATACCATGCACAGGAGAAAGGTCTGTGTACCTTAAGCTGACCTATCACCCCGGTGAACCCCAGGACCCTAGCCTACACCAGCCCTAGCCATCCCATCAACCCAGCCTCAGAGCAACATAAACCAGGATGCTCATGGTCAGCTCTTCCTGCAGTTACAGCCATTGTGCCAAGGTGACACAGGTGGAAAACACCCTGGAACACTCTAGGCCTGTACCACTTTGGGTCCAGAGGGCTTGCTAGGGCACTCCTAGCTCGGAGTGCTTCTGGACTTCCCAGCCCCCACTTGCTGCACTGAGCACCCAGGGACCCACCCAGTGTGCCCCACCTTGGCTCTAGCCACCACCTACATGACCAGCCCCTGGCCTACCAGGACACCCCTGTTTTCTTTCACTTTAGCTGTCCTGCCACGGTACCCTGTGCACAGGGAGCTTTGGGACTCCCAGCCCGCGTCAGCCAAAGTCATCAGGCATACATAGCTTCCATTGGGGATGATCATACACAAGACCATTTCTTCAGGTTTGGGAGAATTTTAATTCATGTAAACAAACCACAAATATCAAGCAAAATGAGACAGAGGAATATGCTCCAAATGAAATGGAGAGAAGCAATATGTCTGATAGAATTTAATGATCATAAAGATGGACTGGAGAGTGGAATAACTCAGTAAGAACTTCAACAAAGAGAAAATACTAAGAAGAACCAATCAGAGTTGAATACAGTAACTGAAATGAAAAATACACTAGAGGAAATCAACAGATTCATGGATGCAGAGGAAATGTTGCAGAAGATAAGGTAATGGAAAGCACCCAAGCTGAACAGCAAAAAGAACTGTAAAAAAGGATAAGGATAGATCAAAGGATGTCTTGGACAATATCAGGTGCAGGTTCACATTATAGAGATCCCAGAAGGAAAAAGGGGGAAGAAACAGGCAATCACAGAGAGTTCCAAACAAGATAAACCCAGAGAGGTCCATATTACTTGACACACGATAACTGAAATGTCAAGTGTTAAAGATAGAGAATTTTAAAGCAGCAACAGAGAAGCAAAAGGTATATACAAGTGAAACCCCATAAAACCTCTGCTTATTTTTTCAGCAGAAACTTTGTATCATGTCACTCCCTTTGGGCCTGCAAAGAGCTGAAAGGAAAAAACCCTACAAGCAAGAATAATCTATCTGGCAAGGAGAGAGAGAAAGAGCTTCCCCCCAAAAAGCTAAACTAAACCAACCTTACAAGAAATGTTAGAGGGACTTCTTTAAGTAGGGGAAAAAAAAAAAAAAAAAAAAGGTCCTAATTGCAAGTAGGGAAATTATGAATAAAAAGATGTACAGTATAACAACATTTACATGAACTGGGGAGGTGAGAGTAAAAAAGTTCTTTCAGAATGTGTTTGAACCTAAGTGGCCACCATTTTAATATAGATTGCTTTATACTTGGGATGTTATATATAAATGTCATGGTATCCACAAACTAAATAGTTATAAGAGAAACACACAGAAAATAAAGAGAAAAGAAGCCAAGCAGATCGCCACAGAAAGTCACCAATCACAAGGGAAAAGAGCAAGAGAAGAAATGAACAGAGAACTACAAAAGCAACCAGAAAACAGTTTAACAAAATGACAATAAATACATACCTATCAATCATTACTTCAAATGTGAATGGTCTAAATGCTCCACTCAAAAGACATTAGATGACTGAATGGATTAAAAAAAAAAAAAAAAAAAAACAAGACCTATCTGTATGCTGTCTACAAGAGACTCACTTCAGAGCTAAAGACACATAGGCTGAAAGTGAAAGAATGGAAAAAGACATTCCATGTAAAAGGGAAGAAAAAAACTGGGGTAGCAATACTCATATCAGATAAAATAGATTTTAAAACAAAGACTGTAACAAGAGACAAAGGTACCATGTAACGATAGAAGGATCATCCAGTGAGAAGACCCAGCCATTATAAATACACACCCAACATTGGAAACATAAATACAATAAAGCAAATAACAAGAGTTATAAAGAGAGAAATTGAGAATAATACAATAATAGTAGGGGACTTTAGCACCCCACTTACATCAGTGGCTGGATCATTCAGGCAGAAAATTAATAAGGAAACAGTAGCTTTGCATTCAAGACCAGAGGGACTTTTATATACAACATTCTATCCAAAACAACAGAATGTATATTCTTTTCAAGTGGACATGGAATATTCTCCAGGATAATTTACATGTTAGGCCATAAAACAAGTCTCAAAAATTTTCAGAAGCTTGAAATCATATCGTGCATCTTTTCTGACCACAAGGGTATGAAACTAGAAATCAGTCACAAGAAAAAACTGGAAGAAACACAAACACATAGAGACAAAACAACATGCTACTAAACAGCCAGTGAGTCAACAAAGAAATCAAGAGGAAATTTAAAAAATACATGGAGACAAATGAAAATGAGAGCACAACAGTCCAAAATCTTTGAGATGCAATGAAAGCAATTTAAGAGGGAAATTTATAGTCATACAGGCCTACCTCAAGAAACAAGAAAAATCTAAAGGAACTTAACCATACAGCGATGGTAGCAAGAAAAAGAACAGATAAAACCCAAACCTAGTAGAAGGAAGGAAATAGAGCAGAAATAGATCAAATAGAGGTTTAAAAAACAATGGAAAAAATCAGTGAAACCAAGAGCTGATTCTTGAAAAGATACGTATCTGAACAAACCTTAGTGTATTTGTCCTTTCTCCTACTGAAAAGTGCAATGAGATTGTTTCCAAATTTAGCTTTAACGAGTAACACCACACTTCTTATGCTACTCATTCACAGGTTTGAAAGTTTCTTTAGGACCATAGTTCTCAACCTGGGTCAGTTTTGCCTTCCAGGGAACATTTGGCAATGTTTGGAGACATACCTCCCCTCAGTCTTTATACTAAAAAATGCTACTGGAATCGGGTAGAGACTAGAGATACTGCTAAAACATCCTACCTACAGTGCAAGAACAGACTCCCATCCACCCCACTACAAAGTATTGTCCAAATTAGCCAATTTGTTAATACTGTGAAGGTTGAGAAACACTGCTCTAAGGCATATACTTAGAGGTGGGATTGATAAAGCTTGGGGTATGTGCAAGTTTTTTCAGTTATTATATGAAATAGAGTTCTGTAAAACATGAAGAAAATATTTTCAGTACAGGTAAAGCTTTGGAGTGTTTTGGATTGGTTTCTTTGGTGATGATAGCAATCTAGCAGTTATAAGCAATTTAATTATCTTAAATCAGAGGTAGTGGCATTATATAGCGTTAACTACATTATCTACCCACCCAGAAGGTGCATATAATCTTTTAATGTCATGAACTAAAATACATTGTTACCATCTGATTAAAATATAGAGTAAAAGTCTGCTTTAAAAAGGTATCGTTTGTGTGAGATAATAGTAGCTGGACTATTTAGGCTGAAGATGCTAATTGAATGAAAGAAAAATTAGAGCATGAAAAATGTAGAATTTTTTTCCTGACGAAGATTATTATTAAATACAGAAAAGTTAAAGGTTTGAAAGCTTTCTCTCTAGTATGATTTTAAATTTTTTTTAATGTTTACTTTTGAGGGAGAGAGAGAGTGCGAGCGAGAGAGGGAGGGAGACACAGAATCGGAAGCAGGCTCCAGGCTCCGAGCTGTCAGCACAGCCTGACACGGGGCTTGAACTCACAGACTATGAGATCATGACCCAAGCGGAAGTTGGATGCTCAATTGAGCCACCCAGGTGCCCTTATCTCTAGTGTGATTTAAATTAATGTTTTGGGATGCCTGGGTAGTTCAGTAGGTTCAGCATCTGACTCTCGATTTTGCCTCAGGTCATGATCTCATGGTTCATGGGTTTGAGCATAGTGTGAGGCCCTGCACTGATTCTCTCTCTCCCTCTTCCTCTATCTTTGCCCCTCCCCCTCTCAGAAATAAACATTTAAAAAAATTAGTGTTTTAATTGAGAGCAAGGAAATTAGCAATGAATTTTGCAACCCACTTTTAAGTCTTTAAGACTCACTTTTGAAAATTTGATAGCCCCAGATTTCAAAGCTATAAGTCTGAAGAGTTATAGCCCAGAACTATCTGCATTGCTTGTGTGAATACAATGTAGTGTATGACTTTTGGGTGGTCTCTGCATGTTCTTGAAATCTATCTATGGGCCACTCCCAGTCCCCAGATTTCCAGGTTAAGAACTTTGCTAAAAATCTATGAATACTCTTAAAGTGCTAAAAATAAGATATGTTTGAAATTATCTTTGAGTAGTAAAGACATCTATATTGCTTGCATCTTCATTGATGGAGTAAAATAGCTGACTTGGAATTAGAATTTTTCAAGTCCTCTAACATTAAAAGAGTGAATATGTGTCTTAATTTTATATCTATAACCTTCATTTTTCTTGGTCTTTTGTTAGGTATATGCAGCAGTACTATGGCAACAAACTAATGAAAACCAACAAAATTCAGCAGAAAGAGTATGTTTTGGAGCTGCCCTACCGGAAGAAAAACTTAATGACTTTCGTGATGAACAGATTGGACAGCTGCAGGAGCTGATGCAAGAAGCTACTAAACCTAACAGACAATTTAGTGTCACTGAATCTAGGAAACCAGAATTTTAGTCTATACAATAAAGCTTCAGCATTTTAAGTTCAGAACCCCTTATTTTAACTCCTAGGGTTTCTAAAAATGTATTTTTCAGCTTTTAGGCTTTGGAATGCCTACTGTTCATAAAATATTCTTTAATTTGGGGATCTTATTAATGCTGTCTACAATCTGTAGGTCAATGTGACTAGTAGACAAACTTCATATGATTGAGGTAACAGTACTTGCTGGATGGGACTTGATTTTTTGACTAAACAAGAAAGAATGACTCAAAAATGGACAGAGTTGTCCATTTTTTAAAAAATTTCATGCTGTTCTTGTTCAAGCATTAGCCTTATGGCTTTGGCTTCAACAGACAAGTATGTTATGAAAACGACAGATGTGGAATTCCAGCAAGGTTATTATTTACCTACATGGACTGTCATCCTGTAAGTTTCTTCATTTCTGTCTTAATAATACATGTATAGATAATTCATGTAAATATGCCTTCTCCCTGAGTCATTGTTTATATACAATGAAAGGTTAAAAAGAAGTTTTAAGAGTCAGTATTATACATTGTGCAGTGTTTATTAATAACAAGTGACCCCTTAAATTATGTAATTTGTAGTTACCTTTAGAATCTCATTTATTGCCTCACTGTTGGGGAGATAAAAACACTTTCATAAATTTGTATTGTTATAAACGGAAAAAATCAAGTGGTAATCCCATTCACGTGTTTTAAATGTTTAATTTTTTAGAAATTACACATTGTGGGGCACCTGGGTGGCTCAGTCAGTTAAGCATCCAACTTCGGCTCAGGTCATGGGTTCCCACAGTTCATGGGTTCAGGCTTTGCATCGGACTCTGTGCCTCCCTCTCTCTCTCTCTCTTTCTGCCCCTCCCTTACTTACACTCTGTCTCTCAAAAATAAACAACAAAATAAATGTTTAAAAATAAAATAAAAATTACACACTTGTAAGTTTAGGTATGTATGTCTACTTTGAGATTCAGAAGTGATCATTTTTCAGATACTATTGTGTTTATTCAACTATTTAAAAATTGATTCATACTTACTCTCTCTTGCTGGGTTGGGCTTTTTCTTTGTGTATGGCTGCCAGACTCCTCAGTCCTTTTTAATATTCCTCACTGAGTCAATCTGGAGGTTGATGCTGGTCTTTTACCGAAAGATAGGTGGTCAGTCAGTAATCAATCTAGGCTCCAGGAATACAAGAAATTAATAAGATAAAAGCTCTTGCCCTCCAAGGAGTTTAAAATCTAGCTATGCATTTAGGAACCATTTCATCATGAACAAATATATCACATCCTCAAACTCTTTACAATATTTTCGCCTTCCTAGTTTATAGAAATCTGTGTTTTGTGAAGTGGGAGCTATGGATCCTTTTACATACACAGTAATGTATGGTCCACTCCTGTTGTCTCTTTCAACCTATCACTGGGCCACCCTCATATAAGAATCCTCTTTAACTTTTAGTGTTTTCTAATTATACTTCCCTATTCATTTTCTTAGGCAACTGGCTCATACTTCTCCATCTCAAGTTTTGCTATCATTTTGGTTACCTTAACACTATAATCCATATGGCTGACATATCTAGTAACTATTTGTTCTCTGATGCATTATTCACCACCCATAGAAAATTTTTTTGGGAAATCACAGCCATATTTATTGGACATCATACAAATTACTAGCTTGAGGTATTTCACAGTTTTACTACTGTATTGCACCATTCATTTTGGTGACATATCTTTGAGAAGCTGTGCTTTTAGTGATTACTGTGATAAAAGTATCACACAAAAATCAGTATGTAAATACTCAATATTATTACAGAGTTTAAAAAGCTGCATTGTGTCTTGCAGGTGCTAAATTTTTAGACCATAAAAACTTACTAAATTGTTGGGCTGTGTAATAAACTAGAGTTTGTTTGTTTTTGTTAGTTTTGCTGTAGGTATGCTGTGTAAATACCGAGACACTAAGTGTATAAACTGAGAAAGTCTGGGAAGCACTGCAAGAAACAGTGTTAACTGTGAACTCATTAGTGTTCTGACCATCAGTTTGTTCAGTGTTGTTCCTTCACTGTCTTCATTCCTATCTCAGTGTGCCCTCCTTTCTGTGATCTTTCACTTCCTTCAGCCACTTAGCAAATACCCTCAATGTCATTGTAACCTTTTTCTTTAACCTCTTCTAATGCTCAAGTGTAGCCACTCACTTGCCAAAATCAGTAGGCTACTAATCAGTGCAAGACTGATATGTTATCTTGAGTCTTGATAGTATTAACTATTCCTCACAGCTTTTAAATCACTCCTGCTTGGATGATATGATACTGTATATAGAAAACTGTAAGGACTCCACCAAAAAATTATGAGAGCTGATAAGTGAATTCAGTAAAGTTTCAGGATATAAAATCAATGTACAGAAATCTATTGCATTTCTGTACACTAATAATGAAGCAGCAGAAAGAGAAATTAAGCAATCCCTGTCAAAAAAAAACAAACAGAAACAAAACACTAGCATTCTTCACAGAGCTAGAACAACAATCCTAAAATTTGTATGGAACCAGAAAAGACCCCAAACAGACAAAGCAGTCTTGAAAAAGAAAACAAGCTGGAGGCATCACAATCCCAGACTTCAGGCTGTATTACAAAACTGTAATCATTAAGACAGTATGGTACTGGCACAAAAACAGATCAACGGAACAGAATAAAGAACCCAGAAAAGGACCCACAAACATATGGCCAACTAATCTTTGACAAAGCAGGAAAGAATATCCAACAGAAACAAGACAGTCTCTTCAGTAAGTTGTGTTGGGAAAACTGGACAGCAATATGCAGAAAAATGAACCTGGGTCACTTTCTTACACAATACACAAAATAAACTCAAAATGGATGAAAAGACCTAAATGTGAGACAGGAAGCCATCCAAATCCTACAGGAGAAAGCAGGCAAAAATCTCTTTGGACTTAGCTGCAGCAACTTCTTAACTCAGCACATCTCCAGAGGCAAGGGAGACAAAAGCAAAAATGAACTGCTGGGACCTCATCAAAATAAAAAGCTTCTGCACAGCGAAGAAAACAATCAGCAAAACTAAAGGGCAACCAATGAAATGGGAGAAGATATTTGCAAACAACATATCAGATAAAGAGTTAGTATCCAAAATCTATAAAGAACTTCTGAAACTCCGCACCCAAAACACAAATAATCCAGTGAAGAAATAGGCAAAAGACACGAATAGACACTTCTCCAAAGAAGACATCCAGATGGCCAATTGACACATGAAAAAGTGCTTAACATCACTCATCATCAGGGTGAAATTAGAAATTTCACCCTGTTAAAAAAGAAATTAACAATCCCACCTACAACTGCACCAAAAACTATTAAAATACTTAGGAATAAGCCTACGCAAAGAGGTGAAAGACCTGTACTCTGAAAACTATAAAATACTGATAAAAGTAATTGAAGATGACACAAAGACATGCAAAAACATTTCATGCTCAGATTGGAATATTGTTAAAATGCCCATACTACCCAAAGCAAGCTATAGGTTTAATTCAATCTTTATCAAAATATCAACAGCATTTTTCATAGAATTAAAAAAATCCTCAGATTTGTAATGTAAGACAGAAGACTCTGAATAGCCAAAGCAATCTTGAAAAACAAAACCATAGATATCACAATTCTAGACTTCAAGTGGTATTACATAGCTATAGTAATCAAAACCATATGCAAGGAGGTGAAAGACGTGTACTCTGGCACAAAAATAAGACACAGATCAATGCAACAGAAAACCCAGAAGAAACCCCATGATCATATTGTCAATCTACAACAAAGGAGGAAAGAATATGCAGTGGGAAAAAGATAGTCTTTTCAACAGCTGGTGGGAGGAAACTGTACAGCTACATGCAAAAGACAGGTACATGAAACTGGACCACTTTCTTACTCCATACACAACAATAAACAAAATGGATTAAAGACCAATATGTAAGACCTGAAGCCATAAAAATCTTTTAAGGCGAGCACAGGCAGTAATTTCTGACATTGGCTGTAGCAACATATTCCTAGATGTGTCTCTTGAGGTAAGGGAAACAAAGGCAAGAATAAACAATTGAGACTACATTTTTTTTAAAAAACCCCAACTTCTGCACAGTGAAGGGAATAACAAAACTAACAGGCATCCTACTGAATGGGAGAAACTATTTGCAAATGAAATATCTGATAAAGGGCTAGGATCTAAATGTATAAAGAACTGATAAAACTCAACTCCCCCAAAATGAATAATCCAGTTATAAAATGGGCAGAAGACCTGAACAGACATTCCTCCAAGAGGACATCCAGATGGCAAACAGACACATGAAAAGATGCTTAACATCACTGATCATCAGGAAAATCAGAACTACAATGAGATATTATGATCCTATGATCATGATACAGTAATCCCACTACTGGGTATTTACACTCCCTCCATACAAAAACACTAATTCAAAGGGATACATGCACCCCTGTGTTTATTCCAGCACTGTTTACAACAGCCAAACTGAAGCAGCCAAAGGGTCCATTGATAGATGAATGATAAAGATGTAGTTGTTATACACACAGGAATATTATGCAGCCATAAAAAGGAATGCAATCTTGCCTCTTGCAACAACATAGGTGGAGCTAGAGAGTGATGAGGAAGCATAAGCTGACAGGTTGCAACTCCCCACCCCCCACCAGGTGGGATATGTGAGATATTCCTTGGGCTCTCCTGGCTGCCCAAGAACAAAGAGATGGGGAAAATCAAATGGTTAACAGATAGAGACCATAGTCCTGCAGGACCTAAGTTTCCATCGCCCTCCATAGTGATGTGGGAAACAAAGGCAGAAAGAAATGGCAGATAGAACTAAAGTTCCTTATAACTTGCAGCCCATTGGCAAATATTTGAGGCTGGCGAAGTAAAACATTTCTCCAGGATCGCCTACTGTTTTAATGCTAATACTTTGCTAGAAGGAAAAACAACCCTAGCTTGACAATAGCTAGGCCTCCAGTATCCTGTGAGTCTTCTTTAGCGTATGAAAATCCCACTGGAAACGTCCCCTGGACTTTACCTCCCCCAACTCCATAGTAGAAAATCAATCTCTCCTCATGGTCCTGGGGCAGCACTTCCTGTCCTGTCCTGTCCCCTTGCTTCAATAAAATCACCTTTTAGCACCACAGACTTCTTCAAGAATTCTTTCTTGGTCGTTGGCTCCAGACCCCGCAAGTCCCACTATCACCCCCAAAAACCTTATCAGAGAGTACAATGCTATGCAAATAAGGAAGACAAATACCATATGATTTCACTTCTATGTAGCATTTAAGAAAGAAAACAAAAGAGCAAAGGAAAAAACCCCACAAAGACTCAACTATGGAGAATAAACTGATTGCTACTAGAGGAGAGGTGAGTGTGGGGATGGGTAAAATAGATGATAGGGATTAAAGAGTACACTTCCGATGAGCACTGAGTAATATATAGAGTTGTTGAATCACTATATTGTACACCTGAAATAATCTTACATGTTAACTGTACTGAAATGTAAAAACTTAATAAGCCACTCCTGCTTGGTTTGTGTACTGCCTAACTTTCCTTTATAGCTGTAATTTTTCTTACTTTTTTTTTGTTGTTGTTGTTAATAATGCTGTTCTCAGGGCGCCTGGGTGGCTCAGTCGGTTAAACATCTGACTTCAGCTCAGGTTCATATCTCACAGTTTGTGAGTTCGAGTCCCGCATCTGGCTCTGTGCTGGCAGCTCAGAGCCTGGAGCCTACTTTGGATTCTGTGTCTCCCTCTCTCTCTGCCCCACCCCCGCTCACTTTCTGTCTCTCTTAAAAATAAATAAACATTAAAATAATGGTGTTCTCTGAGATTTTATCTTTAGGACTCTTTACACATCCATTGCTACAAATATTAACTGTGCTCTTACATCTGTAACACCAACCTAAATCTCATTTTTGAACTTCAGATCTCTATTTGAAATCCGAGTTGGCATTTCCAACTTATTTAAAAACAAACTTACTTTCAGGGATCATGGATGGCTCAGTAGGTTTAATGTTCAGCTCCTGGTTTCAGCTTAGGTCATGGTCTCTTGCTTCATGAGATCATACCCCACGTTGGGTTCGGCACTGTCAGTGCTTGGGATTTCTGCCTCACCCCCACCTCCACCTGTGTCCTTCCCCTGCGCACATGCTCTCTGTTTCAAAAATAAACATTTAAAAGAAAACAAACTTTCTTCCCTTATCAGTGAATGAACATTAATAAATAACTAGTTTACCACTTCAAAATTCTGTAATTCAGCCTAGATTTCACCATTTCTCTAGTGGCCTCCTCCTCATTATTCAGCAATTCTGACAGCTGGCACCATTTTTCTTGCTCTCCTTTAGCTAGCTAGCAGCATATTTGCAGAAACCAATTCTAACACTGTCAATCTTGTTAGCGCCACTTGCCCCACACCAGCAATTCACTGAGGATCCACCACACCCAACCTTCCCAGCCTGGCAGCAACCTCTCCAAAGCAGCTTCCCCGCCCCCGCCACACCCAGTGGGCAGCTACAGTCGGGAGCCATGTTCTCCCCGAGCAACTGGCATGCCGCCACACCCGGCACGCAGCCCCACTGGGGAGACAAGCACCGCTCTAAAGTGCCTCCTGCTCCAGGGAGGGGAGAGCTAGCCCCACCAATCTGTACATGCAGTAGGTACAGCTGGACCTCTCCCTGAGCTGTGCCAGGAGCTAGCCTTCCTCCCCATCGGCAAGCCGGAAGTTGATGCAGTTGGACCCCTCAGTCAGCCACGCCAGGGTAAGCCCTGCCCACAAGTACATGAACAGCAGTCATAGCTTGTTACTAACAGCTGGGCTGAAGGCCAGCCTTGTCCACTGCCACCTGCAGCAGTCTAGGCCCAGCCACAATAGGAAGGCACACACAGCCGATACAGAGGACACCCCTGGAATGCGTGGCTCTGGTGAACAGGGTGGGATTGCAAGCCTGGATGCCTCAGGATGGTTTCTACATGAGATTACTGCTTTCAAGACCAGGAGATGTAGCTGATCTACCTAATATGTAGTGACAAACACAGTAAGTCAGACACAGTGAGGATAAAGAGGAATGTAACCCAAACGAAATAACAAGACAAAACTCTAGAAAAAGATGATGAATGGAGATGTCTACCTGATAAAGAGTCCAAAGTAATGGTCATAAAGATACTCAGTGAACTTAAGAGTAGATGAATTCTATGAGAACTTCAACAAAGAGGACATATTAAAATGAACAAGTCAGAGTTTGAAAATACAATAACTGGGGCGTCTGAGTGGCTCAGTAAGTTAAGTATCAGACTTTGGCTCAGGTCATAATCTCACGGCTCGTGAGTTCAAGCCCTGCTTTGGGACTATGTGCTGACAGCTCAGAGCCTGGAGCCTGCTTCATATTCTGTGTCTCCCTCTCTCTCTCTGACCCTCCCCCACTTGTGCTGTCTCTCTCTCTCTTTCTGTCTCTCTCTCAAAAGTAAATAAACATTAAAAAGTTTTTTTAAATAAAAATACAACTGAAATTAAGAAGATGCCAGAGGGAATCAACAGCACATTAGAGGACAAAGAATGGATCACTAGTCTGTAAGACAGGATAGTGGAAAGCAACCACACTGAGCAGCAAAATAATAAGTAAGTAACTACAAGACACAAACATACATACATATACACATACATATATACATACAAATGAGTACAGGTTAAGGAACCTCTACAACTGCATCAAGTGTAATAATATATGCATTACAGACACCCCACAAGGAGAAGAAAAAGAGAAAGGGGCAGAAAACTTATCTGAAGAAATAACAGTCAAAAAAGCTTCCCTTTTTTGAGAAAAAGGGAAGGATAGACATTTATGTCTAGGAAGCAAAAAGAATCCCAAGCTAGATGAACCCATGGTGGTCCACAACAAGGCACATAACAATTAAATTGGCAAAATTAAAGATAAAGAGAGAATCTTAAAAACAGCAAGAGAAAAGCAAACAGTTAAATATAAGGGGAACCCCATTTGTCAGCAGAAACTTTGCAGACCAGAGGGAAGTGCTGAAAGAGAAAAACTTGCAATCAAGAATACTCTACCCAGCAAGATTATCATTAAGAATTAAAGAAGAGGGGCCGCCTGGGTGGCTCAGTCAGTTAAGCATCCAACTTCGGCTCAGGTCATGATCTCACCGTTCGAGAGTTCCAGCCCCATGGCGGGCTCTGTGCTGACAGCCAGCTTGGAACCTGGAGCCTGCTTCAGATTCTGTCTCTGTCTCTGTCTCTGTCTCTGTCTCTGTCTCTGTCTCTCTCAGAAATTAATAAAACATGAAAAAAAATTTAAAAAGAAGAATTGAAGAAGAGATAGAGTTTCCAGGACAAGCAAAAGTTTAAGAAGTTCATCACCACTAAACTGGCTTTAAACAAAATGGTAAAGAACCGTCTTTAAGAGGAAAGTAAAAGGCTGTAACAAGAAGCAAGAAAATTAAGAAAGGAAAAGTTTTTACTGTAAAAGTAGACTTACAGTAAATGTAGTAGATCAATCAGTTATAAAGCTAGCCTGAAAGTTAAAACACAAAAATAGAAAATCAATTTCATCTATAAAAATCAGGGAATATACAAAATAAAAAGATGTAATGCATGACATCATCTGCATAAAAAGTAGAAGGGGGAGTAAAAATGTAGTGCTTTCAGAATGTGTTCCAACTTGAGCAGCCATCGACTTAATATGGGCTGCTATAACATGGGAGGTTTTGCATAAACTTCCTGATAGCAGACTAAAACCTATAATTGATACACAAAAAAATAAGGAGAAAGGGGAAGCCAAGCACAACACTAAGTAGTCATCAAATCAAAAGAGAAGAGAGCAAAAGAAGAAAGAGAAAATCTACAAAAACAACCAGAAAATTGTTAACAAAATGGCAAACACCTATTAGAAATTAAAATGTAAATGTTCTAAATGCACTAAAAGACATAGGATGATTGGTTAAAAAAACAAGACCTGTCTATATGCTGCCTACAAGAGACTCATTTAGAGCTGAAGACACATAAGGATTGAGAGTGAAAGGATAGAAAAAGATACTCCACACAAAAGCAAAGAAAACAAAAACAAAAACAATCCACAAAAACAAAAGGCTGAGGTAGCAATAATTATGTTAGAAAAAATGGACTTTAAAGCCGAGACTATAATAAGAGACAAAGAAGGGCACCACGTAATGATAAAACGATCATCCAACAGCAGGATCTAACCATCATAAATATGCACACAAAATAAGAGCACCTAAATATATAAAGCAAATACTTAAAGACATCAAGGGACAAATTGAGAACAATACAATTATAGTAGAGGACTTCAACACCCTACTTACGTCAATGGATACATCATGCAGACAGAAGTCAGTAAGAAAACAATGGCTTTGAATGCTTTGTTACACTAGATGGACTTAACCAATATACACAGAATATTCCTCCCCCAAACCAGCAGAATACCTCTTTGTAAGGGCACGTGGGACATTTTGGAGGACAGAGCACATGTTAGGCCACAAAACAAATCTCAGTAAATTTTAGAAGACTGAAATCATATGCATTTTTTCCCAACCACCATGGTGTATAACTAAAAATAAATTTCAAGGGGAAAACTGGAAAAAATAAAAATACATGGAGGCTAAACAATATTCTATAAAACAACCAATGGTCAATGAAGAAAACAAGGAGAATATAAAAAATAACCGTAGACAAAGGAAAATGGAAACACAACAGTCCAAAAACTTTTGGACACAATAAAAGTGGTTTTAGAAGGAAGTTTATAGTAATACAGGCCTACCTCAAGAAAGAAAAATCTCAAATAAACAATCTTACCTTACACCTAAAGGAACTAGAAAAAGTAAAAGAAACAAAGCCCAAAGTTAGAAGGAAGGAAATTATAAAGATCATAGTGGCTATCAATGACAGATTAACAAAATCAATAGAAAGGATAAATGAAACCAAAAGCTGGTTCTTTGAAAAGATCAACAAATTGATAAACATTTGCTAGAGTCATTAAGAAAAAAGAGAGGACTCAAATAAAATGAAAAATAAAAGGGAGGTTACAACAGAAACCACAAAAATACAACTGATTATAAGAGACCACTACAAAAAGTAAAAAAACAATGATATGCCAACAAAATGAACAATCTAGAAGAAATGGATAAATTCCTAAAAATATACAGTCTTCCAAAACTAAATCAGGAAAAAATAGCAAACCCAAATAGATCAACTACCAGTAACAAAATTGAATCAATCAACTCCCAAGAAACAAAAGGCCAGGACCAAATAGCTTTTCTGGTAAATTTTACCTTAAAGAAGGGTTAATACATAACCTCAAATTATTCCAAAAATAGAAGTGATAGGAATGCTTCCAAATTCATTCTAAGAGGTCAGGATTACCCTGACACCCAAGCCAGACAAAAATACTACCCACCCCCCCAAATTACAGACCAATATCCCAGATGAACACAGATGTAATAATCCTCAACAAAATATTAGCAAACCAATTGAAAAATACATTAAGAGGATCATTCACCATGATAAAGTGGGATTTATTTCAGGAATGCAGGATAGTTGAATATCCACAAATCAATCAACATAATATATCACACGGACAAAAGGAAGGATAAAAATCATATTATTTCAATAGATGCAGAAAAAGCATGTGACAAAATTCAACATTTATTCATGATAAAATTCTCAACAAAGCGGGTTTAGAGGGAACATACGTCAACATAATAAAGGCCATGTATAAAAAATCCATAGCTAACATCATACTCAATGGTGAAAAGCTGAAAGCTTTTCTTCTAAGAGCAGGATCAAAATAAGGATGTCCATTCTCACCACTTTTAGTCAATATAGAACTAAAAGTCCCAGACAGGGGACTTTTTGGGCAAGAAAAAAAAAGTCATCCATTTTATATATAGAAATCCCTAAGGATGCCAACAAAAACTATTAGAACTACTAAATGAACTAAAAAATGAATAAAAGCTGCAGGATACAAAATCCATAGACAGAAATCTGTTGCATTTCTATACACTAAAAATGAGCTAGCAGAAGTGAAATTAAGAAACCAATCCCATTTACAATCACATCAGAAAAAATAAAATACCTTGAAATAAATTTAACCAAGGAGGTGAAAGACCTGTATTCTGAAGACTGTAAGACATTGATTAAATAAACTAAACACAACACAAATAAATGAAATAAATAAGTAGAAAGATACATACTACCCAAAGTAATCTACAGATTCAATGTAATCCCTATCAACATATCAATATTTTTCACAGAACTAGAATAATATGTATAATGGAATATTATTCAGCCATATAAAAGAATGAAATCTTGCCATTTGCAATGAAGTGGATGGAGCTAGAATGTATTATGCTAAGTGAAATAAGTCAATTAGAGAAAGACAAATACCATATGATTTCACTCATATGTGAAATATAAGAAACAAAACATGAACATATGGGAAGAATGGGGGAAACAGAGAGGAGAGGGAAACAAACCACAAGAGACTCTTAATAATAGACAACAAACTGAGGATTGACAGAGGGAGGCTGGGGGGGTGAGCTAGATGGGTGATGGGCATTAAGGAGGGCACTTGTTATGATGAGCTGTGGGTGTTGAATGGAAGTGATGAATCTCTACAGTCCACTCCTGAAACCAATATTGAACTGTATGTTAACTAACCACCATTTAAATAAATAAATAAATAAGAGAAATTCTAATAGATCCTAAAATATATGTGGAACTGAACACTAGTGAAATACTTGATAATCTTACAGGCTGTAGTAGAAACAGAAGTTGCAGAAGAGTGATAGCTTTAAATGTGTCTAGCAGAAAGAAAGACTGAATATTAACAAGAAGCATCTAGCATCTATTTAATAAATTAGAGAGCACAAAATAGCCTCAAATGAAATAAAGATTATAGCAGAAAGTAACAAATCAAAAGTTTATTCTTTGAGAAAAACTTTTTTCAGTGACAAATAAATCTCTGGCAAAGCAGATTAAGAGAAAGAGAGGAGTGATACCAGATGTGAAAAAGAGGACATAACCATTTCTTTTGTGACATTAAATAGATATGGCATTTTGAACAACTCAAAGCCAATACATTTGTAACATAGAAGAAATGGGCTAATTTTTAGAAATATGTAATTTACCAAAATAGACCCCAACAAATGGTTCTATAGCTTTTAAATTAATTGTGTCAATATTTATAGAAAGAAAATTCCAGGCCTGAACACCTTTTTTGGTAAGTATAGACAAATACTCAGGAAATACATAATTCTTTGGTGAATACTGCCAAATATTCAAGGACCTAAACAAGCTTTTCCAAAGAAGAGAAAGAGAGGGATAATTTGTGACCTCTGAGACCACTGAATAACTGACACCAAACGATGCTACAAGAAACGGAAATTACAGGCCATTTTCACTTATGATATAGATGCACAATTGTAAACTACGCATTAGTAAAACAAATATAGCAAAGGACGACTCATTATGACTTGGTCAGGTTTATTTTAGAAATACAAAGTTGTTTTTACATTTAAAAATATGATCCACCACATAATCGAGTATAAGGAGATTTAAGTGTGATCATCTCATTAGATGCATAAAAACATTTGCTGGGTGCCAGGGTGGCTCTGTCAGTTAAGCGACCAACTCTCGATTTTGGCTCAGGTCATTTCTTGCAGTTTTGGAGTTCAAGGCCTGCATCCAGCTCTAGGCTGAAGTGCAGAGCCTGCCTGGGATTCTCTCCCTCTCTCTGCCCTTCCCCTGCTCCGTCTCTCTCTCTCTCTCAAAATAAGTAAACTTTTTAAAAAGGCGTTTGCCAAGCATTCAACATCTATTCATGATAAAAATGCTCTTAACAAACAAGATACAAAGGGCACTTTGTCAATCCAATTAAAGTGTTTCTGCCAAACATCTGCAGAAAACATAAATGATGAATCCTTGAAAGCTTTCTCTTTGAGATTAGGAAAAAGACAAGAATGTGTGTCATCACTGCTTTTCAAGGCAAAACTGTTATGTTGGAGACAATATTAATATATATGTTGAACATCAAAAGATATTACAAATAATTAAAATGAGTAAGAATTTAACAAGTTTGTTGGATGCCAAAATTGCTATACAAAAATCAATTGCATTTCTATATAGCAGCAACAGAAAGTGGAAAATTATTAAAATATTATCAAAATAATACCAACAATTATTAAACACTTACATAGCCATTTCACAAAAGATGTTCAAAACTCTATATAGAAAATTCTGAAATTTAACTTATAGACTCTGAAGAGGTGGCATTCTCTTGCTCACTTTGTTACATTTGTATAAAGTTCTGATTGCCAGGTTCTCAAGTAATAAGTGACAGGCAGAATTCTTTAAAATATTAAAGTTCCTTTTTCCTAAGGCTAAATCCTGAGTACATTATTAAATTCACTAATATCCTGATGGCTAGCAGATCAACATCTTCACGTTTGGCATACTTCATTTTTTTAAATTTCATTAAAGATTTATTTAGAAATATACAGTAAATTTTGTAAACTTGCATCATGTTTATGAATAAAGAAACATTAAAAAAGTGGTACTCCATGCTCAAAGATTAGAAGATTTTGAATCGTAAACCTCATAATTATTCCCAAATGCTTTATAGTTTCAATGCAATCTTCATCAAAATTCCAATTTTTTTTTAAGATTTAGTTATTTTGAGAGAGAGAGAACAAGTGAGCGAGAATGGGAGAGGGGCAGAGAGAGAAGGAGAGAGAGAATCGCAAGCAGGGTCCACATTGGCAGCACAAAGCCCTATGTGGGGCACGATCTCACAAACCATGAGATCATAACCGGAGCCAAAACCAAGAGTCAGATCCTTAACTGACTAAGCCACCCAGGAGCCCCCAAATGGTTTTATAATTGAAAAGCATGTTTTAAAATGTATATGGAAGTGCATAGGACCAAGAATAGCCAATGCACTGTCTAAAAGGAAGAACGTAACAGAACTTACCCTGCCTGCCAGATGTTGAAATACATTATAACTATAGTTATGAAGATAATGCAGTATTTTATTATATGGAGGCTTAGCTTATGGCAATGGTGGTGCCATCCTAAAGGGTGGAAAGGCCTGCTTTTCAACAAATGGCTGTGGGACATTGAGCAGGGAAAATTTCTTTGGGACCTAAAATTGGTTGTAGGTTTCTTAAAGATCAAAATCTTGAAGACAAAATTACAACACTATAAGAACACAATATAAAGAATATTGAAGAGGATTTTTTAAAGATACAACCAGCTCTAGCTATAAAGGAAAAAAGTGAACATATCTAAACAAGTTACTTTTTTCCATCAAAAGCAATAAAGAGTGCAAATGTAAACCTCAGAGTATGAAGAGACTGTTGCATCACAGATAATGCTCAAAGAAATAGTATACAGAACATCTCAAGAACTCTATATAGCAATAAGAAAGTTATAAAATACAATAGAAAATGGGGGAAATCCTTGAACAAGAAATTCACAAATACGAAAATTCAAGAGAGAAATGCAAGTATAAATCACAATGAGGTTGCATCACACAAGTGTTAGATTGACTAAACTAAGGAGGCTGACAATAACAGGTATTGAGACAGATTGGAAGTAATGGAAACTCTCTTATCCTGCTAATGAGAGTTTAAATTAGTATAACTTCTTTGGAAAACAGGTCGACATTCTCTAACAAATTTGAAGATGTTTATATTGTATAAATACACTGCATTATGATGTAGTGGTTGAGTACACACTCTGCTTGCCATGCACATGGATTTGAATCCAATCTTTTTACTTCTATGACCTTGAGCATGTGACTTAATAAATAAAAAGAGTAAGACTTTTTCTCTCTTATCTCTTGCTCCAAGAACTAAGTTTTGCCCTCAAGGGATTTATTTTGTGAGGATTACATGAGTTAATCTATCTGAAATGCTCAGAACAATATCCAGAACCTAATAAATAATATAAAGTGTTTTCTACCTTTGTTATTGCTATTACTGTTATTAATATTATTTTACAACCCACAAAACACTCCAACATATGTACACTAGATCGTCTTGTGCATTTGTAGATTAGGTTACTATACAAGAATGCTCATATAAGAATTATTTTAGCAGCCCCAAACTAGAAACAAACCCAGTGTCCCTCAAATAGTGAATGGATAAAATGTTATGGTATAAACATACAGCAATGAATAGTGAATGGATAAAATGTTATGGTATAAACATACAGCAATGAAACTGAATGAACTATAGCTCTTCATAACTATAATACCAATGGAAAGAAATAAGTCAAATCCAAACATGCATAGCATGAATCCATTGGTACCAAGTTCAAAACCAGGCACAGTGAAACAATACTGTAACGGATACTGATATTGGTGGTAAAACTATAAAGAAAAGCAGGAAAATAATAGTCACAAAAATTAGGATGGTTCCCTCTAGCAGAGTGAAAAAGGTTAGGAATGGGAATGGATACATCGGGTCTTTAGGGATCCTGGGTGACAATGTTTTATATTTTGATTGGGTAAGGTTTATTTGAATGTTTACCATTATTCTTGACCTCTCTGCCCCTAACATATGGCATATTGGGCCTTGTTTAAAAAAAACAACAACAGAGCATTTCACTACTAACTATGATGTTAGATTTTACAGAATACATCTGGTGCCCACCCTAATTATTCAATAAAGAAAATAATCATTTTATTTTAGTAAGGCTCAACCACAGGTTTCCTTTCATCTAATATGAGTAGCTTCCCTCTTTCTTTTAGCATAATCCAACTCTCTACAGTTTCAATTTTTTCATAACATTTCTATAAATGTGTTCGAGACATAAGGCAGGAACACACTGGTTTGAGAAGGAAAATAAAGATAAGGGTTATGTTTGTATTTGCACTTCTTGCTTTCATTTTTTTAAAGCTCTTTACTTTTTAGACTTTGGCACTATTTTATGTTGATGTGTTTCAAGTAAACTTAGTTTTGCAGTAAACACTTGAAGATTGTTTGCATTTTCTCTTTGGTCTTTAATTTGTTCTTTAGTAAGAGCTCTGATAGAGAAAAGATTATGGGACCTTTGTAATGTCAACTAGATTCATCTACAACTATTGAATTTGAAGGGGTTGATAAGTTTAGTCTAACCACATTTTTTACCTTTTCATTTTTAGAATTTATTTGATCAAGAAATGCATCTTAACTCTCAAGATTAGTGGGTTTGAAACACAGATCTACTTATTTCAACTAGTTTTGTGCCTTGAATACCTCTAATTCTGATAGAAACATGTAGAAATGCTGGCTCAATTAGCAATCATTGTGGGCTTTAATATATGTATAATTTCTATATAAACTTTAAGACTGTACTATTTTGGCAAAGAAATAATGGAGTTCAATGCTAAATATCTGAAATAGCACACCCTTTTCAGGGTTTCAAAACATTTCAGTGTAAAAGTTGATAGGAGATGAATGTTAAATAATTGTTTCTGGGCAACTTTAAAATAATAACGATCTGCAAAGTCATGTTATACCCAGATCGCAGTATCCTCAACGACCAGAGACCACCGGGGAGACTGAGTCATGCATGCAAAGGCAAAAGGCTTTATTATGGGCTCGAGCTCGGGCTCACAGACTTTACCCGCACAGTGGATCCGTGCTGAGAGCCCCAAGCAAAGGCAGAGTAGGGTTTTTATGGGGTTTGTGACGGGGCAGTTACAGAAGTTGTGGCATGGGAACAGTGATCCAATCATAATTATTCAACATCATTGACAGCGGGTTTAACCATACACATTGTCTAGAGTATTCGTTACTTTTGGCGGGATCCAATTACAACGTTTAGAATCCCTTTAAATTCAACCAATCACAGAGCGAGCCTAGGGTCTTGTTCGGCGACTAACGGGTTAACTTTAACATTAGGTTGAACAGGGTCCTATCTATAGTTTCTATCTATAGTCCTCTCCCTTAACAATGTGGAGGGTGGTCGCTGGCCTTTCCTGATTGGGTGTTGCAAGGGTGGTTTCTCCTGCCTTGGGCAATGTGTCACTGCCTGATAGTTTCAGGGAAGCTGAAACTTAGGCCTTCTAGTTTAGAGGGGAATCTTAAAATCTGTCATGGAGTCAGTTTGGTTTAGACGTTTAGACTTGTGTCCTTATAGTCACAGGCTATCTACTGAATGCTGCCCCTCACACTAGATGACTAAAAAGAGAAACAAGCACCAAGATATAAGAATAGTAAAAATGTAAATTTAAAATGGATATTACAATGAACCTGTAACACAAGCTCACTCAATAGCCATGTGATTTTTAAATGGTTAAAAAAAAGATTATGTTAAAAACATTTGAATGGACTAGATTTATATTAGTTGATATTTTACACCACCTTCTCTAAAGTAGGGAGGAGATGTGAATTTGATCTCAAGGCTTCATGAAGCATGTGAGGGTCCTCTTATGTCTTCTAGAGACAAAGAAACATCTCACATCATTTAACTGTTGCCCCAATCTGGCTTTCTAAAAAGAATGCAATTTCCATAAGTGTAGGGATTTTGTCTTATTCATTACCGTTTCACAGGATTTATTTATTATTAAAAATTTTTAAACGTTTATTTATTTTGGGGAGAGAGAGAGAGAGAGACAAAGAGAGTGTACAAGCGACGGGGCGGGGGTGAGAGCACAGAGAGAGAGGGAGACACAGAATCTGAAGCAGGCTCAAGGCTCTGAGCTGTCAGCACAGGGCCCGATGTGATGTGAGGAGGCTCGAATCCACCAACCATGTTATCATGACCTGAGCCGAAGGTGGATGCTGAACCGACTGAGCCACCCAGGTGCCCTATGTTTCATCAGAATTTAGAACAGCACCAACCACATTGCAAGAATTCAGTAAACATTTGTTGAATAAAATAATAACAGGTAAAAATAGTGCCTCAGTCAAGATCTATTCTGGAAACCAAAATCACAATTAATTTGAATATAGAAGGCTTAATGTAAAAAAGTATTAGGGGCGCCTGGGTGGCTCAGTCGGTTGAGTGTCTGACTTCGGCTCAGGTCATGATCTCACGGTTTGTGGGTTCGAGCCCCGCGTCGGGCTCTGTGCTGACAGCTAGCTCAGAGCCTGGAGCCTGTCTTCAGATACTGTGTCTCCTTCTCTCTCTGACCCTCCCCTGCTCACACTGTCTCTCTCTGACTCTCAAAAATAAAAAATAAAAACTAATAAATTAAAAAAAAATATTAAACACAATCGCAAAGTAACTGAAAAGATCTAAGGAAAACTCTACAGGAAACACTAGGGCTGATGGAGAGTATCCAAGGAAAGACTGAGTTGGAATGGGGGGCCCTCCCCAAGGTTGGTATTCAGAACTCATTGGAAAAGGTATGGTTGTAGCTGCTGGGACAGCAGAGATGCCTGTTGTTTATCCTAGGCTAGGAGTAGTCTATTTGCTGGGAAGCAGGAAGCTCCCCTCTGGTGGGTGTGCTGAGGCCGGTAGATGGGCTTGCAGAGAAAGTTGGGGTATTTGGATCCCGGTCACCAGCAGGGCAGTGAGCGGCCTGGGGTATGCGCTATACAGATCTGGAGGATGTGGGGAAACAACACAGAGAGCGCAGGAGGGTCGAGGCTGACAGCAGCACACAGAGTGAGTCAAGGCATCAAAAGCCGATCTGTGGGCAAGGTGCCATGAGGCCTGGGATGCCCAGGGTCTATGGCAGGAGGGCCATGTGAAGTTTCACGGGTCCCGGCCAGGCTGCAAGCTTGACAAGAGACAATATATCCTGGGTGTGCAGCTGGGACAGGGTACCCCTGGATATCCCTAACCCTGTCCCGCTGACATCTATGCAGCAGGAGCAAGAAGCAAAAAATGGCACACTGGTACCAGGGAGCAAAATCCCTCCTCTTGCAATAACCCTCCATCGACAAAGCTTAATACTGTGCTCACTGCAAAGAAGTCTTTAAATCTCTATTAGCACAGAGCCAGTATTCAGGATGACTTTGGAAAGGAGAGGCAATAAACTGATATCTAGCACATACAGCTAACACACAGTGTTTATTTTATTCCAGGCACTGGGCTTTATATGGATTCTCTCATTTAAACGTCAACTCTCCTGTGATTTAGGCTGGTATTATTTTCTCTATTTTATAGGTGAATAATCTGAAATTCTAGAAGTGAAATAACTAGCTTGAGGTCAGATAGCTGCTAAGTGCAAGAGCTGGGATCAACTGTTTTAGTTTGCTAGCACCTGTGCATGTACACACCATACTGTTACACTTCCTCCCAAAGGCAAATGTAATTGAACTGGTAAAGGTGATAGACGGGTCCCCCGTTGGGTCAGCAGTTATTGGTCATGTCCTCATCAAGTGACACTTTAGCCACTTGCTTTTCAGTGGTCTTACTCTCTTAGAGGGTCTTAGTTTGCTCACAAGATTCTCATCATGCTTTGAGGCACCTCTGCATCAATTCCTCCTAGAAGAGTGCCCCACACTGGCCACCTAGTAGTTATGCCAACAAACAGGGCGTCCTCACTAGAGTCCCCAAGGCAGGGAGACACTGATGGCTTGGCATGAACATGAGATGATAGCAGCTATCTCAAAAGGCAGAGACTATACAGTGAATTTCCTGAGGTCCTGAGGTCACACAAATGGGCCCTAAAGCTGAACAGAGCTTTCAAATTCAGGAATGGAGAGAAATACACCTGTTTACTCTAAGGACCACATGAAACATCCTCACATTTTGTTCAAAGATTTTAGCCTTAGATGTCTTTTTGCTCCATTTTCTCTCTGGGTGCTCCATCAACTCCTTTGGCTCTCCTCTGTACCATGGATTTTGCTAATTCCCAAATCTCTGTCTCCAGGTCAATCTATTTCTCTTGATCTACAGATCTGTGAATCTAACCACCCCTACGTGTCCTAAGAGCCAAAGACCACAATTCAAAACCAAATTCATTTGATTGCCTTAAACCTGATTTACCCTCAGTGTTTGGGCTTCTTTTCTATGAATCGAATTACCCAGCTGTCATTAACAGAGACTATCAACCTTGCTGACTTCCTCTTCGTCAATTTCAAACGAAATATACTTCTTGCCCTGCTTCTCTAGCTTTATCCAATCCAGCACCAAGTTCTGTTGGTCCTATCTAACAGCTCCTATTTCATTTTTAAAATCAATTTCACTTCTTCACTTCAAGCCACCATCTCATCTGGATTGCTGTGATCCGTTCCTAAATGCCTCTAGTATTGACCTCTCCAGTGTATCCCCCAGAGTGCAGCCAGGGTAATTTTTCTCAAGTCCAAACCTGACTGTTCTTGGTTTTAAAACTTTTCAATGCCATTTTATTGAGAATAGGTCCAAATTTCTTAACGGTTATTGTAAGAGGCTTTGTGAGCCAGCGTGTGTGTGTATGTGCGCGCGTGCTCGTGTGTGTATTTATTTATTTATTTATTTTTGTATTAGTTAGGGGCCAGTCAGGGGACTGAAACCACACCAATCATCATCACTAAAAGAACTGAATATAAAGAATTGTTAATTGAGTGGTCTTGTTTTCTGCCTTTCTCTTCTCGTAGTTGAGGCCGCCCTGCTCTTGTTAGCCTCGGGCCCGCAGTCTCCTTGAGGTCGAGCACCGTGCCTTCAGTTAAGTTGCAGAGTTATGATGGAAGAGATATTTGAAGTTGATGTAGAAATTGCCAAACGGCCTGTGACTCTCAAGACCAGGCTGGAAGATTTGGGAATGGATAATGAAGGGGGTGATGACCCAGTTCCTCTACCAAATGCTAACGCAGCAGTATTAAAAATGGTCATTCAAGGATGACTCCCCTCCTCCTGTGGATGATGAGAACAAAAAAAAAAAAAAAAAAAGGGAACAGATGATACAAAATGAAAATAATGTTTCCCCTTTCGAAGTTTTATTTAAAACAAAGGGAAAGGGATGATGAACGATGTAAATTTAGGCACTTTGCAATTGTAACTTCTGTTAATTTCTCACCTCAGCAAGATTTAGAAATTGCCAAACGGCCTGTGACTCTCAAGACCAGGCTGGAAGATTTGGGAATGGATAATGAAGGGGGTGATGACCCAGTTCCTCTACCAAATGCTAACGCAGCAGTATTAAAAATGGTCATTCAAGGATGACTCCCCTCCTCCTGTGGATGATGAGAACAAAAAAAAAAAAAAAAAAGGGAACAGATGATATCCCTCTTTGGGACCAAGAACTCCTGAAAGTTGATCAAGGAACACTTTTTGAACTTGTTCTGGCCGCGAACTACGTAGACACTAAAGGTTTGCTTGATGATAATTGCAAGACAGTTGCCTATATGATCAAGGGGAAAACTCCTGAGGAGATTCGCAAGACCTTCAATATCAAAAATGACTTTACTGAAGACTAGGAAGCCCAGGTACGCAAAGAGAACCAGTGGTGTGGAGATCAGTGAAATGTTATGCCTGACGTTGTACTACTGTAAGGATCGTTCCAAATACTAGTCGCACTGCTTCATTTACAATTGTTAATATTAGACAAACTGTAGACAAATGTAGCAGCAAATTGGTTGTTTTAGCAGAATATTGTGCCCCTTGCGTACGTAGTTTGAGTACAGATTCCAAACTTATGGCTGAGTGTCTTCTAGTATGATCAAAAGTTTCTTTTTTCTCTACTCTGAATAAAACTCAACTGTGGGTTCTCTATAGAAGGTGACATTTTGGGATTTCCCTCTCTTTGAAAAATGATTTCCTCTTAGTTTATTGCCAGGTAACTTTAGTTTAATGACCTTTTAAAAGTTGGCATTGTAAATAAAACAAGTTGCAAAAAGTTTCCTGAAATATAATTAACAACGTATTATCTTTATTCATGACTTGGAATCTGGAAAAAGGCTACTTGAGGTAAAACTTTTGAGTGGGATTATTAGGATGTCTTCCAGCTTCCTGGAGTCAAGGAGTACCACTGGTATTGATGAGCCTGGATGTAGCAGGGGTCCCTTAATTAGATCTAAGGACTTAGTTTTGCATTTTTAATCCTCAACTTTGAGTGTGTTGGCTAGAGACTCAGATACTCTCAGTTTGTGGTTTGGGGGGAAATATAACTAGAGGGTCTGTTAGCTTTTCAATTACAAAGGACAAATAACCTATGTGATATGTGATCTTTTTAAAATCAGTGATTCCATGTGGGGGAAATGTCACACTGTTTGCATGTAAAAATCATTTAACCTTTAACATTAAAATGTCTGGCAAAACCTAGAAAGCCTCCATCACGAATGTAAGCTACTTTCAGTAAAAAATAAGTTATGTAGGAAAAAAAATTGTTAACTAGTTATTGAACAGCTGTCAAAGCAAAAAGAGAATGCCAAGAGAGTGCAGAGCAGAGAATGAAAGAAGCAGCTATTAATCCGAGGGCTGGAGGAACAAGGGAAGAAGTTAAAGTGATCAAACTTGAGAAATTTAGAGGTGGTACCTGAGCGGCTGAAGCGAAGACCGCTGCAGAGAAGGCAGCGGGCAGCTGGTGCTGGTGTCTCTGAGATAGAGTGTGTGAGGTGGATAGTTTGCAATCGTTGGACACGGGGCTGCTACTTCTGGAGGGAAGAGGTGAGGCTGGGGTGTCACTGACAGGAACAGAGAGCAAGTAAGAAGCAAACAGTAAGAGACAGGAAGGACCAGCCTCTTCTCCCTCCTATGTAGTTTCCTGGCACCCCCTATTGGCAGAACCTAACGAAGCCTCTGGCAAAGCAGAAATGTGATTTGTAGAGCCCCAGCCTCAATATCACAAACGGTATAGAGAAGCGGGTTTGAAGCTAACAGACAGTAACTTAATAACCGGCAAAACCCATCCCTTTGGGTAATCAGTACACACATGTCCTTTCTGTGCCTATTTGTCTCCCAAACAACAACAAAAACAGCTCTCTGTTTTCATCCAACAAGGTAACCATCCTTTGTACAAATGAAGACGTTCTCATCCTTTTCTCTAAATGAGAATCCAAAACCTCAACAATAAATGCATCCAGGGGCACCTAAGTGGCTCAGCTGCTTAAGTGTCCCACTTCAGCTCACGTCATGATCTCACGGTTCATGGGTCCGGGCCCCGCATTGAGCTCTGTGCTGATGGCTTAGAGCCTGGAGCCTGCTTTGGATTCAGTGTCTCCCTCTCTTTCCGCTCCTCCCCCCTTCATGCTCTGTCTCTCTCTCTTTCTCTCAAAAATAAATAAACGTTAAAAAAATAAAAATAAATAAATGCATCCAATTTAATTAGTAATCACACCTTTTATCTCTGGGCTGTAATACTTATTCCTCAAATTCAGTCACAATTCCATTTGGACATTTAATTGCCTAAAGACTAAATTGTAAACTTAACTGCCAACAAAACTTGCATAAATAAAAGGAATGTAAGAGAAGGATAAATTTGTATTTACAAATATACATACCTCCATTCATATAATCAGCAAAGAAGAAAATTTATATAGCCATTAGTCATTGTTTCTATATCTAGTCACAGGACTATTGTTTATATTATAACTTCCTTCTTCTTCTACACATCCCACATTTCCCGTGCTGACAGCCATAACTTCAGTAGGTCAAAGTAGTTTAATTGGTGACAGGTTCTAAATCCTCACTCCTGATGGAACTGCTTCTCCAAAGGACCTGTCATTTTTGGGCAAATACCTGGATTTCACATGTAGTCTCCCCTGTTTTAATGTATAGCAGCAAACCAGTTTCCTTCTAGTAATCAGGGATAATCATCTCAGCCAGCAGTTTAAACCCACCTTCACCTATTGAATTGGTAGCCTGAGGAGCTCTAAATGGTCAAGTGGGAGTCTTAATTTCTAATTCAACAGAACCGTCATTGTGTCTCCTAATGGAAACATTTTCCCCTCCTAAACTGGAAAACCTAAAGTTGTATGGACAGAAAGCAGAAATTCTGCATGTGAATAATTAAAATTTTTTTAATGTTTTATTTATTTTTGAGAGAGAGAGACAGACAGAGTGAGCAGGGGAGGGTCAGATAGAGAGGGAGACACAGAATCTGAAACAGGCTCCAGACTCTGAGCTAGCTGTCAGCACAGAGCCTGATGTGGGGCTCAAACTCACAAACCTGTGAGATCATGTCCTGAGCTAAAGTCGGACGCTTAACTGACTGAGCAACCCAGGCGCCCCAAGACTTTTGATTCTAGATGTCAAATTAAACTCATCCATTTACCTCCTTTTCCTCCCAAGACTACAGTAAATAAGTATAAATTAATAAACTATGTTATACATACCACCCACAATGAAGAAAATAGAAAGGGAATAGCAGCAGTAGTCTAATAAATATCTAGTAGATATTTTGTGATAAGCAGAATTATGGCCCACAATAATGTCCACACTTTAATCCCCAGGACGGAAGGATATCCTTACATGGCAAAATGTACTTTGCTAATATTGAGGTTATATAGGTCTGGAGATGGGAAGACTATTGCAGACTATCCAAGTGTCTGTCAGCACAGAGCCTGACATAGGGCTCAAACCCATGAACCATGAAATCATGACCTGAAAGTCAGATGCTTAACCAACTGAGCCACCCAGGCGCCCCTCCATGTGGATAATTAATAGTGAGGGGAACACATTCCATATATTGATTCCTGGACCCATGTTCTCTAACTGTGGGAGAGACTGTTTTACTTATTGGTCTCTGATTCAAAATATGAATGGCATCTTGTAAAATAGAATCCTGTCCTTTCCAGATATCATTTCCCAAATAGCACCATAGCTGAGTCTTCAGCTGGGTTAACTGTTTCCACATGACAGGTACTGGGACACCCATGAGCCCATTGTGTAACTCTTTTGGTCTGAAATGAGCCCCCTGATTAGAAAGGATATTTGCATAATATCATGATGGTGAATGAAGCATTTCAGAGGTTCACAAATTGTATTGCTGGCAGGACATTATAAACAGGGATGGTCAATTCTTGTCCATAATCATGTCCATTTGAATGAGAATAAACTCCTGTCTCCTCCATATAACCAATGTAATTAATCTGCCACTGGTGTCTATCTGGTCCCTCTGGGGAATACCTGGCAATACTGGCAAACCATCCGTCTCTGATGTTGGCATATTAGACACTCAACAGCAGTGAGAGCCAGGTCAGCTTTGGTGAGGGGAAGTCAGTGTCACTGAGCTCATGTCTAGCTTCTGTTCCTGCCACCATGGCCACTTTGCAAATGGACCCGTTGAGCAAGCCCTGGGATGACTGGGGGAGGGGATTGACTGACATCTACATTCCACGACATTTCACCTGATTACTGAGAACCTCCCCTCCAATAGATGTTTTCTGACGACCAATAACATGGCATAAAAATATTTTCACATTCTCTGCCCATTCTCAAAAGTTAATCCTCATATTTCTTCCCCAGACCTCACTGTCGGGTGTCTTCCAATATTGTCTGCCCTTTCCAAGTCCTTGATCATCTTTGAGATCAACGGTTAACAACTGCCCATAAATCAATGTAGATACCTACATTGGTCCATCATCTGGTGCACAGTGAATAATCAAATAAACTGCCCACTGGGACATTTTTTCCCTTAATGCTTCCCTTCATTGCCAGCCCTGAGAAGGATTGTGATGCTGCAGCCATTTACCTCTGGTTGGTGCTAGAATATTGTGCAGCAACACCCGTAAACCATGGCTGAGTTTTTCTCTCAACTGTCATAAGAATTCTCATGCTGCCTTACGTATGGACTGGGGGAAAAGAGGTAGTGCAATAAAAGTAGGTGTCAAAGAAGTCTGAACCATCTACTCATGGAATTTGCTGATAGACTGCTGTTGAATACACTCAATTTATGGCTCAATGAGTCAGCACCCAGTTTTGTATTGGCAGCTCAGTTCACAGGGTCACTTGATATCTCATGGTTAGGCATTTAACCTATCAGTACCTGTAGCAAGCCAAAAACTGTTTCTCAAAAGGACAGTTTTCTGCAGAAGAGGGTGTGGGTTTGCTTCAACTTCCCCTAGCTCTCTGCTGTGATTCTTCTTTCGTCGCCTACCACAGACTCACACGCCATGCCTATTTGTCACAGGTATCTTGTGTCTCATTGGATCTGCCAAGTCGTAAGGCCCAAGAGCAGCTTGCATCGCAGTGTTGACTTGCTGCAGAGCCTTCTATTGCTTTGGGCCACACTCAGAAGTAGCAGTAATATGAGTTACTTGGTGTGGGTAAGAGTAGAAACCTCATCTTAGCCTTTCCATTTTCCAACTTTAACTCTCTGGTGAGGTTTGTGAACATCATGCAGTTACATGAATGTGGCAGGCTTTCTTTCTCAACTCTGGAATGCCTTGCTACCCCTTTTCTGGCCCTCACTTGCCATTTGGGCCCCAGCAGAGATGCTGCCTGCAGGGCAGTCCTCCTGTCTCCTTGAGCCCAGGTTAGGTGTCTCTATTTTGCATTCTCATGGACCATTTGGTTCATTACAGCATTTATCACATTGTGTTGAAACTGCTTGATAAATTGTCTATATTAGTGTTTCTTGACCTGTTTTTTTTTTTTTATATTTTTATTTATTTCTAGGAGAGAGAGAGAGAGAGAGACAGCATGAGCAGGAGAGGGTCAGAGAGAGAGGGAGACACAGACTCTGAAATAGGCTCCAGGCTCTGAGCTGGCAGTCAGCACAGAGCCCGACACGGGGCTCGAACCGACAAACCGCGAGATCATGACCTAAGCGAAAGTCGGACGCTTAACCGACTAAGCCACCCAGGTGCCCCTCTTGACCCATTATTAATACCACCTCCCCCAAAGCACCTTTCTAGGCATTTTGTTCAGAAGCACTCTACTCTCCCATAAAGTTTTAATACCACATATACGGTGTGTATCTGTTTATTTACTGCATGTATATCTGTGCTTTACAGGCTTAAAAACATAATTTTTTCACTCTGCCAAGAACCAATTTGCATCCCCTTGTAGGTGATGTTACCTCTTCCTTTCCCCCATCTTCCCTCATGAAAATGCCTGGTCCAAAGTCTCCAACCCCACCAAGGCAAAAGCTGTCTTGCTCTTTGTTGAATTACCAGAGCCTAGCGTGATACTTGGCATATAGTAAAGGCTCAATATTAGGGAAGCCACAGAGTTCGGAATCCCTGAGCCTAAACACTTTGCTAGTCACCTAGAGCCCCAAAGGTCGTGTGCTGAGCTCCCACTGTTTATTGCAGCTACAGTCCATGTCCATAAAGTACAAGTTCTAGAACAGATAATTTTCACAGCTAAGTACAACATACTTAGGAACATTTTTGGCTCCCTCAACGGACCACAATGGATATTTCAAGAAGTTTAACGGAAGATCTAACCATACTCAAGTATCTCTGAGGCCGGAGGAAGATTTTCAGTCCAGCTGTTAATTACTTCCTTTCACCAGGTCATGTGTAGAATCCTGACTGAAAGGAAGCTTGGGAAACAGCTTTCCCATGATCTATGGCCCAGGAATCCAAGCAAGAAGACAGTTGGGGTGGACGTTGCCTGGACCAGAGCACAGAAGTGCACATACTGCCTGAGTGCTAAAGGCCTGGGGGTCTAGTGCCTGGCCTCTAAACCATCTGACCCAAGTTGTGACTCTGGACAAGTCACATACCCCGTGAGGTTTTCAACTTTCTTCTCTGCCACAAGAGACTTTTGGAGACTGTATTGCTTTTGCAATTAGTCCTGCTGTAACATTATACAATTCCATAATTTGGGGCAAATCTATTCCAGATTCACTGAGCTTTAGCACCATGGAGGACACATAAATAGGCCGTGCATAATTAAGGCCTTTAAATGAAAAATCCATCCCACGTCAGAACCTTAGCTCTTATGCATCATTGTGCTATTTTCAGATTTTTAAAGTAGTTTTCCTGCTCTTATGCTAATGGGACTTATATAAATGTCAGTTGGCTTTAATTCACATTCATAACCTTCAATTTCACAACGTTAAAATCTCGATCTTTAATTGTTTTGGACACATTGGATTTCCAGAAAAAGAATATTTTTTATAAACAAAACAGCACTACATACTATTGTGTGTATACTTTACACACACAATATATTGTGTCAGGTGGCATTCATTAACTATTGAGGTAAAAATGAAACTGCCTCAATGTGACCTAAAGTCATAGTAAAGAGAAACGCCATTTTATTACCTGCTAAGTCAAAACCTTTAAAGGAACTACCTTGGAATCTCTCTATCTGGCTTGGCTTTTCTCATAAATTTGTTTAAATCCTTGCCGGAAGAATGGTAAAGCTCTATTCATTTCATTACTTCTTTAGAATGATATAAACTTTAGAAAGACATTGAAAGAGCATAATGATTACAGAAGCAGAACTGAGAGAAGTTCTATGATTAATGTAGAAATGAAAAATCCTCTGACAGGTGATATTCACCTCACTGCGGTGGCTCCCAAAAAACCCTAAAGTTGGTTTAGCACATTTTTTACAACCTTAATGCATTGGGATCATGTTGTGTCAAGTCATTTAGTCCAGGTTACAGGGCTGAGATTAAAAACTTTGGCAAGTTCCTTAGGATATTTCTCAGAGGCAGTTTACCTTCTGCCTTTGAGGATGGGATTGAATTTGGAAAATGGGTGTAGCAAACACAGTGGATGATTAATCTGACAGCACACAGCTATTATACAAGACATTCATGATAAATTGCCTCCCTTCTGTGCAGTTGAAACCCAGTTCCGTTGGGTAGTTGGACACACAGCTGATAAAGCTTGTACATTCAGGATTTTGTAGTCCAGTGTTTGCTTTCACAGTTCTTCATGTCCCCCCCTAATTCCCAACCGTCATAGTTGTGAAACTAATATAGGTTACAGGTCTTGAATTATTTAGTTCTCAATATGACCACCAGCTCTTTTGGCTTTTTCCTTTTAGTTTTAGAACAATGTGATGATAGAAGAGACCAGTACATGCCTTTACCTGAAAAGGTCTGAGAGCCATTATTGTCAGGGGATGGAAAAGATGTGGGGAAGCCAGAAAAGCCCGGTGAAACCTTAGCAACCTCTGGGGAAAACAATTACAAAAACCATCTCTTCATATGTCAACCTCCAGGACATAAAAACAAATTCCAAACCTTCCAGAGGTCCACAGGCCTATTCTTGTTACACTCAGAAAAGGACCTGAGGTTGGACGATGATGGCCTCATCAAGCCTGAGGCTGAGCAAATATTTTGTATTTTATTATTTTAGCTTGAAAAGTGCTGTAACAAAAATTCTAATATAGAAAAGATAGTAAGTTTGTCATCACAGAGTGTCTTGTATCTTTTTTGTTTTTAATTTTTTAAATGCTTATTTATTTTTGAGAGAGAGAGAGACAGACAGAGCATGAATGGGGGAGGGGCAGAGAGAGAGGGAGACACAGAATCCGAAGCAGGATTCAGGCTCTGAGCTGTCAGCACACACCCCGATGTGGGACCTGAACTCATGAAGAGTGAGATCATGACCTGAGCCAAAGTCAGATGCTTAACCGAATGGGCCACCCAGATGCCCCCAGAGTGTCTTGTTTCTAATGAATTAAAGAAAGGACCCAAAAAAGAGTGCTTCCAGATTGCATCAAATCAAAAGACTTAGGGCATCTGGGTGGCTCGGTTGGTTGAGTGACTGACTCTTGATTCTGGCTAAGGTCATGATCCCGGGGTCAAGGGATTGAGCCCTGCATCAGGCTCTGTACTGAGCATAGAACCTGCTTAATATTCTCTCTCTCTCTCTCTCTCTCTCCTTCTACTCCTCTTCCTGGTTCGTGCTTTCTCTACAATATAAAAAGAGTGAGGTAAATTGAAGCAAATTAAAGTGGCAAAATAAAAAAAGTTGGAGAAAGATTTCTAAGTATAGCTGTTAAAAGGTGAGGTTGTGTCCCGGAAGATGATGGTGCTTCTATCATCACATTGTTCTAAAACTAAGTAGGAAGAACATTCCTCCACTAAGTTATTTCTGTTTAAGGATTGTCCTGATGTGTACCTTGGTGACATGAAAAGGACAGGGGTAAAATTAATAGAGGTCTACGATTACTGTTTTATCAGAAAAAAAGTGGACAGAACATTTCATTCGTCAACTCTGGAATTAGAGTGAAAATAGGGACAGTAACTCAAGAGAGTGGGTCCATCTGGGAAGGAATGCTGAGCAGGTCATAGCAAAAGATGAAACACTTGGTCTGTGGGGTGATAGTTGAGCAGGTGGGAAGATATCTTAGAGGTAGTGTTGCCAGATTTAGGTAAAAAAAACAAAGAAAAAACAAAAAACCAAAACATACAGCACCAAAAAACCCCACACAGGATAGTAAGTCAAATTTGATTTTCACATAAAAATATTTGTCTCTCTGTGTGTGTGTGTGTGTGTGTGTGTGTGTTATTTTTAGTCAGCCCCAAAGGACATACTAAATGAATCCAATGAATATACAGAATTCAAATTTAATGGGGTTTGCTGTATTTTCTACCAGAGCGAGCCAGGCCAGCCCCAGGAGAGCATGGAAGCAAAACCAGACTGTGCAGGAGGAACTGGACATTATGGTGCTATTTTTAGCAAGGAGGGGAGCAGCAGCTGAAAAGGGGTAAGGGGAGGAGCTAGAATTAGATGCCCTGGAAAATGCTAGGTTTCCTGTAATCCTGAAGTGTCCTGTCCTCCTTTATGGCAGCTGTCCCACCTGGCTGGACACATAAAGGACAAAGCTTCAGGAGAAAGGAGTTCTATATGAAACATCTCAAACTAAAAATATCGAGTGGAACTGCGAGGTTAACAAACACCTGTGGAACTGATTACTGTCATCCATTTTTCCATCCACCATTTTCTCCCTTTTGACATAGACATGAGGAACAAAAAAAATTTATTTTCAGAAGAAAAACAAAGGAGCTCACATGAAGATAAATGGCAGATGCTGGGGAGACAGAAGATCTGGTGAGGACTCTGGGGATCTCCAGCATAGGAGTCTGGTCTGAAGGTGATGGTATCATCTCCCATACATAGGATGTCCGACACAAAAAGTGACCCTAATGCAAACTATTGACTTTTACTTAATGATAATCAATATTGACTCCTTGATTGTAACAAATATACCACACGAATACAAGATATTAATCATAAGGGGAAAAACTATGTGTTGGGGGAGAGGGCATATAAGGGACTCTATACTTTTTTGTGAAATTATTCTGTTAACTGAAAAACTGCTCTAAAATGTAAAGCGTATTCATTTTTAAAAATGAGTTTTGTGCTGGAAATCGGCTGGAGCTTTTTGGAAATGCAGAATCACAGGTCCCTACTGAAGCATGCTGAATCAGAATCTGCATTTCAAGATCTTTGAGTGGTTTCTATGAACGTTAAGTTTAAGAAAGCAGCACAGCTGTGAGAAACCTGGATTATGATGTCAGATGGACTTAGTTTCGAATTCTATCACACGCTTTCTTCTAACTGGGTCCCTGTGGGCAAGTTACCTAACATCTTTAAACCTAGGGTTTCTTAAAATTTCCAACACCAGAGAGTGAGTGAGAGTGCCTAACCCAAAGAGATATTAATGGAAAAAAATGAGGTCCCGTTTATGAAGCTCTTACCATGGTGCTTGGCAAATCAAAAGTAGCTGATAAAGATTAAGGATCAATATCCCCAACAATGTCAATGGTTGCAAACACCTAGGAAGAATCTGAACTTACGTTAGAGTTTTGCCTTTTTAACTTTCAAGACACTTTTCCCCCCTAAGAAAGTAAGGAAGAAGGGAGTGGAATAAAGGAAAGAAAGAAAAAATGTCTTATTCCTTGAAGGAATAAGCTTGCTAAAGACACTCCTCAGATAGCTGGATTGTGCCTTTCTATTTGTGGAAATAATTTGCATTGTTCTCTTGGAGCTCCGCATGAAAAGCCAATGAATCAATCTGCCGGAGTGACATGACATAAATGAACTCATTTAGTCCAAGTGACTCGTTAGCTACTCATTGTGACTTGCCTTTTACACAGAAGGAAACGCGAGGGTCCCCTTCTAGTCCTATTAGCGCACGAAGGCTCAGTGTGTCTCAGCAATGAAAACTGTTGGCTGGCACTCATCTCTCTTTGGGATCCTATTATTTCTAGAAGACATTTAATGCTAAAATAATTTCTTTCAAGTGGAAAGTTTGGGAAGCAGAATTGCACCTTATCTAAACAGGACTCAGTTGTAAGAGAGCTATTTGTATTAATCATGCCTTTTTATGTTCTGTATTTCTGATGCTTCGACATTTTGAGGACTCGTTGATCCTGGGGAGTCTAGCCCTTTCAGGGCTAGCCAGTTCCTACTAACAGTAAACTCAGTAAATCCAGGAGGGTGCAAACTAATCCAGAGGCTCCCACACATCATCTCCTCTCTCTGGCTCTCCCTCTGGACCTTTATCTACCTGCCCTAACCACCCCACAGCCAGGTGCCAGATGACCAGGGACAGCCCGTACACCACAGAGCCCGATGACATTATCCAAACCAGCCAACCCTAAACCTGCTTACCTGGCCTTGCTTGTTTCTCCCATGGAAACCATAACTAAGGTCCTTGCTTATGTTTTTCTCTGGCTCTCTCAGCCTCTTGACCTACACTGGGGATTCCCTATGTGGCCCCTGCAGCAAGCCCCCTCTTCTTGGGAAGTGTAAAAAACTATGCATGTATTCACCAATTGCCTCTTGTTCTGTTTGCTTCACAATACCTGAGTAACATCAATGTTTTATTATTTTATTTTAAAGTTTATTTATTTATTTTGAGAGAGAGAGAGAGAGATTGAGAGAGAGAGAAGATGCACAAGTACATGCAGGTGGAGGAGGGGCAGAAAGAGAGGGAAACAGAGAATTCTAAGCAGGCTCTACACTGTCAGCATGCTCAACACGGAGATCAGTTTCATGAACTGGTGAGATCATGACTTGAGCCAAAATCAAGAGTCAGATGCTTAACCCACGGAGCCATCCAGGCACCCCTACATTTTTAAAATAGTATTTTTAAAGGTGTTTTACAGATGACTCAGAGTAAAACTCTGTTTGACAGAAGAGTAATCAGTTTTGAGCCAAGAAATGGCCACCTTAGAGTAACTGCCTGTAATATCAAAAGTCAAAGAGCATATGATGGATAGAAGGTTATTTCTGTGGATTTGAGTGTAGACAATAATTTAACTGGCCATGGCAATAAAATATAATGATGGTATCCTTTCCTAATACTATTCCTTCCATTTGAAAAGCTAGTTCCTCCCATTTCTATAGAATACCTACTTGTTCCTCAGATTTAGCCACAAAGCCCCTTTTCTGTGCAGTCTTCTTCAATCACCTTAGCCATAGTTCACATGTTTACTCTTCTATTTGGCCCTTATCCCTATCTTATTCCATGAATCCCCTAGTCTAGTGCTGGTGGTTGGTGGGTCTGCTTCTCCCTCCCCCCGCCCCCCCCCAACCGTGCTTCCCTGGCATTGTGAGTTCCTGGAAAGTGGAGATCATGCCATTCATCTCCACATTCCTAGCCCTCAGCATGGAAGGACAGTAGTGGACACCTAATGAGTGGTTGTTGACTAAATGAATGAGCAGAACTATTTCTTGGATGGTATATCAGGTTGCGAGGGCTGCTGTAATGAAGTTCCCCAAACTGTGACTTAAAATGAGAGAAGCTTATTCTCTTTCAGTCTGGAGGCTAGAAGTCTGAAGGAGGCGTCAGGAAGACCATGCTTGCTCCAAAACTTCTGGAGAAAATTCCATTCTTGCCTCTTTCAGCTTCTGGTAGCCTCAGGCATTGCCTGTCTTATGACAGCAAAGTTCCATTCCTGCTTCAGTGTTCATACAGCCCTCTTCCTTCCATGTCTGTGTCCAAATTTCTCTCTTGTTGAAAGGACACCAGTGGGGCACCTGGGTGGCTCAGTTGGCTAAGTGTCCAACTCTTGATTTCGGCTCAGGTCATGATCTCACAGTTTTGTGAGTTTGAGCCCCATGTCAGGCTTTGCACTGATGGCATGGAAACTGCTTGGGATTCCCTCCCTCCCTCTCTCTCTCTCTGCTCCTCCCCCCCCCCCACTTGTGCTGTCTCTGTCTTTCAAAATAAATAAATAAACTTAAAAAAAAAAAAGGTCACCAGTCATACTAGATTAAGTACCCACCCTATTTCATTACGACCTCATCTTAACTAATAACACCACCACCAACTCCGTTCCTAAATAAGGCCACATTCTGAAGTACCAGGGCTTAGGAATTCAACATTTGTTTTGTGAGTGACACAAATTCAACCCCTAACAGATAGTAGAGATCTTATGGGAAACTCCACAGAGGATGTAGTCTGTCCTTCATGCCATCTTTTTATAGGTGAATTCTGATTTAGAATTAAGATCACAGATAACTCTAATAAATAGCAGTTGTAAGTTGAATCTTACAGAAACAATGTAAAAAAAAACCCTATAGATGGAAATTCATTATTATCTAAAGTGATATCAAAGTATCTCTCACCTAGAACTCTAACATTTGTTAAATGAATGAAAATTAATTGGCAGACATCTTTATAATTGTCAGTGGAATGAAATAGCATTTACTCTTTACACAGGTCTGATCCAGATATTAGAATAATAAATATTCACTGTTATTTCATATTAAGTAAAATTAATTTGACAATTTACCAAAATGTTAGCAGCTTGCATTCTAATAACTTTAGTAAATAACAAGAGAAGAGCAAGTTAATTCCTGAGGACAGTATGGGAATATAATAAAAAGGATGAGGAGATGTTGAAAGTCTAAGGTGTTTGCAGCATTGTGTTGGCATTGATGGCAGATGGCATCCTCTGGGCAGACATCAGTACCTGTGACATTTAGTCATTGTCAGCCTTACCCTAGGTAGGGGCCATGATGCAAACGCTGCTATGGGGGTCCCAGCAATGGTGGAAAATAACACCTGGCTAAGTTGGGACAGCTGAGGAAGACAATGGCAGCTTTCAACAGGTAGCAAAGGGGCCTTGCCATGACACACCTCAGCTACTCTCTTCAGGTCCTGGAATCATTTGGAATCATTTCTGTAGTTTTGGCAGAACAGCATGAGGCAGAGCCAGACAACTGTGGAGCGGTGACATTCACAGTGACGTGACTTTATCTCCAGACTTGTCTGACTTTAAGCTCCTGATTCTACAGAGAAAGCAACAAATATAAACAAAAAGTCCTGACAGAGCAAGAAAGTAAACCTCGTGAGGGCAAAAGAGAGAGAGAGGTGATGTAAGGGAGGAAGATGGTAGACTAAGAAAAGGGAAGAGAAGGGGCGCCTGGGTGGCTTAGTCGGTTAAGCGTCCGACTTTCGCTCAGGTCATGATCTCGCGGTTCGTGGGTTCGAGCCCCGCGTCGGGCTCTGTGCTGACTGCCAGCTCAGAGCCTGGAGCCTGTTTCAGTCTGTGACTCCCGTTCTCTCTGACCCTCCCCTGCTCACGCTGTCTCTCTCTCCTAGAAATAAATAAAACATCTAAAAAAGAAAAAAAAAAGGGAAGAGAAGCCCCAGAGAGATCAGGAAGCCTTAGTGACGGATGACCTGGACAACAGAGAACAGCGTAACAGGAATGGTGCTGAGAGAGGGTGAGGCTGGGAAGATGTCTTAAGCTTTCTATGCAGCATGTCACACAGAGGGAAAGATGGGTGGATAAGCTTTTTTTCCAGAAATTGGAAAGGGTGTGGGGAATACCTGGGTGGCTCTGTGAGGGTGGAATGGTGGGGGAGGGGAAGGGGCCTGGGGGCAGCTGGTGTGGGGTGATGGGGTGGCTAGGGAAGGTGACAAGCATGAGGCAGGAGAGCTGCTGACATGCTGTCCCGAATGTCTGTGTATGTGTGTGTGGGGGGGGGGGATGTGTACAGTTGTTCAGGTGGGGCTCTTACAAGGGAAGCCGGCTGAGGGCATGTGTGGGGTTTAGAATCCACCCAGCTGTGGGCCCTACCTCAAGATGGCGCCCCCTTGGATGAAGCAGGGAGGCTTTGTAAACTTCATAAAGCACCTCGGGGACAGGTGTAGCCCCGAAAAATAACACTTTCTCTGGTCATTTTGACACCTGAGCCACTAATGCTTTTTCTTCTGTTTACCTCCCCATTTGGAAACAACCCATTCTGTAAAGTCTGGGGCCTGGGTCAATTTTCTCAGTCAGCTCTGACAGAAGCCATGACACAGACTTGAGAAAGCTTTATGCTGCCTCTCCTCTTGAACTCTCCCCATCAGTTACTGCTGAATACTTTTCCTGCCTTCATCTCCAGGCTTTGCTTTCTGCATTGACCAAAATCTTCACAGCATCTTGCCTGTTCAGGGCTCAGTCATTCCTCATTCTCAATAAGCCTGCAAAGAGCTTTCTTTGTAACATTCACTCCCCGCTCACTCACAAGCTTCTCTGAGAGGGAATGGCATGAAGTCTTTCTCTTTGCCTTTCTTAGGCTAAAACTTTGTCTTTTGGCTCTGGAAACTATTTGACTATTTGTAAAACTATCAACTGTCTCCCCACACAAGTGCGCACACACAGTAACGTCAATATATTCAGTCGTTCCTGGGTTCTACAAAACTCATTCATAGCCCAGCTCCAGAGATCATTTGAAGTAGTTACAGATGCCTGTATGTTGTAATAGTCTTCTCATTTGTAGAACTCAGTCTCAATTGCAAAACAAAAACTTGACTTAACCAAATGCCTGTGGTACCTAGAGGCAACTGTATTTGCTGCCACTGCTCCAAGAATCCTGTACTATTATTTTGCTTTAGTCTATCTCTTAGTCTCCAGCTTCATTCCCTGAATTCAGGCCTTTTCTAATTTCTTTCTTTAAAAAATTTTTTTAATAGTTTTTTTGTTTATTTTTGAAACAGAGAGAGACAGAGCATGAGCGGGGAGGGGCAGAGAGACAGGGAGACACAGAATCTGAAGCAGGCTCCAGGCTCTGAGTTGCCTGCACAGAACCTGATGCAGGGCTCTAACCCACAAACCGTGAGATCATGACCTGAGCCGAAGTCGGACACTCAACCGACTGAGCCATCCAGGCGCCCCAAATTTCTAACCTGGTATATTACATGTGGCCTCCTTGCTTATTATCCCGATTCTCACCCTCCTTCATTCCATGTTCCAGTCTGGCTTCGAGAGTGATCTTTGTAAAATAAGATTCAAGTGCCATCCCCCGCTTAAAACCATTCAAGGATGACACTGTTACTTATAGCTAGTAGGTGATCAGAAACTTGTGACCACGAATCCTTCATGGATCCCAGTGCAAAGTTTTGATCAAAACTTTGATCAAAAAAAAATCTGTTTTTGCTCCAGTTAGGACAACATGATAAGCAGAGAGAATGGGAGCCAAGAGGGGCATGTACTTAGCTTGGGGAAGAGCTTGCTCTGACACTCACAAGAGGCCAAGGACAGAAAGACGGTCATGTGTTTCCTGAAGCTGCAGTTCCCTTGTCTCAGAAGTGGGGAAGAAGGCTCCGGCGAGAGAAAAGAAGGCAATTTTGCCCAAAGACCACATCGTGCTGATGGATGCCCAGAGTTGTGTTCTGGTTGTTATATTATAGTTTTCTGTCCCAATATCTACAAATCGAGATTCTTACCACCTATAATTTTACATATGTGAAAAAGGGAAAAAATTCATTTTCTGAAACATGAAATGAGGATTTTAACTCTTTCCTCCTAACTTTTCTAGAATACATAGATTAATATCCCAGACCCTGAGACAAGGATTGTTTGGGGGGGGGGAGGTGATCAGAGGAAGCGTGGTGAGGGGTGAAGGAGATAGGGAAGGAAAGGGAGCCAAATTACACACACATGACCCCACCAGACTGCAGAATTGTCCATATTTTATATAAATTTATATCCCCATCATCTACCGCAAATTTAACAAATGATAGATACTTAATGATTATTTAACTAAATTGAACTGTATTTCCTGGCTGTCTGTAATGAGCTATACTGCTGTAGAGCTGTGTAGATAAATTCATCCAGACTTCTAAGGCCAAGGTCAAAAGAAATAATAAAGGCAAGCACAGTTTTTTCTTTTCCATTGTGGTAAAGAGTGAATTTTATTCTAAAAGGAAAGCCATTGAAGGGATTTAAAAAGAGGAGTCACATGACCCAATTTGCATTTTAAATCTGTCACTCGGTACGCTTTCATTTGGATACTAAAGAAAGCATTGTTCATGGGTACTGAACCATTTATGCCACACACATTATGCAAAAACAAGTCCACATCATTGAAATCTTCAAGGATGATTAGAAAGTGAAATTTAAATGTGGCAAGTCAGACAAAGAAATTACCCTGCTACCTTCTTATTCTCCCATATGTGAATTTTCTATTGGGAATGTATAACCTTCCCAAATAATATTTCGGTGAGAACACAGACGTAGGTCTTTTAAATCTCTGGCAGAAAACCTAATGGCAATTCCCAAGGTATACAACGTCCTAATGATAAACTTATTGGAAGTTTAAAAAATGAGCAGCGTTTTTTACTGTGTATCATCAGACCCTCTGGCAGTCTCCACGAGATGAGATATTAATAACAGACCGTTGGCGTGATTCAGCCATCCCATCCTCAGGAAGGTGAACCTCTACAGTGTCTCTGAAGCCACACAGACCCTCTTGATCCCCCATGTCTGAAGTCCCCTGTCTCACACTCCCCACTTCTGCAACCATCTCTGAGTGGAAACTTTTCTTGACCCCTTGTTCATTAGCATTTACATGGCGTAAGGCATTTCTATTTTTTTTCTATTCTATTTCTATTTCTACCTATATTTCTATGCCTGGCGTCAGGCATCTACTACGATGCCTGGAACATGGCACTGACTGGGATTTCAGGATGAAAATCATTCTTCAAGGAAAACTGAACACGGTTAAACCTTAAATATACTTTACGACATTATTCTGTAAGGACACAAGTCTAAACGTCTAAACCAAACTGACTCCATGACAGGTTTTAAGTTTCCCCTCTAAACTAGAAGGCGTAAGTTCCAGCTTCCCCGAAACTATCAGGCAGTGACACATTGCCCAAGGCAGGAGAAACCACCCTTGCAACACCCAATCAGGAAAGGCCAGCGACCCACCCTCCGCATTACTAAGGGAGAGGCCTGGAGATAGAAACTATAGATAGGACCCTGTTCAACCTAATGTTAAAGTTAACCCGTTAGTCGCCGAACAAGACCCTAGGCTCGCTCTGTGATTGGTTGAATTTAAAGGGATTCTAAACGTTGTAATTGGATCCCGCCAAAAGTAACGAATACTCTAGACAATGTGTATGGTCAAACCCACTGTCAATGATGTTGTATAATTATGATTGGATCACTGTTCCCATGCCACAACTTCTGTAACTGCCCCGTCACAAACCCCATAAAAACCCTACTCTGCCCTTGTTCAGGGCTCTCAGCATGGATCCACTGCGTTGGTGAGGTCTGGGAGCCCGAGCTCCAGCCCGTAATAAAGCCCTTTGCCTTTGCATGCATGACTCTGTCTCCCCGGTGGTCTCTGGTCGTTGAGGATACTGCGATCTGGGTATAACAATTCATGTAGAAATGTTTCCTTTGCTTCAGGCGGTCTGGGGAACTTCTGAAAGTAACAGCATGGAGAGAGTAAGGAGTCAGTCAGAGCTGCTACTGTGTGATATTGGTCATGTTTAACTTCTCTGACTCCAGTTTAATCTTTCATAGCATGAGGATAATAATACTTGCCATCCAGGGCTGTTAGAAAGTTTAGAGTTGGTTTATATAAAGTGTCTGGTACATAAGAGATGCTAAACTAATAATAGTGCTTATTACTTTTATATTTGCTGATTGGACCTCTCCACTGATTTAATATCTTTCTAGCCATGAAGGAATAAGTTAGAGTCACAGTCTCTTTTTTCTCTTTGGTATTATTAGTCTGTCGTCAACTTGGTTATACATCTTTTCATTTTCACAAAAGCAGTCATCCGTCTCCGAAGGGAGATGTCAGAACTCAATTCCCAAGCTTCCTTTGCAACTGACTTACTATATCTGATTGGGATGCTGTAAATGGGACTTCTATTTTTTAGTCTATTTACTATGTATGTATGTATGTATGTATGTATGTATGTATTTAACTTTCTACAAGGTTGAGTTTCTGAGGCAGAAGCAGCCCCAGTGGTAAAGTTGCCCGTGGGTGCAGTAAAATTTCATGAGGTGGTTTGAGGCTTTGTTCCTTAGCTTTAAGAATCCTTCACGTAATATCCTATGTTAAGGTGATTTAGGTATTATCCTTTCTGCTTTATCTAGACAGAGCAGGTTCTGTAATGCTAGGGGTTTTCTGTTCCTTTGTTTTGTTTTTAAATAAACTTTTATTTGGAATAACTTGTATTTATAGAGAATTTGCAAAGCAATTTGCAAAGTTAGGAAACATTACATGGAATCGCTTCACTTCTTACAACAGAGCAGGTTCTGTAATGCTAGGGGTTTTCTGTTCCTTTGTTTTGTTTTTAAATAAACTTTTATTTGGAATAACTTGTATTTATAGAGAATTTGCAAAGCAATTTGCAAAGTTAGGAAACATTACATGGAATCGCTTCACTTCTTACAACAGAGCAGGTTCTGTAATGCTAGGGGTTTTCTGTTCCTTTGTTTTGTTTTTAAATAAACTTTTATTTGGAATAACTTGTATTTATAGAGAATTTGCAAAGCAATTTGCAAAGTTAGGAAACATTACATGGAATCGCTTCACTTCTTACAAGTTCAGTTGCAAGTTCAGACATGCCTAAGACCACTCTGTGTTTCGATAATTCACTGGAAGGACTCATAAAACTCACTGAAATCTGTTACACTCTCAGCTACAGTTTATTACAGCAAAAGGAAACATTAAAATCAGCCAAGGGAAGAGACACATAGAGCAGCGTCCAGGAAAGTTCAAAATCTGGGCTTCTGCTTGCTCTCCGAGGTCTCAGATGGCTTTAACTTTCCTGGCAAACAATGTATGTACTGCTAACCAGGGAAGGTCACCCCAACTGCAGTGTCCTGAGGTTTTATTGATCACACAGACCTGGCTGACTGTCCACATGGCCAATCTTATTTTCCACCTCATTGGAAGGCTGAGCTAATATTGTGTGCGCAAAAGTCCCTATTCTAAGTCACACTGTTGGACTTCTTTGTGTACCAAAGCCCCCAGGTAAACAAACACACTTTTGTTACATAGGATATTTTCCAGATGTCTTTGCACTAGGTTAATTCTTTACAATACATACATGTAAGTAATAATGTAAATATACTTCACATCAGTATTGACATGATGCTACTCTTTGGGTGTAGTAGCTAACATTTAAGTGTCTTACATATTCCAGGCCATTTCTAAACATTACTTCCAATCACCGCAGTGATATTTTAAGGCATTAGGATATTTTATAGATGAAGTAACTAGGGATGTTTTATAGAGAAGAAATATAAACATGCCTAAAAGTCACCAAGGTAATAAGTCATAGAGTCATATTTGGCCATGACACGAAAGCCAATTTTCTTTTTATTTGGTTGCATGGACTCCCATAAGGTGCTGGTTTTACTATGTGATGGAAGCATGAGCCCTGGGCTCTGAAAGTATAGACAAGACTGATGACTATTGCCTACTACAATAAACTCTGATTAGATATGCATATTTTTTGGATCAGTCTTCATATTTATATTACTCACACGCATATGAGCATTTTTAAAAAGAAAAGAGTAATTGATGTGTTAATCCAAATAGCATGAGTATGATACAAAGTTCATATCTCTGTAATTTTTGCTAATACTTTTCTTTTTTTTAATGTTTTTTTTAAAATTTATTTCTAGGAGAGAGAGAGAGAGAGAGAGAGACAGCGTGAGCAGGGGAGGGTCAGAGAGAGAGGGAGTCACAGACTCTGAAACAGGCTCCAGGCTCTGAGCTGGCAGTCAGCACAGAGCCCCATGCGGGGCTCGAACCCACAAACCGCGAGATCATGACCTAAGCAAAAGTCGGACGCTTAACTGACTAAGCCACCCAGGCGCCCCTGCTATAACTTTTCTTAAACTTATTTGAATCTCATTCCTTTCTTCACAAACTTCAGTTAAGTGCTCGCTATTAGTATTTAAAATATTTCATGGTCATCTCATAAATAATTAAATCTAATTTTTTCACCTTTTAAAAATTTATGTCTTTATTTTATTTAGAGAGACAGAGACAGAGAGTGAGCAGGGGAGGGGCAGAGAGAGAGGGAAACACAGAATCTGAAACAGACTCCAGGCTCTGAGCTGTCAGCACAGAGCCTGACGCAGGGCTCAAACCCACGAACTGTGAGATCATGACCTGAGCCAAAGTCGGCGCTGACCGACTAAGTCACCCAGGCGCCCCTAATGTTTTCACCTTCTTAGGGAAGGCCGTCAACATTTTAATGTGCTTGGTGTGGGGTTTATAAAAGTTCAGAGTTCACTTGTAATTCTAAAACAATGGGTCCCCCAGCACTTTCTTGTTCCTTGAGAGTCAGAGCACGGTGTAAGCTCTTCACAAAAGTGTAGCACACTATTCCTGCTGAGGAAGTAGAGCTCTGGGAGTGGTGTTCTCAGTGTTGGGTGGGTTAATTAGTAAGTGCTAAGCATGGGGCACGGCAGGGAACTGGTAGTAGGATGAAACTAATACCAGGTCAGATGACGAGAACTATGCAATCTTAACAATTAATATAGATTTAAATAAACCTAAGCCAGGAAGGCTGACAGAGTAAATCTACATGCACACATTTCCAAGGAGATAACAATTAAATTAACTCCTACCCACTGTATTTTGAGATGAGAAAACAGGAGCACGATGATGTTATGCAGCAATATTAATAACAGCAGCAATTACAGCTACTATTTATTAAGAGGTTTCTGGATAGCAGGTGCTGTATTACACACAGAACATTATATCATTCACTACTCATGAAAATTCTGAGAAGAATGATTATAGCCTTTCTCTGTAAATTGAGGAATGGGGTTTAGAAAGGTTAAGCAACTTGCCCAAGTTAATACAATTGCTAAATGATGACAATGGGATTTGAGTCAAAGAAGTCTACGTCAAAATTCATGCTTTTAACCCCTAGGTTCTATTTCTGAATAGGAACCCACAGCCAATAATGGAACCATAAGAAGACTCCATCTTTCCATTGTTACAACTTGATAGAAATCAATATGCCTTTATGTCTCATTGTTGATTGCCTCCGTATTGCATTATGAACAGATAGGTCTCAGAAAACAGGGTTGGGACAACTGATAATCTCCATGGAAGTCTTCTAATGAGGGTCCTATGGAGAGCAAATATCTTTCTGACCCTTCACCCAAACCCTCCATCTTCCCCTGTTGGCCTTCTGTCAACCTGGTGCCCTTAGGAATACAAAATACACCAGATCTTGAACTTTCCTAAGCAAACCAATGGCCTCAGACTGATTTCCTTCCTTCTTCCCTCCCTTCCTCTCTGCCCTTCAGAACATCATATTGATTCTGGTTCAGGTTTAATAGGTGTAACCGATTAGAAATGAAAAGTGAGGCTGACAAAGTGAACAATTTACCAATAAAGATATCTTCCTATAACCCTATTCCCAAACTCTTGAAGTGTAAATGAGAAAGAAATATATAGCCAGGTCAAAAATGAGAGACTTACTCTAAAGAAATTGAATGAATCTTCTGGGAAAATGAGAAGTCTTATAATTTGTGTGTTAATATGCCATAGTTTCATCAAACGTCCCAGACTTAATATGTTCCCCACACAAGAGTACTTATATTAATATCAGGAAAGGTGAGACATTGTGGCATCATTACAAGTAGTTTATGAAAATGATTTAACACCGATGAATTGTATCCATTAAATGACAAAGCAGCTAAATATATAAAGTATCCACTATTAGCTATGCAGGGTTAAGATGATGAAAGCACAGTAACGGTGAGAAATTTTAATGTATTTTTTTCAGCATAAAATATATCTACTAGACAAAAAATAAGCAGGGATGTAGAAAAATAAAAAATTTTAATAGATAGGAATAGAATTTTTAATTCAATATAGCATAAATTCTTTGTACAATAAAATTTCCACTTGACCACATGGAAGGTCTTAACAATATTTTTAAAATAAAATTGAGAGTTCTGCATGTTGTATGATCTGATCCTCACATGATGAAATTAGAAATTAAAAAAGGATAACAAAAACTTTCATAAAATTAAAGAAAAATCCTTTAAATAATTCTTGAATGAAAGAGGACATTAAAACTGGAATAACAAGATATTTAGAAAGCAGTGGAAAGGAGAACATCTCATACTCAAATCAATATGACCTAGCTATAGTAGTTTAGAGGAAAATTTGTAGCTTGAAAAGCCTTGAGTATTAAAAAATAATACCAAAATAAAAAAACTTTGTATCCATCTTAGAAAAATAAAAATGACAATAAAGTAATTCTACAACTAAAAGAGATGGTAATAAGAAATAAAAGCTGAAATTCACAGGAATAGAACAAAAGGAGGAATTGAAAATAAATATAAAGACTTTAAAAAATGAAATAGATAATATTCCCAAAAACCTGAGAAGGAAAAATAGCACAGAGAAAACAAAATCATACAAGATCGTAAGTATGAAACTAAGGAAATAAGCACAGGAATCAAAGGGATTAAAATACCACTGTACTACCTGAAACTTTGTGGCAACAGATGTGAAAATGTGGAATAAAATAATGATTTGCTAAAAAGTATAAGTTAGAATAACTTATTCCAAAAATAAGTTAAAAATTTGAATGAATCAATCATAATAAAAGAAATGGAAAAGAGAATAAAGATTTTTCATTGTAAAAGATGTCAGGAGGTGGCTCAGGTCATGATCTCATGATTAGTGAGTTTGAGCCCTGTGTCAGACTCTGTACTGACAGCTCATAGCCTAGAGCCTGCTTCAGAGTCAGTCAGTCAGTCTGTCTCTCTCTCCACCCCACCTGCTCACTGTCTCTCTCTCAAAAATAAACATTAAATAAATAAATAAAGGTGCCAGAATCAGATGGTTTCATAGCCAATTTCAATGTGATTTAAATCATTCCAGACTAAGCATGAAATATCAACAATCTCATGAGGTTATCATTTAAGTTTAATAGAAAAGCTGATGAAAATAGTTCAGAAAAGCAAATTATAGATGAATTTCATTCAGATGTGCAAAAATTCTACATAACACTACTCAGTAGAATTGGTCTAAAATTAAAATATCTGTCAACATGAAAAAAAAGGAGATTATGTAATTATACCAAAAGATGCCAAACACATTTAATAAGACTCAAGATTCTCATGTAAATAAGAAAATACTATTAGCATTATAATTTATCATATCACTGGAGGATAGAGAAAGTACAATAAGAAGATGAAATCATTGGTATAATTTTTGAAAAAGAAGAGATAAATGCTTTCTTTTGCTAATCAAAACTATATCTCTGTGAAGTTGTAGAGACTTTACACAAGAACTATATAAATCAAGGGATATTTATTAAAGTGACTGAATATAAAGTGCATATACAAAATTCCATAACTCTTCTCTACAGTAACATCATTCACAGACAGAAATGGAAACTGTTTCATTATTAATAGCAACCATTTATCAAATACCTTTTTTTCCTGCACCTCCTGAGATGATTACATAATTTTTCTTTCATTCTGTTAATGTGGTGTATCACGCTTATTGATTACATATGTTGAACCATTTTTGCATTTCAGAAGTAAATTCCACTTGGTCACTTTATATGATATTTTTAATGTGCGGTTGAATTCAGTTTCCTAGTACTTTGTTGAGGGTTTTTACATCTATAGTCACAGAAAAAAAGACCAAATTACAATATTGGTTTGTCACTTTCTTTTCTTGAAGTCTCCTTATCTCGCTTTGGTATGAGAGTAATGCTGGCCTCCTACAATAAGCTTGGAAGTACTTCCTTCTCTTCAATTTTTTAAAATGTTTTATTTATTTCTGAGAGAGAGAGAGAGACAGACAGCCAGACAGACAGTGTGAACAGGGGAGGGTCAGAGAGAGAGGGAGACAGAATCTGAAGCAGGCTCCAGGCTCTGAGCTAGCTGTCAGCACAGAGCCCAACGCGGGCTCAAACTCACAAACCCCAAGATCATGACCCGATCGGTGCCAAAGTCAGATGCTAAACTGACTGAGCCACCCAGGCTCCCCCTCTTCAATTTTTTTTTTTTTTAAAGAGAATGAGAGGGACTGGTGTTAATTCCTTAAATGTTTGTAGAATTCACTCATGAAACCATCTGGTCCTGGACTTTTCTTTGTGGGGAGGTTTTTTATTACTAATTCAAACTCCTTATCCATTATTGGTCTGTTCAGATTTTTTATTAATATTTTACTTTATTTTATTTTTTTTATTTCTTAAACTTAATGTGTTTGTTTATTTTTGAGAGAGTATGAGGGGCAGAGGGAGAAGGAGCGAATCAATCCCAAGCAGACTCCACATCATCAGTGCAAAGCCCCATGCAGGGTCTGAACCCCTGAACCATGAGATCATGACCTGAGCCAAAACCAAGAATGGGGCACTCAAATGACTGAGCTACTCAGGTGCCACTAAATGCTTATTTATCTTGAAAGAGAGAATGCCAGTAACAAAATCATCAGTAATCAAAAAACTCCCACCAAACAAGACTCCAGGGCCAGATGGCTTCACCGGTGAATTCTACCAAGCATTCAAAGAAGAGTTAATACCTATTCTCCTCAAACTATTCCAAAAGAACTGAAGAGGAAGGGAAGCTTCCAAATATATTCGATGAGGCCAGCATTACCCTGATATCAAAACCAGAAAAAGACACTACAAAACTGTAAAAAGAGAAAACTACAAGCTAATATCCCTCATGAATATAGACACAAAAATTCTCAACAAAATATTAGCAAGCAACTTTTAACAACACATTAAAAGCTTCATTCACCATGATCAAGTGGGATTTATTCAGGGATGCATAGATGGTTCAATATTCTTACACCAATCAGTGTGATAGACCTCATCATCAAAAGGAAAGATAAAAATTATATGATCATCTCAATAGATGCAGAAAACCATTTGACAAAGTTCAACCTCCATTCATACAAAAACATTAACAAAGCAGATTTGGAGGAAGCACGCCTCAACATAATAAAGGCCGTATATGAAAAACCCACAGTTAACATCATACTCAATTGGGAAAAACTGAAAGCTTTTTCTCTAAGATCAGGAACAAGACAAAGATATTTATTCTCACCACTTTTATTTGATACAATGTGGCAATTCTTAGCCATAGCAATCAGATAAGAAATAAAGGGCATCCAAATTGTTAAGAGAGAAGTTGAACTGTCACTACTTGCAGATTTGCAAACATATACATATTTTTTATGTATAATATTTATATTATACATAGAAAACCCTAAAGACTCCACCACAAAAACTACTAGAAGTAATAAATGAATTTGGTAAAATTATAGGATATAAAATACTTAAAAAATCAGTTGTGTTTTATACACTGATAATTAAGTATAAAAAAGAGAAATTAAGAAAACAATTCCTTTTACAATTGTACCAAAAAGAATAAAATACCTAGGAATAAACTTAACCAAGGAGGGAATAGTCCAGTACTCAAAACTATAAAAACACTAATGAAAGCAATTGAAAAGGACAAAAACAAGTGGAAAGATATTCCATGTTCATGAATTGTGAAAACAAATATTGTTAAAATGTCCATACTATCCAAAGTAATCTACAGATTTAATGCAATCCCTAAAAATGTACCAACAGCATTTTTCTCAGAACTAGAAAATATTACTAAAATTTATGTGGAGCCACAAAGACCCTGAACAGCCAAAGCAATCTTGAGAAAGAAGAACAAAGCTGGAAGAATCACAATATCAGATGTCAAGATATACTATAAATCTGTAGTAATCAAAACAGTAGAGTCCTGGAACAAAAATAGATACAAAGATCAATGGAGAAGAATAGAGAGGCCCCAAACAAAGCCATGCTTATATGTTCAATAAATGTATGACAAAGAATATACAATAGGGAAAAGACAGTCTCTTCAACCAATAGTCTTCAGAAAACTGGACAGCTACATGCAAAAGAATGAAACTAGACTACTTTATTACACCATACACAAAACTAAACTCAAAATGGATGAAAGACTTACATGTAATACCTGAAACCATAAAATTCTGACAAGAAAACATAAGCAGCAAACTCTTTCAGTCTCAGCCACTTATTTATGGTTATGTCCTCTTAGGCAAGGGAATCAAAAATGAAAATAAACTGTTAAAACTACACCAAAGTAAAAAGCTTTGAAAGAAACAATTGCCAAAACAAAAAGGCAACCTACTGAATGGGAGAAAATATGTTTGTAAATGATATATCTGATAAGGGGCAAATATCCAAAACATATAAAGAATTCCTACAACTTAACACCAATAAAACAAACAAACAAATCTGATTAAAATGAGCAGAGGATCTGAATAGACGTTTTTCCAAAGTCGATATACGGTGGCCAACAGATGCATGAAAAGATGCTCAGCATCACCAGCCATCAGGGAAAAGCAAATTAAAACCACAATGAAATATCACATACTAGTCAGAATGCCTAGAATCAAAAAGAAGACATAACAAGCATTGGTGAAGATGTGGAGAAAAAGGAACCTTCATGTTTCTGTGGAAAACAGTATGGTGGTTTCTCAAAAAATTAAAAATGCAGTTACTATATAACCAAGTAACTCTGTTACTGACGATTTACCCAAAGAAAACAAAAATACAACTCGAAAAGATATATGTACCCCTATGTTTATTGCATCATTATTTATAATAGCCAAATTATGGAAGCAACCCGTGTCTATTAATATATGTACAATGAAGTATTACTCAGATATTAAAATAAAAGAGAGACCTTGCTGTTTTCAACAAATAGATGGACCTAGAGGATATTACGCTAAATGAAGTAAGTCAGAGAAGATAACTATCACAGCATTTTACTTATATGTGGAATCTAAAACACAAAACAAATGATTTAAAAAAAAAAAAAGACAAAAAGCAGAAACAGACCCATAAATACAGAGAACAAACTTATGGTTGTCATGTCGGAGAGGGGTGGGAAGATGGGCAATATAGATGAAGGGGAGTGGGAGATATAGGCTTCCAGTTATGGAATAAATCACATCACAGTGATATAAAGGTACAGATTAGGGAATACGGTCAATGGTAATGTAATAACATTTTATGATGACAGATGGTAACTACACACTCACGGTGAGCATAGCAGAACAGACAGGTTTGTTTAATCGTTATGTTGTACACCTAAAACTAATTTAACTTTGTGTGTCAACTCTACCCAATAAAAAGTTCCTATGAAAGTCGATCTTATATTAAGTGTTACCACTAAAAAAAAATTAATAGTAATAAATAGATGAGAGACAACACTGGGAGGTGATGGCTATATTTATAGCCTTGACGATGATGATGGCTTCATGGCTGTGTACTTCTCTTCAAATTTATCTAGTTGTATATAATAAATGTACACAGCATTTTACATGTCAACCATACCTCAATAAAGTTGTTTAAAAACAAAATAGTAGGAGCACCTGGGTGGCTCAGTCAGTTAAGTGTCTGACTTTGGCTCAGGTCATGGTCTCACGGTTCATGGATTCAAGCCTGGCGTCGGGCTCTGTGCTGACAGCCAGCTCAGAGCCTGGAGCCTGTTTCAGATTCTGTGTCTCCCTCTCTCTCTGACCTTCCCCTGCTCAAGCTGTCTCTCTCTCTCTCTCTCCTAGAAATAAATTTTTAAAAAAAATTAAAAAACAAAACAAAATAGTAAATAAAATTACCAAAAAAAGGGAGAAAAACAAATAATTACCTCTGGTGGATACAACTGTAGTTGGAATGAAGAGGATAGGTGTTTTTTCTCTTGAACTCTGAATTCTCTGTATGATTACATTTTTTTAACCAGTGAAAAACCTCTGTGTTACCAGTTACCAGCCAGTTAACCTTGATCAAAGTCCCATCCCCACATCTATAAATGAGAGAAGAAATAACAGCAGCCCTCTCATAGGGTTGATTCAAGAATATTATGTAAATTGCAGACCACAGTGCTTATGAGATAGTAAATGTTCAGTGCATCGTGGCCACTATTTTTATGATTATACGTTAAAAGTTATAAATTTTATTCCAGTTTTTAGGGCCTACTCCTTCTCATTGTCCTCAGCACCTCTCAGGGAGCTAAGAGCTTTGCTTCATAAGCTGTATTTCATCATCATCACCAAAGGCAGAGAAGCATCTATAACTGAAAATATGAATCCTATAGGTTTAGATTTCTGGCAGGCACACAGCAGCCCTCAAACCGACCTATTCTGCCTTCTTCTAGCAGAGTGAGGATTCTTCTCATCTTTTAAAAGGAACGCTGTAGATAGTATATGTGATATATGATATATGGTCCAAAGATTGACTTGGAAAATCATCTCCTGTGTATTACGTGAAAAAGAAATTTGTCCAACAGTATGCTAATGATAGAAATGCAAAAACCCATGTATTTGTGTATATACACGTTTTTACCTAAACATAGAGGAAGGAATGAAGTCAACTTAACATAGCAAAAGGAACTGAAGTCAAAAGAAGACTTAGTTTTATGTTATATACCTTTGTACCACTAAATTATTACAAGGACTGGATAATATTTTTATTATTAGAGCAAAACCACAATTCTTTTGAAAGGAAAAATATAAACAGACAGTGTGTTTGGTACTGGAGGAGGAAGTGTGGATCAGCGGCGAGGTGGTAAAGAACTCGAAATTTATTTCCTATGAAGTGTAGTTTGTACCAATTAAGCACTAATGAGAATCAATCTGTGAAAGAAACTGTTATTCATTTTAAGACTACATTCATTTTCTAATTTTTTTTAAAAATTTATTTCTAGGAGAGAGAGAGAGACAGCGTGAGCAGGGGAGGGTCAGAGAGAGAGGGAGACACAGACTCTGAAATAGGCTCCAGGCTCTGAGCTGGCAGTCAGCACAGAGCCCGACGCGGGGCTCGAACCCACGAACCGCGAGATCATGACCCAAGAGAAAGTCGGACGCTTAACCGACTAAGCCACCCAGGCGCCCCAGGACTACATTCATTTTCAAGACTAAGCCCCTTCCTTCTGTTACTTGTACTTAGTAGTTTACCTGTTATTTCATGGCACAAGGCAAAGATATTTCCTACTGGAACTATTAGCATGCGTGTTGCCCATGAAGTATCGGTGGAAATACTCTTCATCATACGAAATGTTGCTGCAGGGACCCCATAAGAACTTCACTTCTGCCTGAATTTATGGACAACTTTTTCCAGATTTCAAAGGGCTTTGAAGCTATGTTTCCACACAGAAGCCCAGAGCTTCTGAGTAGCTTCCGGGCAGTGTGAGATAATGAATGTTCAAATAAAGGGGAAGGGGAGAGTAGGGAGCAAAGCATCAAAAGAAATACAGTGAGATAAAATTCAGAGGCTGAGACTATGAGACTTCTCTGCAAGTGAAAGGGTCCGGGCAGAGAGTCATGGGAAAAAACATGTCAAGCTCTCAAAGGGATGAAGGGACATGACAAACAGGATCTGTCACTGTTTCCGGGCTGCACTTATTTTTCTCATGAATAACCAGGGCCTGCTCCCTACTCCTTTCACCAATAAGAGTAGCTCATTGTCATTTGGAAGGTGAATGGGAGTTAAAAAGAAACTTAAGTAGAGGGTAGAAGCCCGCGGAAAAGAATAATAATTGAGGAAGATGCCTCCTCTCTAAGAATGAGGATTAAACTGTTTAAAGCCTCCTGGATGTAACCCAAGATTACTAATTGCTAAGACATGATGGTGTCCACTTGGGAGGGTCTTTTTAATAATTAGCAAGGGAAAAATGTACTAGTAAGGTAAATGAATGAGGGCTCCTTTCTCAAGAAAGAAGGGGGACACCATTTGTGTCAGCAAAATAGACTAAAATAAGAAGGTCCCATTTACCAGAAGTGCTATCCTACTTGGACTGCCACTGAAAGTCTTCTTTGAGAAGGCTACAACTTTACTTTGAAAGGCAGTGGTGTGACCTCCTGAAATAGCTCTCAAAATACTCAAACTCTTTGGTGAAGTATGGAATGCTTTTGAATACTTTCGTAAAAATTCACCAAAATAATGAGGAAAATGATCTGACTGTAAGAAGGCAAGGCTTCCTCTGGAATTTTTCATTTCTGGCCAGTTATTCCCTTGGCATAAGTTTTTGAAGTTAAACATTTTTGGGGGAGATAGTTATAGATTCACTTGCAGTTCTAAGAAACAATAGAGATCCCATGTGCCCTGCACTCTGTTGTGACACTTTGCGAAGCCACAGAAGAGTATCACAACCAGGAAACTGACATTGATACAGTCAAGATGCCTAACAATCTTGTCACCACAAGATCTCTCATGTTGCCTTTTCACGGTCAGATCCACTTTTCTCTCAAGTCACTTCTTTCTCGACCCCTGGAAACTACTCATCTATTGCGATGTTGACAATGGTGTATGAATGGAATCCTATAATAGGTTACCTTTTAGGATTAACTTTGCTACTTAAGCATGACTCTCTGTAGATTCATCCAGCTTGTTGTGTCAATAGTTTGTTCCTTGCTGTTGACGAGTATTACTCCATGGTGTGGATGTGCCACACTTGTTTAATTAGCCACTGCAGGACACCTGGGTAGTTTCTAGTTGGGGGCTATCACAAATGAAGATGCTGAGGACATTTGTGAGAAGAGTTTTGTGTGAACATATGTTTTTATTTCTCGGAATTAACGTCCAGGGTGCAAATGTTGGATGTTGGATGTTGGATGATAGCAGCATTTTCAATTTTTAAGAATTGTTAAGCTATTTTCCAGACTGGCTATGCTGCTTTAATGCCCAAGAACAATGTGTACGTGCTCTAGTTTCTCTGCTTCCCACCACCATTTGGGGTTGTCAGCATTTTTTATTTTAGTCATTCTGAGTTAGGTCGTGATACCTCACACTGTGGCTTTAAATTGCATTTCCTTAATGGCTAATGGTGAATATCTTTTCCTGTGCTTTTTTGGGCCATTCCTATATCCTCTTGAGGAAAACGTCTGTTTATATCTTTTGCTTGTTATCTAATTAGATTATTTGTTTTAGTTTACTGTTGAGTTTGAAAGTTCTTATATAGTCCTTGACAGATAAGTGTTTTGTAAATATTATCTCTCACTCTGCAGCTTACCCTTTTTTTTGTGCCTTCATTGGGTATTTCACAAAGCAGATGTCTTAAATTTAGATGAAGTCTAATTTACCCACTTTTCCTTTTATGGACTGTGCTTTTGTGTCTAAGAACTCTGCTTCGCCCTATGTCCCAAAGATTGTCTATGCTTTTTTCCCTTAAATGTTTTATAGCTTTACATTTTACATTTGAGTCTATAATCCACGTTGAGGTAATTTTTGTATAAGGTATCAAATTTAGGTGAAGGCCTCGCCCCTTCCCCTCCCCCCCCCCGCCCCCTGGACGTCTGGTTGCTCCAGCATTATGTATGGAAAAGATTATCTCCTACAGAATTGCCTTTCTTTCTGAGTGCATCTCTTTGTATAGCTTTTTAAGTGGTTGCTTTAGGTATTATATATACATAACTACTGCAATCTACTAATGAAATCATTTTACCAATTGGCGTGCAATGCAAAAAGCTTACTTCCTTTTAGGTTCTCTTTCTCTCCCCCATTTAAATGTAATTGTCTTAAATATTTTCTTTACATACATTTAGAACCACATCAGAGTGTAGTATACTTTTTGCTTCAAACATAATTTGTAAAATTCAGAAGAAGGAGGGAATCTATTATAGTTCTGCATGTTACAGAGGAAAACAACAGTACTGGCTGTTTTAGTCTTAACATGAAAAATGAGTTCTGGGGAAGTAATTGGGTAACGAGTGTCTACTTTCAGTCCAGAAGCCACAGAAAATTCCTTTAAAAGGTAAAATGTCTTTTCTCAGAAAACTGGTGAGGCAACAAATGGAGAATTATAGAGAGAGCTTCAAAGTGAGTCTTTTGTGAATATAGGGTATTATGATATGGCCATTCTACTAAAAATGATAGTGTTATACCTGGTGATTTCTAACTTACTTTTAAATTTTCAAAAATCAAAATAAGAAGCGCCTGGGTGGCTCAGTGAGTTAAACGTCCGACTTCGGCTCAGGTCATGATCTCACAGTTCATGGGTTCAAGCCCTGCATCAGGCTCTGTGCTGACAGCTCAGAGCCTGGAGCCTGTTTCAGATTCTGTGTCTCCCTCTTCTCTGCCCCTCCCCCACTCATGCTCTGTCTCTCTTTGTCTCAAAAATAAAGTATAAAATTTTTTTTAAACCAAAATAAGATATACATATATTTTATATATGTATAAATATAAATAAGATATACATATATTATATATATATAAGGTATTGATGTATAAATTTTTTTAAACCAAAATAAGATATATGTATATTTTATATATATATATATAAGGTATCAAGTTTGATGATACACATTGAAGATGAAAAGCAACAGTTTCGCTCTACACCCTTCTCCACCCTAGACCCACTGTATCATGTGTGAATCCAGATAGCAGTGGCTTAAACAAATGACCTTGTAGTGCAAAAAGCTAAATTTTCTAAGTCCTTGGTTGCCTGAAAATACCTTTCTTTGCTCTCATCCTTGAGTGCTACAAAGTCATTTTGTCCCATCAGAATGCATTGCTCTGTTATTTCAGAGAGTTGTCATGAGGATTTAGCCATGCAGACTAATTTCTCAGAAGCTTCCATCCTGAGGGCTGATTGGTACACCTTGAGGATGTCTACAGCCAGACGTGTCTAAAGTTATAATTGTTTCCTATTATATTTTGTTGATTGGGCTTATTAATGGCAAAAGTTATAAAGACCCTCTGGATATAAAAGCAGGAGCCTGTTCTTTTAAATATGCTGAACCCCCACTCCTATGAAAACTTCCTAATGCGAGGTTTGCTTAGTGACCAGTCTGAGGGGCCAAAGGAATCAGAGAGACTATATCAGGAAACAGACTCTCTTACTTTTATCCTTATAAAATAAACAACATCTTTTCTTATTTACAATAGCAGTGGGTATTTACTTACAAGATGTCATAAACTCAGTATTTGCATCCAACCCAAATTCATGTTTGGCAATTCTAATTCCTAGTGTGTGGATATTAGGAGGTGGGGGCCTTTAGGAGGTGATTAGATCATGGAAGTGGAGTCTTCATGGATGGGATTAGTGTCTTTATAAAAGGGACCCCAGAAAGCTCTCTTGCTCTTTCTGCTATATGAGGGTATAACAAGGTGGCAACTGTCTGTGAACCAGGAAGCAAACTCTCATCAGACATGCAATCAGCTGGTGCCTTGACCTTAGACTTCTCAGCCTTAAGAATTCTGGGAAAGTATTGCTTATTGCTTCAGCCACCTAGTCTATAGTATTTTTGTTACAGAAACTTCAACAGACTATGATATAGACATGGGTCCAGTTTGAATCCAAGTTCTGCTTCTTAGTGGCGTTGTGACTTGGGCAAAGAATTGACCTTTTCTATGGGACAAAACTGCTTTATAGAGGGCTTCATTGGCTAAGTCCTATATCTGCCCATGGTACCTGAATCAGGGTCAGACACTTGGCAAATTTCACCACTTCATCTTTTGAGTTCCCAATATGTTCCTTGCAAAATTTACATATACATTTCTATCCTCATCTACTTAGCTCATAGAGACCTTGAAGGCAGAAATTCAGTCTTTTTTTCTTTCCTCAATTAACATAATTCTTGGTATATATTAGGAGCTCAACAAATGTTTGTTGAATAAATCTCATTAAAGATGATTTTAAAGAACTGAAGTTATGGAACCTGTAGGGACTCAAGCTTAAAATCTTTTAAGTTCCTTTTTAATTTTGGGGGTTTATTTCCTTATTTTGAGAGAGAGAGAGAAAGAGAGCAAAAGCAGGGGAGGGTCATAGAAAGAGAGAGTGAGACAATCTTAAAAAGACTTCCTACTATCAGCATGGAGCCTGATGTGGGGCTCGAACTTATGAACTGTGAGATGGTGACCTGAGCTGCTCAGCTGACTGAGCCACCCAGGAGCCCCTAAATTCCTTCTTATTTTTTAAAATTTATTTTATTTCTTAATTAAGTAAATAATTGACTAATTTTATTTTCAGCTTAGTCAGCATACAGTGTAGTCTTGGCTTCAGGAGTAGAACCCAGTGATTCAACCCTTACATATAATATCCAGTGCTCATCCAGAAAAGTGCCCTCCTTAATGCCCATTACCCACTTAACCTAGCCCCATCAACCCTCAGTTTATTCTCTGTATTCAAGAGTCTCTTCTTTTAATTTTTTTTTTGACATTTATTTATTTTTGAGAGACAGAGTAAGACAGAGCATGAGTGGGGGAGGGGCAGAGAGAGAAGGAGACACAGAATCTGAAACAGGCTCCAGGCTCTGAGCAAGCATTCAGCACAGAGCCTGATGCAGGGCTCAACCCATGAACCGTGAGATCATGACCTGAGCCAAAGTTGGAGGCTTAATGGACTGAGCCACGCAGGTGCCCCAAGAGTCTCTTCTGAAAGGGACTTGCTACCTTCTCTGTTTTCATCTTATTTTTTTCCTTCCTTTCCCCTATGTTCATCTGACAAAGCAGTAAACAGCATACAAGGGAAAAATGACAGTCTCCTCAGCAAATGATGTTGGGAAAACTGGACAGCAACATGCAGAAGAATGAAACTAGATGACTTTCTTATACCATATGCAAAAATAAATTCAAAATGGATGAAAGGTCTAAATGTGAGAAAGGAAACCACCAAAATCCTACAGGAGAAAACAGGCAGCAACCTCTTTGTCCTAGGCCATGGCAAATTCCTACTTGACATGGCTCCGGAGGCAAGGGAAATAAAAGCAAAAATGAACTACTGGGACATCAATATTAAAAGCTTCTGCACTACAAAGGAAACAACAAAAGTAAAAGGCAACCGCTGTGATGGGAGAAGATATTTATAATGACATATCAGAGTCAAGGCCAGAATCAAAAATCTTTAAAGAATTTACCAAACTCAATGCCCAACATAATAATGCAGTGAAGAAATATGCAGAAGGAAAAAAAAATCTGCAAAAGACATGAACAGACACTTCTCCAAAGAAGACATCCAGATGGCCAACAGACATAAGATGCTCAACATCACTCATCATCAGGGAAATACAAATCAAAACCACACTTAGATACCACCTCACACCAGTCAGAATGGCTAAAATTAACAACTCAGGCAACAACAGATGTTGGGGAGAATATGGAGAAAGAGAAACCTTTGGCGGGAGGGAAATGCCTACTGGTGGTGGGAGTGCAATCTGGTGCAGCTCCTCTGGAAAACAGTGTGAAGGTTCCTCAAAAAATTAAAAATAGACCTACCCTATGACCCAGCAATTACACTCTAAGAATTTATCGAAAGATTTCAAAAATTCTGATTTGAAGGGGAATATTTACCCCCATGGTTATAGCAGCCCTATCAACAATAGCCAAATTATGTAAAGAGCCCAAATGTCCAATGACTAATGAAATGATAAACAAGAGGTGGTATATATATACATATATACACTCAGTGATGAAAAAAAAAATGAAATCTTGCCACGTGCAACAACATGGATGGAACTGGAGGCACTGTGCCTGCTGCATCTATGGACAGTCAGTTCTGATCAGGATTTGAACATGGCTGCTCTATTGTCACTGCTGTATTGTCACATTCCAGTTTAATGGAGAGAATGAGGGGCATTAATGCCCAGGTCAGCCCTCTTCCTCAGGAAACCAGAAGCATGTGCAGAGGCCCCAAATGACTCCTACTTGCATGGGTCATATCTGAGTCATGTGGCTCATCTGGTAACACAAGGAATCTAAATTCCTTCTTAGCACCCCAACCACAACCTAAATACCATGTATGTTACTTCTATATAGGAAAGATGCCTCCTGATTAATAGTGATAATGGAGTAGTTAGGTTAAATTTGTTAGCTAATATTTATTCAGAGATATTCCTTGAAACTTTCTCTCTTACTATCTTAATATTTAATGTTTTAATTAATTATTAAAATTAGACCTAATACCAGGCAGAATTAATCATAGAGTATTTCCTCAGGTTTCAACTAGGACCTGAACTGTTCCACTTTTCATAAAGCTGTGTGTTGTTCGGTTCTTTTTTCAGAGTTCTATATCACTGTGATGTAATTCTGTTTCTAGGCTTGTGGTTGCCTAGAACTTGGGTGGTATCCCACCAGCCGGCGATGTCTTCATCAAATCCTTCTTCTCCTATTTTAATTCAATTCTTACCAGATTTTTTTTCTAGTTGATTCATTTTTACCTTACTGTTCGCATAGAAGGAAAGGAAATTTCGTATAGATGTGAGTATGTCATGCTTATATGCAGAATGTAGAAACTGATGTTAAGTTCATTTCAGCTATGAATCTCAATATTCCTTACACTTCCCATGCCACCTCTCTGGATCAAGCTATTACATTGGATTTTTTTGGATTATTACAATATTATCCGAACCCACTGAGCTTAGTTTTGCTTGATCCTAGTTCTCCTACACTGCTATTATAATGGGTAACTATTGGGTTTTTACCTGGAAGACTTTTTCCAAAAACTGTCCCCCTTCCTTTATTATGATTGCAACAGAAACAGAGCAAGGGCAATCTATCCTAAGATTCTTGTCTTCTTTGAGGAAAAGTTTGAGAAGACCTACTAGGAAACCAAATATGAGCCTTAAGTTTCAAACAGAGGAAAGTAGGAAAAAGATAAAAGCATGGTAATTGAAAACAGGAAGTAAGAAAAAGAAATGAGATTTAATATGATACTAATAAATAATTTACACATAAATGTATCTAAAACACCAGTGAAAGATACTCTCAAATTACATTTTAAAAATTAGTACTGCTTTGTTTATAAAAGGCATATTTGAACAAAAACAGTGCATAGTAATTTAAAATAAAAAATATACACTACACAAAAAGGAACCAAATAATGCAGTGGCAACTATCCAATATCAGACAAAACTAAGGCCAAAAGAAATAAGACAAAGAATGACATTAAATACTCATAAAAAGAAAAAAATAGACAAGGGAAGTTTAAATCATAAACATACACACCTAATAATATAGTTTCAAATATATGTAGCAATAATGAATGGATCTATGGGGAGAAAATTAAATCAACATTTATGGTTAGCCACTTCATACACCTTTGCCAGAAAATGATAGAAGGGTGAATTATATAAATATGTTGAGAAAAATTTAGATTTCTTACTGATATGAAATGAAATACTTAACATTCACATAGGTAACACAGGATTCATAATAAGTCCTGGAGGTTAATGACAAACTGGTGGATGTCACCAAATCAGAATATTTTAAGAGTTGTCAGTTACTGAAATGTCCTAAAATCTTATATATGAAAGACTTGATATAAGTTGTCATGAATTTGACAACAATCTTAAAATTTTGACTTACCAAGAATGAGACATAAAACTGAAAACTATCTATAATAAAAGCAAATTACAATCTATTATGAAAAGAATAGATTCAATTAGTTTTATGGTAATTCTATAAAAATTACTACAAAATTGTTCTCGTGAATATGTTATCTATGAATATGTAGTTAAAAAATAGAAAAATAAGTGTTATAAAGAGGTGTGTTGTACGGTTAGTTACTAAAGACATTGTTGTCTTTCCGAATCTTCTTTATCTTTCCAACTTTAAATTAATTTGCTTGCGTACCTAACTGTATTTATAATTCAAAATTCTTCTTCCTAAGCAGATGCTTTGTGCTCCACAAAACCTAAATTTTCCCCTTCCTCCTAAATAGGACACAAGCCAGTTTTGAAGAAAATTTCCAAAACTTGGTTGAAATACACTAACGATCTGAATAAGTGAAGAGAGATCTTGTTAATGGATGGCCAACTTAGTATTTTTTTTAAATAAAGTCTCTGCAAATTAATCTGTATATTTAAAGCAAGTGAAATAAAAGTATCACACAATTTTTATTTTTGAGCTTGACTGATTCTGAACTTAATATGTATGTCAGTTAGGACTTAGTGAGAAAGAAAAAGCCACACCAGGGATTTGACAGAGGTAATTGAAGATACATAGAATTGTTAAGCAGGCATTGCAGAACCAAGAGGCAAAAAGGGCAATGAGGTTGTCTCTGCTGGAGAAACAAACAGATGGAGCTAGAAGATGGGAGGAGGGGTGTTGTTGAGCTGGGACTCAGACCTTTAAGGAGGGGGCTTTGCTTGGCTACACGACATTTTCTCTCAAGAAAATATAGGGGAGTATCTTTGTGCCATATGTATGAGAAAGGATTATTTAAACCAAATGAAAGCACAAATCATATGGCAGAAACCAGGATTTCTGTTATGTGAGGTCACTATAGACATAATTAGGAAATGAGAGGGAGAAAATACTTGTAGCACATAAAACTGACAGGAAAAAATATTATTCTAGGATATACAAAAAACACCAATCAATCAAGGGGGACAAAAGAAACCCCAATTAAAAATTGGCAAAATATATGAATAAGTCTTTTGTAGAAGGGGAAACTGAAACAGAAAAATATAATGGTAATGTCATTGTTTTACGTTTTTTATTTACTTTGAGAAAAACAGAGACAGCATGAGTGAAGGAAGGGGCAGAGAAAGAATCCCAAGCAGCTTCCACACTGCCGGCACAGAGCCTGATGCAGGGCTCAAACTCATGAAGCCATGAGATCAGGACCTGAGCCAAAACCAAGAGGTGGACGCCCAACCGAGGTACCCAGGTGTCCTAATGGTAATGTCACTTTAAATTCATGTGAAGGGTAACAGCAATGTATTTCATGAGCTACTTAAACTCTCCTACAATAAGAAAAAAAAAAGCCAGAAATGATGTCCCCTTGATGTTCAATACTTCTTTCAGACTTAAAATTTAAAGATTACATTATAGGACTTTAAATGCGGTGGGAAAGTTTTGACATGATTTATCATCTTTTTGCATTAAATACAGCAGAAACATAGTTAAATTTACATTTAAATTTATTCAGCGCCTTGCTTCAACTGGGTCAATCAACTCGAAGCTCTTTAACTTTAGTTTTCTTATCCAGTTATAATAAGACCTATTGGAGACTTATCTATTTTACATTTTGTAGGTCCAAAGTCTGTATTTTGGCCAGTTTTAAAAATATTTGAATTCTACATGTTGTCTTAAGAAAAGAGATGTGATAGCTGCGTGAAAGGATGTTTGGGGCTGCAAAGTGGTGTATCTCGCTCCTGGGTCACAAGAGCACTATGCTCGCCAAAGAAACAAGGATCCAGGACCAGTGTGGGAACAAGGACCATAACCTCTAGAGGTATTCTCATTGTTTCTTGTGATCACTGCATACAAAGTGCATTGCTTTATCTTTCCCAGGTCTGCCTGTAGGATTTTATATTCTGCCTGCCTCTGGGCTATGTCGACACCAGGGCTACCTCAAGAAACAAGCCAGAGTGCACTAGGTGGAGAGTCCCAAATATCACTACGAATAGGAAAATAAAATAACCAAGGTCCCAACAAGAGAGACCAAGAGATACCATTCAAAAAACACTCTCTGAAAGGATAGGCCCTGGACAGTCAAAGAGTCTTCTTGGATACAGCAGCGCTCATAGATACAGAGAGCATAACAGGTCTTTAAAACCAACAAGAGCCGGAAAGCTAACTAAAATGACGAAACGGAAGAGCTCTCTTCCAAAGAAACTCCAAGAAGAAATGACAGCTAATGAACTGCTCAAAACAGATATCTGCAGCATAACTGAACAAGATTTTAGAATAATAATGGTAAAATTAATAGCTGGGCTTGAAAAAAACATAGGGGACATCAAAGAAACTATGGCTACAGACAGAATGGAAAATAAAAATAGGCATGAAGAATTAAAAAATGCGATAAATGAGATCCATAATAAATTAGAGGCCTCCAATGCACGGATTGAAGAGGCAGAAAGGAGAATAAGTGATTTAGAAGACACCATTATAGAAAAACAAGAAGCTGACAAAAAAAGAGACAAACTGATCCAGGAACAGGAAAGAAGAATTCGAGAGCTCAGCGATACGGTCAAACGCAACAATATCCGTATCATAGGAATCCCAGAAGAGGAAGAGAGAGGGAAAGGTGCTGAAGGAGTCCTGGAACAAATTATAGCAGAGAACTTCCCCGACCTGGGGAAGGAAGTAAATGTGGAAGTACAAGAGGCTCAGAGGACTCCCCTCAGACGTAACCTGAATCGATCTTCTGCACGACATATCATAGTGAAAATGGCCAAATACAAGGACAAAGAGAGAATTTTGAAAGCAGCTAGGGAGAAAAGGGCCCTAACATACAAAGGGAAACCTATCAGAGTGGTGACAGACCTATCTACTGAAACTTGGCAGGCTAGAAAGGAATGGCAGGAAATCTTCAATGTGATGAACAGTAAAAATATGCAGCCAAGAATCCTCTATCCAGCAAGCCTGTCATTCAAAATAGAAGGAGAGATAAAAACCTTTCCAAATAAACAGAAATTGAAAGAATTTGTCACCACGAAGCCAGCCCTACAAGAAATCCTGAGGGGGATGCTCTGAAGGAAAGGTTGCAAGGAACAAAGATACCAGAGACACCACCACAAACATGAACCCTACAAAAGATACAAAGACTCTAAACCCACATATTTCAATAATAACACTGAATGTAAATGGGCTGAATGCTCCAATCAAAAGACATAGGGTAGCAGAATGGATTAAAAAACAAAATCCATCAATATGCTGTCTACAAGAAACTCATTTTAGACGGGAAGATACCTTCAGATTAAAAGTAAGGGGATGGAGAAATATATATCATGCTACAGGAAATCAAAAGAAAGCCGGAGTAGCGATACTTATATCAGACAAACTGGACTTTAAATTAAAGACAATCACAAGAGATGAAGAAGGGCACTACATAATAATTACAGGGTCCATCCATCAGGAAGAACTAACAATCATAAATGTCTACGCACCGAATATGGGAGCACCTAAATATCTAAAACAATTAATCACAAACAGAAACAAGCTTATAGATAAGAATGTGCTAATAGCAGGGGACTTTAATACTCCGCTTACAGCAATGGATAGGTCAACCAGACAGAAAATCACTAAAGAAATAATGGACTTGAAAGACACATTGGACCAGATGGATCTGACGGATATATTTAGAACTTTACATCCTGAGGCCAGGGAATTTACTTTCTTCTCAAGTGCGCATGGCACATTCTCCAAGATAGATCACATACTGGGACATAAAGCAGCCCTCAATAAATATAAAAGAATAGAGATCATACCATGCACACTGTCAGATCACAATGCTTTGAAACTTGAAATCAATTACAGGAAGAAGTCTGGAAAACCGCCAAAAACATGGAGGTTAAAGAACACCCTTCTAAAGAATGAATGGGCCAATCAGGCAATTAGAGAGGAAATTAAAAAATATATGGAAACAAATGAAAATGAAAACACAACAATTCAAAATCTATGGGATGCGGCCAAGGCAGTCCTAAGAGGAAAGTACATTGCTCTCCAGGCCTATTTCAAGAGATTAGAAAAAGCACAAGTCCAAAATCTAACAGCTCACCTAAAGGAGCTAGAGGCAGAGCAACAAGAACGCCCTAAACCCAGTAGAAGAAGAGAAATAGTAAAAATTAGAGCAGAAATAAACAACATAGAGACCAAAGAAACAATTGAACAGATCAATGAAACCAAGAGTTGGTTTTTTGAAAAAGTAAACAAAATTGACAAACCTCTAGCCAGGCTTATCAAAAAGAAAAGAGAGAGCACCCAAATAGACAAAATTATGAATGAAAATGGACTTATTACAACCAACCCCTCAGAAATACAAGCAATTATCAGGGAATACTATGAAAAATTATATGCCAACAAATTGGACAACTTAGAAGAAATGGACAAATTCCTAAACACACACTCACTACCAAAATTCACACGGGAAGAAATAGAAAACCTGAACAGACCCATAACGAGTGAAGAAATCGAATCAGTGATCAAAAATCTCCCAACAAATAAGAGCCCTGGACCTGATGGTTTCCCTGGGGAATTCTACCAGACATTTAAAACAGAATTAATCCCAATTCTTCTCAAGCTATTCCAAAAAATAGAAGTCGAAGGAAAACTCCCGGACTCATTTTATGAAGCCAGCATCACTCTGATTCCCAAGCCAGACAGAGATCCAACAAAAAAAGAGAACTATAGGCCAATATCCTTGATGAATACGGATGCAAAAATTCTCAACAAGATCCTTGCAAATCGAATCCAGCAGCATATCAAAAGAATCATCCACCAAGATCAAGTGGGATTCATTCCTGGGTTACAGGGCTGGTTCAACATTCGCAAATCAATCAATGTGATCCATCATATCAATAAAAGAAAAGATAAAAACCATATGATCCTGTCAATAGATGCAGAAAAAGCATTTGACAAAATACAGCATCCCTTCTTAATAAAGACTCTCGAGAAAGTTGGGATAGAAGGAACCTACTTAAACATCATCAAAGCCATCTATGAGAAGCCTTCAGCTAACATCATCCTCAACGGGGAAAAACTGAGAGCTTTCCCCCTGAGATCAGGAACACGACAGGGATGTCCACTCTCACCACTGTTGTTTAACATAGTGCTGGAAGTCCTAGCATCAGCCATCAGACAACAAAAGGAAATCAAAGGCATCAGAATTGGCAAAGAGGAAGTCAAACTTTCACTCTTCGCAGATGACATGATACTCTACATAGAAAACCCGACAGACTCCACCAGAAGCCTACTAGAACTGATCCAAGAATTCAGCCAAGTTGCAGGGTACAAAATCAACGTACAGAAATCGGTTGCATTTTTATACACCAATAATGAAGCAACAGAAAGAGAAATCAAGAAACTGATCCCATTCACAATTGCACAAAAAACCATAAAATACCTCGGAATAAACCTAACCAAGGATACAAGAGATCTGTATGATGAAAACTATAGAAAACTTATGAAGGAAATTGAAGAAGACACAAAGAAATGGAAAAACATTCCATGCTCATGGATAGGAAGAATAAATATAGTTAAGATGTCATTACTACCTAAAGCACTCTACACATTCAATGCAATTCCAATCAAAATTGCACCAGCATACTTCTCAAAACTAGAACAAACTATCCAAAAATTTGTATGGAACCACAAAAGACCCCGAATAGCCAAAGTAATACTGAAAAATAAAACCAAAACGGGAGGTATCACCATCCCAGACTTCAGCCTCTACTACAAAGCTGTCATCCTCAAGACAGTATGGTATTGGCACAAAAACAGACACATAGACCAATGGAACAGAATTGAGAACTCAGAAGTGGACCCAAAAGTATACAGCCAACTGATCTTTGACAAAGCAGGAAAGAATATCCAATGGAAAAAAGACAGCCTTTTTAACAGATGGTGTTGGGAGAACTGGACAGCAACATGCAGAAGAATGAAACTAGATCATTTTCTCACACCATGCACAAAAATCAACTCAAAATGGATAAAGGACCTGAACGTGAGACAGGAAACTATCAACACCCTAGAGGAGAAAGCAGGAAACAACCTCCTTGACCTCCACCGCAGCAACTTCTTACTTGACACATCCCCAAAAGCAAGGGAATCAAGAGCAAAAATAAACTGTTGGGACCTCATCAAGATTAAAAGCTTCTGCACAGCCAAGGAAACAACCCAGAAAATTAATAGGCAACCAACGGAATGGGAAAAGATAGTTGCAAATGACATATCAGATAAAGGGTTAATATCCAGAATCTATAAGGAACTCACCAAACTACACGCCCGAAAAACAAACAACCCAGTGAAGAAATGGGCAGAAGACATGAACAGACACTTCTCCAAAGAGGACATCCAGATGGCCAACAGACACATGAAACGATGCTCAGCATCCCTCCTCATCAGGGAAATACAAATCAAAACCACACTGAGATACCACCTCACGCCAGTCAGAGTGGCTAAAATGAGCAAATCAGAGAACTCTAGATGCTGGCGAGGATGTGGAGAAACGGGCACCCTCCTACACTGTTGGTGGGAATGTAAACTGGTACAGCCCCTCTGGAAAACAGTGTGGAGGTTCCTCAGGAAACTAACAATAGAACTCCCCTATGACCCAGCAATAGCACTGCTAGGAATTTACCCAAGGGATACAGAAATGCTGAGGCATAGGAGCACATGTACCCCAATGTTCATAGCAGCACTCTCCACAATAGCCAAAACATGGAAAGAGCCTAAGTGTCCATCAAGGGACGAATGGATCAAGAAGATGTGGTTTATCTATACCATGGAATACTACATGACAATGAGAAACAATGAAATCTGGCCATGTGTAGCCACATGGATGGACCTTGAGGGTATTTATGCTGAGCGAAATAAGTCAGGCAGAGAAGGACAAATATCATATGTTTGCACATATAGGAGGATTAGGACGAACTTAACTGAGGAACAAGGGGGAGAAGAAGGGGGGAAATGGTGGGGGAAAGGGAGAGAGGCAAACCATGACAGACTCTTGAATGCTGACAAAAACTGAGAACTGATGGATGTAGGGGGGAGGGGGAATGGGCATGGAGGAGGACACTCGTGGGGATGAACACTGGGTGTTATGTGGAAACTAATTTGACAATAAACTATTTGTAAAAAAGAAAAGAAAAGAAAAGAAAAGAAAAGAGATGTGTGTGTCTATGTGTGAGGTTGTATGTATGTGATGCCTGGTATCCATCAGATGGACCAAAGTTATAAAACTTGATAATACCGAGTGTTGATGAGGATATGTAGACATAGGCTTCCATTGCTGGTAGACATTTAAATGCGACAACTTTCTGAAGATCGATGACATTGAATATGCATTAATCCTTTGACCCCCTCTCCTGACTCCACTTCCAAGTATATGGGACATCAACAGGGACACTTATCACAGCACTGCTTATGACAACAGGGAGTTGGAGACACTTCAGTGATTAATCACCAAGGAAACCATTCATTGTATTCTGGAAGATGCAAGTAGGCAGTGCCCTACATCAGTCAGAAGTAATAAACTAGCTGTTCATTAGCAGCAACATAAATGGGAATTACAAACAGTATTGAATTAAAAAAAAAAGAATAACCTCTGTGGTACAAAGAATTCATGTATATCAAGAAAGAAAAACAATCTTTATAGCACAAAAGTAAAATCTTTTATATTTATATAAGAATCAATTATCTGCATTAAACAGGGATATGCATCTATCTATATCTCTATTTAAAATTATATATATGGGGCGCCTGGGTGGCTTAGTCGGTTAAGCGTCCGACTTTCGCTTAGGTCATGATCTCGCGGTTCGTGGGTTGAGCCCCGCGTCGACCTCTGTGCTGACTGCCAGCTCGGAGCCTGGAGCCTGTTCAGTCTGTGACTCCCTCTCTCTCTGACCCTCCCCTGCTCACGCTGTCTCTCTCTCTCTTCTAGAAATAAAAAATAAAATAAAATAAAATAAAATTATATGTATATATTTCCACAGCTACATAGACTTACAAAAAATGTAACCACATTGGAGCCATAATCGATGTGGGAGAAGGAGATGGGTGTGGGAGAGAAGTATGATGGGAGAAAATAAAAAACAAAACAAGAAGCAGATCAAAGTTGAAAAGCATGTTCCCCTAAATGACAAATATGATAATGTAAATCTCCTACTCAAAATCTTTGGCTCCACAGGGTGAATTGAATAAAGTCTACATCTTTGATTTAGGTATTAAATGCCTTGGCCATCTGTTCCAAACAATCTTCCACCTTCTATCGCCCTACAGTTCTCTTCATCTCACTAAAGTGGACTGCTCACTGCTCTCTGAGTACTGCCTAGGCTTGTTAGGAGAAAATTGCTCACAGTAGCCACCGTGTATTGAATACCTACCATGTGCCTCAAACTGAACTAGAAGCTTTAACATTCAGATGTCATTGACTCCCCAAACATTGCAATGGGGGAGGCATTGCTGTGATGGTTTTAAAGATTCTAAGGTAAATGGAAGCTCTGAGTGTCTGGTTGCAGGCAAAAGGCTTGTATTATTCTTGCCAACCTGAACACCTTATTCTCACCTCACTCTATACCATTTCCACACATCACAGTCATACCTATCCTTCAAAGCCTTCTAGGTTCCAGTCCAAGACGGTGACATAGGAAGATCCTGAATTCACCTCCTCCAGGCAACCCACCAAATTATACTTATTAATGGAACAATTCCTCCTCACGAACTGACTGAATAGCTATGGAACCAAAGACAGAATGGCAAGAGAATAGCAAAAGATGGAGACACAATAACACAAGTCCTCCCCAAAAAACAAAAAACAGAAGCCAGCAAAGGCCCCCCACCCCCCACTGTTGTTTATGGTAGTGGGGAGGAATAGTGCTCTATCCCTCTGCTCTTGGGTGAGGAAAAAAAGTACTTTAAAAGAGTAACTAGCATATCAAAGAGACAACACTAGCATTCTGCCAAGTGATGAAGGAGCTGTGGGAACACTCTTCAGGTCAGAGGGACTGGAGAATGTTATGGTTTCTGCTACACTCCACCGAAAAAGCCTAGGCTGGCAGGTTTCAGTTACTACAAGCAGTGACACCGCGCTTGCAACCTCACAGTGATGCAAGACCATAGCAACTTGGCTGAGTATCTTAGCTGTGGGGTTTTCAGATATGGCCTTTATGATGTTGAGATGTGTTACTCTGCACCTACTTTGTCGAGGGTTTTTATCTTACATGGATGTTGTACTTTGTCAAATGCTTTTCTTGGATCTATCGAAATGACCATACAGTTTTTATCCTCTCTTTTGTTGATGTGATTGATTTGAGAGTATTGAACCACCCTTACATCCTGCGAATAAATCCTACTTGATCGTGGTGAATGATTTTTTTTACTGTGTCATATGCAGTTTGCTAATATTTGAGGATTTTTGCATCTATGTTCATCAGAGATACTGGCCGGTAGGGGGGCCGAGGTGCTGTGGGAATGCTCTTATTCCCTCCACCTTAAAACATTCATACTGGAGCAAGGTTTGGAGGCCATAACAGACAGGTCCTGATGCTGTAACTAGCAGGTCTGTTCATCACAGGGAGCCTGTGATCTCAGCAAGCCCACTATCTGCAAACCCACACTGGGACAGAGAAAATAAGCCATGTTTTTAAATGTGTTTTTTAATTAAAAAATTTTAATTTAATTTAATTTTTTCCATTTTGTCTTGCCTTGTTTTATTTTCATTTTTCTTCACTTTTTCCTCTTCCTTTTTTCCCTTTTCCCTATATCTTTTTTCTTATCTTTTCCCTTTTCTCTTTTTTGTTTTCTCCTTCTATTTTCTTTATTTTCTTTTTTCTTTATTATTTTCTTGCTATAAAATGCTGTAGTTTAAAAGAATAACTAGGAAATATAGCCAGAGCTCCAGGAAGTCAGCAAAAGTCATCAAGCACACACAGTTGGCATAGGAAATATAATAAACAGACTGCTCCTTCAAGTTTAGGAGAAGGAGATGTTCCAACTAATCCACAGAAACAAAAGCAGAAAGTCAAGCTAAATGAGGAGACAGAGGAATATCCTCTAAAAGCAAGAAAGAAAACCTCAGAAAAAGAACCATATGAAACAGAGATTAGCAATATGTCTGATAAAGATTTTAAAGTAATAATCATAAAGATACTTACTGGGGTGAAGAAAGGAAGAACTCGGTGAGACCTTCAATAAAGATATGGAAAATATTTTTAAAAAATCAGAGTTGAAGGACAATAACTGAAATAAAAAAAAAACACTAGAGGGAATCAACAGATTAGAGGATGCAGATGAACATATCAATGATCTGTAATACATAGTAATGGAAAGCACACAAGCTGAAGAAGAAAAAGCAAAAAGTATAAAAAAAGAGAATAGATTAAGAGATCTTGGATGACATCAAGCAAAGAAGCAATTGCATTATAGGTGCCCCAGAAGAAGAAGAATAGAACAGTATAGAAATCTTATTTGAAGAAATAACTGAAAACTTTCCTAACCTAGTGAAGGAAATAGATACTGAGGCTCAAGGACAGAGAGTTCCAAACAAGATGAACCCAAGGAGGTCTACATCATGGCACAGAATAATTAAAACGTGAAAGTTTTAAGATAAAGAGAGATCTTAAAAACAGCAAGAGAGAAAAAGTTTCCAACAAGGGAAAACCTATAAGGCTATCAGTTGCTGATTTTTCAGCAGGAACATTGCAGGCTAGAAGGGAGTGGCATGATCTATTCAAAGTGCTGAAAGGAAAAAACCCTTTAAGAAAAATCTTAAAGGGATTTCTTTAAAAGCAAAAGAAATGGCCAAAATTAGATGTAAGAAAATTATGAATAAAAAGATGTAAAATAGGACAATATGTATATAAAATGTGGAGAATGGAGTAGAAAGAGAAGGAGAAAAATATTTTTTTTTTATTTTTAAGAATGTGTTTGAACATACATGACCATCAAATTAATATGGACTGCTGTTTATTTAGGATGTTATATATAAACCCATAATAATCACAAACCCAAAATCTACGATGGTACATAAAAAAATAAAGAGAAACAAAGACAAAGCTAACACTATAGAAACTCATTGATCACAAAGAAAGAGAGCAAAAGAAAAAGGAATAAATAAGAACTACAAAAACAACAGAAAACTTAACAAAATCACATTATGTACATATCTATCAATCATTACTTTAAATTGGACCAGATGGACAGAACAGATATATTCAGAACATTCCATCATCAATCAACAGACTACTCCTTCTTTTAAATGTACATGGAACATTTTCCAGAACAGATTACATATTAGGCCATAAAATAAGCCTCAGTAAACTTAAGAAGGTTGAAATCATACCATGCATCTTTCCTGATCATAACGGCATGAAACTCAAAATAAATTACAAGGAAAACACCGGAAAAAACACAAATACATGGAGACTAAACAACATGATACTAAATAATGAATGGGTCAATGTAGCAATCAAGGAAGAAATTTTTAAAAATCCACAGAGGCAAATGAAAATGAAAACACAGTGGTCCAAGATATTTGAGACACAGAAAAAGTAGTTCAAAGAGGGAAGTATATAGTGGTATAGGCCTACACCCAGAAACAAGAAAAGAGAAAGGACCCAAATAAAATCAGAAATGAGAAAGGAGAATTAACAATCGACACCACATAAAGGCAAAGGAGTATAAGAGATTACACAAGATTATATGCCAACAAATTGGAATACCTAGAAATGGACAAACTCTTAGAAAGATACAGTCTTCCAAACTTGAAGCAGGAAGAATAGAAAATCTGAACGGACCAATACAGGTAATGAAATTAAATTAGTAATTAAAAAACTACCCAAAATTAAAAGCCCGTGACCATATGGATTTACAGGGGGATTCTACCAGACATTTAAAGCAAAGCTAACATCTATTCTCTCAAACTATTACAAAAAATAGAAGAGGAGGAAAGCTTCCAAATTCATTTATTTTGAGGCCAGCATGACCCTGATACCAAAACCAAATCACACACACAAAAGAAAACTACAGGCTAGTATCCCTGATAAACATAGATATGAAGATCCTTAACAGAATATTAAAAAACTATATACGACAAGACATTAAAAAGATCGTTCATCACAATCAGGTGGGATTTATTCCAGAGATGCAAATATCGCTCAGTATTTGTAATTCAATCAGCATTAAACACCACATTAACAAAATGAAAGATAAAAATTGTATGATTATCTTAATAGATGCAGAAAAAGCATCTGACAAAGTACAGCATCCATTTAATGATAAAAATTCTCAACAAAGTGGAGTTAGAGGGAACATACCTGAACATAATAAAGACCATATACGAACAACTCACAGTTAACGTCACAGTCAATGCTGAAAACCTGAGAGCTTTTTCCCCCAAGATCAGGAACAAGACAAAGATGCCCACTCTCACCACTTTTACTCAACATAGTACTGGAAATCCTAGCCACAGCAATCTGACAAGAACAGGAAATATGAAATGTCCATATTAGTAAGGAAGAAATTAAACTGTTTTTATTTGTAGGGAATATGGTATTATACATAGAAAACCCTAAAGACTCCACCAAAAAACTATTAGAACTGATAAACAAATTCAGTAAAGTCGCAGTATATGAAATCATTGTATGATCTGTTGCATTTTTATATACCAATAATGCAGCAGCAGAAAGAGAAATCTTTTCAAAATCCCATGTATTATTTACCAAGAAGAAAAAAATATACCTAGAAATAAATTTAACAAAAGAAGAAAGACCTGTACTCCAAAAACTATAAAACACTGATGAAAAAAGTTAAAGGGGACACAAACATGCTCATGGAAGAATATTGTTAAAATGTCTACAGTACCCTAAGTAATCTACAGATTCAATGTAATCCCTATCAAAAAACCAACAGTGTATTTCACATGGCTAGAACAAATAATCCTAAAATTTGTATGGAAGCACAGAAAACCTCAAATAGCCAAAGCAATCTTGAAAAAGAACAAAGGTAGAGGTATCACAATACCAGATTTCAAGACATACTACAAATCTATAATAATCCAAACAGTATGTAACTGGCACAAAAAATATACGCAGAGATCAATGGAACAGAATGAAGTCTCCAGAAATAAACCCATGATTATATGGTCAATTTATCTATGCCAAAGGAGGCAAGAATATACAATGAGGGAAAGGACAGTGTCTTCAATAAATGCTGAGAAAAGTGGACAGCTTAATGTAAAAGAATGAACTGGATCACTTCTTATACCATACACAAAAAATAAACTCAAAATCAATTTAAAACCTAAATGTGAGACCTGAAACCATAAAAAATACTAGAAGGGAGTATAGACAGTAATATCTCTGACATCCTTAATAGCAACATTTTCTGATAAATGTCTCCTAAGGCAAAAGAAACAACAAAAATGAATAATTGGGACTACATAAAAATTATTTTTTGCACAACAAAGGAAACCATCAACAAAACAACAAGACGACCCACTGAATGGGAAAAGATATTTTCAAATATAACCCCTATAAGGGATTAATATCCAAATTCTACAAAAAAACTTATACAACTCAAAACCAAAAAACAATCTGGAAAAAAAAATGGGCAGAGGATCTGAATAAACATTTTTTCCCCAAAAAAGACATACAAGTAGCCAACAGACACAGGAAAAGATGTTCAACATCACTCATCATTAGAGAAATGCAAACCAAAACCATAACGGGATATCACCTCATACCAACTAGAATGACTAAAATCAAAATAACAAATAAGGAGTGTTGGCAAGGATGTGGAGAAGGAACCTTCGTGCCCTATTGGTAGGAATGGTGAATTGGTGCAGCCACCATGGAAAACAGTATGGAGGTTCCTCAAAAAGTTAAAAATAGAAATACCATATGATCTAATAATTCCATTCCTGTGCGTTTACCCAAGGAGTACAAACCCACAAATTTGAAGTGATATATGCACTCTTATGTTTATTACAGCATTATTTACAATAACCAAGATATGGAAGAAATCCAAGTGTCCATCCATAGATGAATACATAAGGAAGAAGTGGTACATATATATACAATGGAATATGAAACAGACATGAAAAAGGATGAGATCATGCCTTTTGAGACAACATGAATGGACCTAGAGGGTATTATACTAAGTGAAATAAGTTAGAGAAAAACAAATACTATATTATTCCACTCATTAGTGGAATTGAAAAAAAGTAAATGAAATAAAAGGCAAAAAACAGAATCAGACCTATGAATAGAGAACTGATAGCTTTTTGGGAGCCATTCTGAACTCACTAGTTGAGAATACTCCTTGTGAGGTTAAGGCAGGTTTGCAAAGTCTCTTGCCGTCAGATGATATCTACCCCAATTCCATTGTTTTTTTTGAGCACCGACCCTTGAGGCACCTTGTTGATTGGTATCGGGAGTGACTTGTCCCCTTGTTCTGGCCTTGGTATGCTGATTGCATCTGTGAAGGAACTTATTGTGGGAACTTCTTTTGTGATTATGGAAGCAGACATTGTGTTTCCTGAAGATCTTGTTTTTCTTATACTTCCCCTTAAGCAAACAGGCTATTGACCCCTGCTCACAAAGAGCTAACTTTTGCCTTTGCTATGCTAAAAACATTGTCTTGTATTTGAATGCTAAAGATACCCTCCTTCCCCATAGGATAAGCATCTAAATCACCTCCCTCAATCACTATTGATAAAGGTTATGGATGAGTCTTCTACAAATCTATGTTCTGGGAAATTTTTACATATCAAACCTATCATCAGAAGTCATTGTCTAAGGCAAATGCCACTTCTTTTTTTTTTTTTTTAAATGTTTTTATTTATTTCTAAGAGAGAGAGAGACAGCGTGAGCAGGGGAGGGTCAGAGAGAGAGGGAGTCACAGACTGAAGCAGGCTCCAGGCTCTGAGCTGGCAATCAGCACAGAGCCCGACGCGGGGCTCGAACCCACGAACTGCGAGATCATGACCTAAGCGAAAGTCAGACGCTTAATCGACTAAGCCACCCAGGCGCCCCTGGCAAATGCCACTTCTGTGCTATTCCCCATACAGTTACCCATAAATTAAGCTGAGACTCCGTCAGTGCAGAGATGCCTGCCTGATGATCAGAAAGAATCTTGGGGCTCTTTCATCACTCTCTCACCAACACCGTCCATCTTTCAGGGACCCCTGGACCGGCTGGAGTGGGACTCTGGCAATAGCTGCCAGAGGGGAGTGGAGTGGCAGGGGGTGGTTGTGCAAAATGAGTGAAGGGGTGAGGGTCTCCAGGAACGAAAGGAGTAAGTCACAGGAATAAAAGGCACTGCATAAGGAACGTAGTCAATGTTACTGTAATAGCAATGTAATGGGACAAACTGTAGCTATACTTGTGATGAACATATCATAATGTATACCTGTCAAACCTCTAAGCTGCATACCTGAAACTAATGTAACGCTATGTGTCAACTACACTCAAAAAAGGAGAGAAAGGCTTTCTCAAGTGCTAACTATGCTGTGAATCTTTTCCCGAGGACTCCAAGCAAATACGCTTTTTCCTTTTGTGAATCCCCATATTATTTGTTACATAACTGCCATGACCCTTGCTATACTCTGCCTAATAGAATTTTGCATTTGACTTTTAAATTGTAAACGCTCAGGGACAAATTGTATCTAGCTCATTATTGAGGCCTTGCACTCTCCCCCCACCCCACCCTGGGAAAGGGTATCAAATTTAAGTGAAGAGTGCTTTGAAATCTGAAAATATGTTGATAGAGGCATTCAATCTCAGAGCCTCTGAAATCTGGGGTGTGATCATCTAGGCAAAAAATTCTGCTAAGTTCGGTGAGCAGTTAGGACCTGTCTATGGCTATAAATTCAGGTGTACCAGAAAGAATCCTGACCCTGTCAGCTGCCTAACACTGGATACTTTGCTAATAGTTTTATGTTCTAATATTAGAACTCAGATTCAAAATCTTGTCAGTCTTGGTAGAGATAACACAAGTCTTTACTATTGAGGTTATAATGGCTGATGTCAGATCTTCCTAAAAGGTTGAGAAAGGTACATGTATGTGTGTACATTTCTCTATGTAGTGTGCTAGAGTGGAATGTGGAGGGGAGAGAAAATGGTCAAGGGGCTTTGGGGTCCTATGGGGCAAAACGGACATATTTTACTATCTTGTAAAGGAGAGTTGAAATTTTGGCAAGTGATGTAGAGCCTTCCTTAGAAGGAGGTCACAGGCTTAGGCTGGAAATCTAGAGGCCCATTTCACTCTTTAAGAAGTAGTTTGATTAATTTTGGAGTTCTAGAGGGATTAATAAACACTTCTATCTTTTATCACCTGAACTCAGAACCAATTGAGACGTGGACACAGGAATAAGTTGAAACTGCTTATTCCTGATAAAAGCTGAATTGAAGAATGCAACTTAGTTACATGACAGCTAACACTCTGCCCCTGAGATAGACACAGGTATGGGTCTGGGTTGCTGTCACATGTGGACATTGGTAGACCTTCCTCAGAGGGACAGAGCCCATCCTTCTGAGAGCACTATAGGATGATGAAAAACACATGTATCCTGAGGGAAGGCTAACTTCTAAAGAGTAGATGTTAGCTGCTGGGCCAAATGTTTCCATTCCTTCTTCCAAATTGACCAATCAGATATATCACTCTCCTCATCTCCACAGCAGTTTAGAGAGGCCAGGAAAATTCCTCCACTTGGACACATGAGAGAAAAGAGAGAGATCTACTCCCACATTTATACACAACAATTAAGTATCTGTTAAACACACTCATCATCCATTCTTTCTTCTTTTCATATTCTAAAATATTTTTTCTACATGACATAGTAGTTACCTGGCCCACTGAGAGTATGATAATGTTACTGAGGTAAGACATAATTTTTGCCCCCAAGGAGTTTATGATTTTTAACAGATAAAATTGAAAAAAAGAGATATAACAAATAGAACTATTTCTTAGAACTTTACCGAACAATTGTGTGAGTAATCAATTTATTGCCTCTCAGCTCTAATTTTACATTTCATTTTCTGCTCTGTAAAAATATTTCTCCCTTGCTAGTTGACATGATGTCAAGCTCTGTCAGAAGAGAGTCCCAGAGGGACACTGGAGAGAAAAAAAGGAATTTTTCTCTTCCCAGCAGCTGGGTGCTCTTCTAACCAAGTTCCTGTAGTAGGTATATTTCTACAGCTCCAGACTCCAGCAGCAGCCCCTGGCCAGCAGCACAGGGAATTTCCCTGAGGGCATCCTTCCCTAATGTCTCTCTGGGAGGCTTTACCAGAGACCCCGACAACCCCGCAGTGAATTGCTTTTGCCCACATACTCTCAGGAACACAGTCTCAGGGGACTTCTCTGCCATCCAGTAAACCTTAAAACTGTGTTCTCACCAATGAAGTTTGGATCCCTGGTGGGGACCTCTTCCAGATTTGTCTTTTCCTTGGATTCTGTATCTCACCCACAGGGGCAGTAGTTTCTCTAGTTAACTGTTCTTTCTCTTTACTCTTTATTAGTCCATTCTGTTTCTTCAATCTCCTGTTATAGTTAATAATTCTTTATAGTTAAGACTTTATATTAAACTTTGCCTATTCAAATTACTCTATGGTTTCTATCTCTGGATTAGCCCCTGAGTGATATAACTATTAAATAGTAATTTTAACAGTATGCTTTAGAACATGATAATTATGAAGAACATCACCTTTTAATATTTGACAAGCAGGTCATTTTTCACAATTATTTCTGAACCCTGAGAACGATAATTCAAAGCAATCTTTTCCATATGTATTATATGTTAAACCATTTAAGTCTGAAAATGAAGCATTTCTCAACTCTCAAAAGGTTTTGAGTATGAGATGAAAATACGATTTGATAATGTCACCAATTTTCAAATGCTTCAGTGAAAGAGTTTCTGAAAGATGCTCTATCTATGTCATTAGAAGCAGTGACAGGGATTCAATTTTAATCTGCTTGAAAAATTGCCTGAACAGCTAAAAATGGCTTATCTCAAATGCTTACTCTCACCTAGAAAATCTTTGCATATTTGTGGCTGAAAACCTTAGCAAAAGCAGGATTAGGCACTGGTGGTAACTGAGACTCTCCAGAGCATCCAAATGGTACTGGGATAAGTAGTCTGACAGGTGGCTGAGTAACTTGCTTGGTGGCTGGAAGTTTCTGAAATTTAGTCCCATTCTCAGTAAATTTGGTTCTAAGAAAGCTTAGAATAATCATGTGTGATTTTCCAGATTTTATGGCTATGCTCTCAAACATTAGTATAAGTTCCCAAAAAAGGACACATATTTGAATATTTTTATTGGGGCGCCTGGGTGGCTTAGTCGGTTAATCATCTGACTTCGATTCAAGTCATGATCTTGTGGTTTGTGAGTTCGAGACCCACATAGGGCTTGCACTAACAGCTCAGAGCCTGGAGCCTGCTTTGGATTCTGTGTCTCCCCCTCTCTCTGCCCCTCCCATGCTCATGCTCTGTCTCTCTCTTTCAATAATAAATAAACATTTAAAAAAACTTTAATAAAAAACAAAAAATTAAACATTATTTTTATTGAGAGACAAAGCTGATCAACACTATAACTTGATGTTATCCTGGTGAATGGTAGCAAGTCCTGAGTTCTGGATTCTAGGCTTACCCCTGTAACAAACTGGTTGATGGCCTTTGGATGATTATTTGACTCTCCTGATCCACATACACATGTAACGTGAAGGGACTGATTGATCAGGTTTCTGCCAGTATTAAAATTCTATGACTGAAGCAAAGAGTTCTTCACATGGCTCCAATTAAGATTTTCCTTTTTCTACTCATATTTTCTCATGAATGTTTGACCCTCTCACAGTCAGTTTTCAAACACATGGATGACACCACACACTGAAAAGTCACTAATGGTCTGTTGGCCTAGTGAGTAACCTGATCATCTTTCCTCTTGGTTCTTCTGATTTCTCTGACTATAGTAATCCCTTTACTTCTATGTCTGACCATCCAGGCAGCGTTTATCTGCAGGCATATAACTTCTGCCTCATCATCATTCACTTTCTTTTTTATTTTATTTGAGCACAGTTGACACACAATGTTACATTAGTTTCAGGTGTACAACATAGGGAATCGCGAATATATGACTCACTTTCCATGTGCCTAGTGTTGTCTTCCCAAATCCAATATTTTTCCTTCATGCTATGGAACAGATTGCTCTCTACATAGCATGTACTTTATATGATGACCGCTACATATCCTTTTACTAAAGATGAATAGAAAACAAATCTATCTTTCAGAGATGCTTTGCCTAAGGAAAAGTAGAATTTAAAAAAAAAAAAAAAAAGACTGGAAATAGCCTTTTCCAGGACATGTAGATGGCTCAGTCAGGTAAGCAACCGACTTTGACTCAGGTCATGATCTCATGGTTCATGAGCTTGAGCCCCACATCGGGTGAGCTTGAGCTCCACTTTAGGCTCCATGCTGTCAGTGTGGGAGCCTCTTTCCCTCTTTCCCTGCCCCTTGCTCACTTGTCCTCTCTCTCTCTGAAAAATAAATACATAAATAAATAAAATAGTCTTTTCTAATGATTTATTTATGCTTTAATTCTAAAAAATTGAAAAATATAGAAGTGAATGAAGTGGGAAAAAAATCCTGTCCTCTTCCCTGTGCTGTTCCCTAGGTTGTTAACTGCTCAGCACACAATCTCAGAATTTTTTGATAGAATCTTTTTATTGTATCCTGCAACATCTGAAAAAATACCCAGGTATATCTCATTACCAGGAAGATAAAAAACCATTCTCTTACCACCAATTAACACATGCAGAACACAGAGCATCAAGATGTTGCCTGCAATGGACATTCAGAAGGCCCTTCCCACTCCTCTCCTTCCTTCAGGTGCACCACTGTCTTTCCCAGCCTGAGGAGGCCTTACTCCTCCGAGACATTCTCAAGGCTCTGAGATGGGCTTCTGGCTTTCTCTTGGAAGGTCCCTGGGGATGAGGTATAGGTGTTTTTAATTCTTTATAAAGAAAGGGCTATTTACACACACCTTTGTCTTCTTAATGTTAATCATCATTTGTAGCACAATTTAAAGTGTCATTATCTTAAAAAATTCTTTTTTTCTTTCCTTACCAAAGATCGTTTCTTTACCAAGTAAGAAGGCAGAAGACAAATAGGAGATAAAGAGAAGAAAAGCTCTATCATCTATTGTAATACTGAGCATAGGATCCTGTAATAATTCACCATCATGCAACATAGATCCCTATGTATAAATTAATATGTTTACATACACATAGATGTATAAACATGTTAGCATAACGGGGATTATATCAAACATATTGTTCTATAATTTATCACTTAATATTTCTGTATAATTATAGACATTATTCCATGTCAATACATGCAGAATGACTTCATTCTTTTTAAAAGCCGTGTAGATAGTATCTTATTCAATCAATTCCCTAATTAGGTATATTTAGCTTATTTTTCACATTTGCTCTTATAAATGTGCAGATATAATGCTACAATGCATATTCTGAAACAGATCTATATTATTGCACATTTGTGCAAATGTTTTTAGGCTAAATATTTAGAAGGGGAACTGTTGGGTTTTCTTTTTAATATTTATTTATTTTGAGAGAGAAGGAGAGACAGACAGGCAGACAGACAGACCAAGCAGGGGAGGGGCAGAGAGGGAGAAACAGACAGAAAACCCCAAGCAGGCTCCACACTGCCAGTGGAAGCCTGACAGGGGGCTCGAATGCATGAACAATGAGATCATGACCTGACCTGAAATCAAGAGTCGGAGGCATAACTGACTGAGCCGCCAGGCACCCTAAAACTATTGGATTAAATTATATTCACACTAAAATTTTTAGCTGCTACTGCCCCCTTACCCTGAAAACATGGTTGCACCAATTCATACCCTTCTCAATAGCTTGTGGGAATCCGTCTCATCATGATCTTACCAATTCAGGTTCTTTTCTTTCTTTTCTTTTTTAGCTCAAAAATTATTTAAGCTTAAAACATATTTATACAAAAACTTGAATTAGAATTTTATTTTTCTGGCCCACATGGAAGCAAACTCACCTATATTTTCATTGAAAACATTAAACCTTCCTGGGGCACCTGGGTAGCTCAGTCGGTTAAGTGTCTGACGCTTGATCTTGGCTCCGGTCATGAACTCATGGTGTCAGCTCTGTGCTAACAGTGGGGAGGCCAGCTTGGGATTCTCTCTCTCCCTCTATGTCTGCCCTCCCCTGCTTACTCTTGTTCTCCCTCTTAAAATAAATCAACTTGGGGAGCCTGGGTGGCTCAGTCAGTTAAGTGTCCAACTTCGGCTCAGGTCATGATCTCACAGTTCGTGGGTTTGAGTCCCACGTCGGGCTCTGTGCTGACAGCCAGCTCAGAACCTGGGGCCTGTTTCAGATTCTGTCTCTCTCTCTCTCCCTCCTTCTCTGACCCTCCCCTGCTCATGCTCTCTCTTTCAGAAATACATAAAACATTAAAAAAAAATTAAAAGTAAATAAATAAACTTTAAAAAACACATTAATCATGACAAAAATACATAAAATCATGAGAACAGGGACACAGGTTTCCTTCTGCTTCGGACTGTGATACGGCACAGGTGCTGTGGGACTGTCCAGTCTGGCATGAGTTGGAAATTGTTAAAAAAACAACAACAAAACAACTTAAGAGTAACTCATTTATCTCACAGCTTATCCTTTCTAGGTATGTAATTGATGGATATATTTTTATATGTCTAAAATAACCATCATTCCACAGATATGATTATGATGGCTAATGGCAGGGTTTATTAACAGACTAGTTAAGTGTTGGTACTAGGCAGCCATTTCAAAGCTGAGGACACTTTCTGGAGTGGCATGGCCCCCAGGAAATATGCCTTAGGTAGAAACAAAACAAAACAAAGCAAACAAAGCAAACAAAACAACAACAAATCAATGTGCAGAAAGAGGTCACAAGTGTCACTATTTGTGTTAAAAATGTGTAGCTGTTCTGAATGTCTGTGTCCTTCCCTACCCAATTCTGTGCTGAACGCTGAACCCCTAACCCCTAGTGTGGCTGCTGGAGACAGGGCCTCTAAGGACGTCATGGAGGTCATGTGAGGTCAGAAGGATGGGACCCTGGGGCGCCTTGGTGGCGCAGTTGGTTAAGTACCCTACTTCAGCTCAGGTCATAATCTCACAGTTTGAGGGTTCAAGCCCTGCATTAGGCTCTGTGCTGAATGCTTGCTCAGAGCCTGGAGCCTGTTTAGATTCTGTGTCTCCTTCTCTCTTTGCCCTTCCCCACTCACGATCTGTCTCATTCTATCTCTCAAAAATGAATAAATGTAAAATTTTTTAAATTAAAAAAAAGGAAAAAGAAGGGTGGGACCCTCTCCTTACAGGATTAGTGTTTTTCTAAAGGAGCCAGAAAGCTCACTTCTTCTCCCTCTGTCCGTCTGCAGGTGCAATGAGGAAAGGCCATGTGAGGACACAGCAAGAAGGCAGCTGGCAGTCTCTAAGGCAGGAAGCAGGAACTCACCAGAAACCAACACTGCCAGAAACTTGATCTCAATTTCCAGCCTCCAGAACTGAGAAAATTTATTTCTGTTGGTTAAGCCACCCTGTGGTGTTTCGTTATGGCAGACTAACAGAACAGCTGGTTTCACAAATCTGCTTATATATGCAGACTGCTTCTAGAATTTTCAAAAACTGGGCATGGAACAGCAGGGAGGGAACTGACTATGCACCATAGAGCCCTGTGTACCTGCTCAGTTTTGTATACTTCGTGTGATGGTTTGACATGTTTACAAGTTCTGATATTCCTCCTTTCAAAAGAGAGCCTAATTCTCCCCTTGAAGATGGGCTGGAGGTAGAGATGTGCTGCCGTTTTTCTTTGAGAGAGAGAGAGAGAGAGTGCGCAAGTCTATGTAAGAGAAGGGCAGAGGGAGAGAGACAGAAATACAGAGGGAAAGAGAGAGACAGACAGAGACACACAGAGAGAGAGACAGAGAGACACACAGAGAGACACACACACACACAGAGGGAGAATATCCCAAGCAGTCTCCACTCTCAGCATGGAGTCCTACCCGTGCTTGATCCCACAACCCTGGGATCATGACCTGAGCCAAAATCAAGAGTCCCACACCCAACCAACTAAGCCCCCCAGGCACCCCTGGGATGTTCTTCTAAGGGACAGAATACCCAGGAAGTGATGGTATTCTTCCCAAAAGCAAGACTTTTGGGCGAAGGTTGTAAAAGGCCTGTGGCTTCCACCTCCAGAGACACAAGGCAGCTGCAGAGGTCCCATGTGGTGAGGAGCTGAGGCCCCCTCGCAGCAGCACTCTCAACCCCCAAAGTGCCAGCATGAACCAGCTCCTCCTCCACCTGGGTCCAGCCTTCAGAAGATGCAGCCTCAGCTGACAGCGTGACTGAGTTCTCATGAGGGATCTGGGGCCAGGACGTCCCAGCTAACTTACTTCTAAATTCTCAGCCACAGAAACCATGAGATCACGGGCATTTATTGTTTTGCCCCTAAGTGGTGGGGTAACTGAAGGCAGTGATAGATAAATACACTGTATAAGAATACATTTAACCAAGAAAGTGAAAGATGTATACAATGTAAGCTATAAGACTTGACGGAAGAAAACAAAAAAGACACAAAAAGTACAAATTATGAATTTGTTAAATGTCCATACTTCCTAAAGCCATCTATAGATTCAATATAATCCCCATCAAAGTTACAATGGGATTATTCACAGAAAAGATAAAACAATCCTAAAATGCATTTGGAACCACAAAAGATCCCAAATAGTCAAGGTAATCATGAGGGAAAAAAAAAAACAAGAACAGAAGCATCACACTTCCTGACTTCAAACTCTACTACAAAGCTTCATTAATTCAAACAGTATGGTACTAGCATAAAAATACATGCATTGAACAATGGAACACAATAGAGAATTCAGAAATATTTGTCAACTAATATTTGACTAGGGAGCCAAGAACACTCAATGGGTAAAGAATAGTCTCTTCTACAAATGGTGTCAGGAAAACTGGATAACTACCTGCAGAAAAATGCAATTGGATCAATACCTTACATCACTCACAAAGATCACTCAAAACAGATTAAACATTAAACATTAGACTTGATACCATAAAACTCCCAGAAGAAAATTAGGAAAGAAGCTCTTTGAAACTGGTCTTGGCGATCAATTTTTAGATGTAACGCCAAAAGCACAGGAAACCAAAGCATAAATCAACAAATGTGAGTATATTAAATTAAAGGTTCTGCACAGCAAAAGAATAAAACAATTTAAAAGGCAGCCTTTGGAATGGGAGAAAATATTTGCAAACTGTGTATCAGATAAAGCGTCGATGTTCAAGATATATAAAGAACTCATACAACTCGGTAACAAAAATCAACAATCCTGTTAAAAAATAATGGGCAGATGAAAAATAAACATTTTTCTAAAGAATACATCCAAATGGCTAACAGGTACATAAAAAGATGCTCAGCATCCAATCATAAGAAGAATGCAAATCAAACCCACAATGAGATATTTCCTCACACCTGTTAGAATGGCTATCATCAAGAAGATAAGGGATATTAGGTGGTAGTGAGGATGTGGAGAAATGGGAAGCATTGTCCACTGTTGATGGGAATGTAAATTATTGTAGTCATTGTGAAACACAGCATGGAAGTTTCTCAAAAAATTAAATATAGGAATATTGTGTGATCCATTGGTTCTACATCTGGATATATATCCACAGGAAACAAAAACAAGACACTGAAGAAAGAACTGCACTCCATGTTCTTTGTAACAGTATTCACCATAGCCAAGATATGGAAACAACTTAAATGTTTGTCAATGAATGAATGGCTAAAGATGGTGTGTGTGTGTGTGTGTGTGTGTGTGTTCCATTCCACATAATAGAATATTATTCAGCCAAGAGAAAGAAGAAAATCCTGCCATTTGTGACAACATGGATGGACCTCGAGCTCATTATGCTGTGACATCAGTAAGAAAAAGACAAATACTGTATGGTATCATTTATATGTGAATTCTAAGAAGTCAAATGCATTAAAACAGAAAGTAGAGCGGTGGTTACCAGGCCAGCGGGTGGGAGAACTGGTGAGATGCTGTTAACTGTGCAAACTTGCCATGAGTAGATAAAGAAGTCTGGGATCTAACGCACAGCCTAAAGCCTAATGATTATGGTCAACAATCCTCTATTATAAACTTCAAAGTTGCTAAGAGACTAGATTTTAACTGTTCCCACCACAGAAATGATAATTACACGATGTGATAGAGGTATTAGCTGACACCACAGTGGTAATCATCTTGCAATATATAAAGATATCAAATGGACACATTTTAAGACTTAAACTTATAGCATGTTAGGTGTCAATTATATCTCAAAAGTAAATTAAAACCTAAAAAAGAAGCAGCAACAACAGAAAAAGGACATTTTTTTCTCACACTAATAAGTATTTGGCATGGAGGAGAACAGGAATTTTTTTCTCAATTTTTGTTTTCTCCAAAAACTAATGCATTAAAAAGATTTCGAAATCTTTTGGTAAATATGTACCAAAATAGAATTCTGTCAGAATTTTGCAGACTTTGCTCTTCTGTCATTTAGTTTCCATTATTTTTAAGTTTTATTTATTTTGAGAGACCAAGAGCACAAGCAGTGCAGGGAAGAGAGAGGGTGAGAGAGAGAATTCCAGGTAGGCTCCATGCTGTCAGGGGCTCAAACTCACAAACCATGAGATCATGATCTGAACCCAAGTCCAGAGCTGGTCATTTAACCAAGTGAGCCACCCAGGTGCCCCTAGTTTCCAATTTTTGCTTGTTGAGAAGTCTGAGACCATTCTGATTTTTGATCCTTTGGGATTATTGAAAAGGAAGAGGATGTTTAAAAGCAATGGATGCAGATTCTGAAGGTAATTTATAAAGAATAGCTTCAAGCATATATTGAACAATGGTAGCATCAGTGACTCCTTTGAAAGAAAGTAACTTTCAAAGTGACTCATTGGATGGATAAACCATGATTCAGTGTATTTTCTCCTCTGCCTGTAATACCTTTTGGCCCACTGATGATCTCCTGGGTTGCAATACAAGAAGATGTGAAGAGGGAGGGTTGGAACCACACTGTGATATTTATCAGAAGCGAGAAAAGAATGTGTGAAATATGACCAAAAAATATAATTTTGATTTTTACAAATGTGCTTTATCATTTCTTGTACATAACATTACATCTTTCCAGCCCAGATCAAATGCTACATATTTGCTTTTTTTTCAGGTAACCCCTACTAAGTGCCAAAGTATCTTCCTGATACTGATGATCCAACAGAAAGTAGGATATAAATGTCCACTCTCTTCTCAGAGTTTATTTCTTCCTTCATCTGTATTTCTTTAATGGCACTCATTACATTTTTGTCATTTGTGAACATTTCATTCCACTATATGTTGAGTTGTTTGATGCTAGCCTCATTTTACAGTTTATCGTTATTTCTCTATAGCACTTATCTCAGTGCTTACCAGTTACAAATAGTCAGTGAATGTGTTGAATCAATGAATGAATGAATTCACAGTATGCTTTGTTAGAGTAATCCAACAATTCTCTCTCCTACTAACTTGGTAGAAACATCCTTAATAATTATGTCCTGAAGTCATCATAAGAAGTTGGTACTAGAGCAACCATTAAAATGGAATGGCATCACAAAGTTACCATAAAATTCTTTCCTTGGAATTTTAGAATACACTGTACAACTTCATATTAGTGAATTGTGTTAGTGCAAAAAGACTATAAATGCAGAATAATGTATTTATCCAAAATGTTTAATATCTATTTAAGATACATTATCACTCCTGGGAAAGAATACCATTTTAGAATATTGCTATAAAGTTTTAAATTTTTTTTAAATGTTTTATTTATTTCTGAGAGAGCGAGAGAGAGAGAGAAAGAGAGAGAGCATGAGCAGGGGAGGGTCAGAGAGAGAGGGAGATACAGAATCTGAAACAGGCTCCAGGCTTTGAGCTAGCTGTCAGCACAGAGCCTGATGCGGGGCTCGAGCCCACGAACCGTGAGATCACGACCTGAGCAGAGGTCGGATGCTTAACCAACTGAGCCACCCAGGCACCCTGAGAAAGTTTTTAAAAAGCTCTAAATATATCTTTATAATTGATGATGCCTAGATGAAGGAAAGCTTTGAAATCATCTCCTACTTTGATCTGTTTCATACAGTGTTTTTCATCTTTTGTGGTAACAAACTCTAAAGATAAGTATTTTGAAGAACTGAAAGTTATGTCCTCAAACTTAGGACACTAAGGAAAAGTACAGAAAATCTGCTGATACTGAGTTCTACACAGGAACATTCTCTTCCACAATTATTAATTTAGAAAGGCTTATTGTGTTCTTTTTCACTTTCTTTTTTTCTGTATATAATACCCAATAACTGTATTTTCATCTTCTTTTTATCCAAAACTGTGATTTTTGGAGAGGTTATTTTAAGTAATGTATCTTGCGCGAGATCTTGAAAATAAGCTTTAAGTCACTCAGCAGTCTCCCCTCCCCCCAATGGTTTCCTATAGTGGGTATTTATAGAACTCTTAATTTTGCCAAATATTATTAAGTTTCTAAGGGATGGGGTCAGGAAAAGAGCCATTATTGCAGTTTCATGATTTTTATGAAATCTGATTTTTTTTCACCTGATTACCACAGCTTCTCACATACTTAAGCGCCTTGCTCTTTCTTTCTGGAATTGAGGTGTTTGTTAGAACAAGATAATTATCAGGTCATACACATCACTTAGCTGTCAGTTTGCCAGACTGTTACCTGAAGGGAAGGCTGAGGTTGATGGAGTTACAATAGACTTTATCTGATTTTCCATTACGAAATGCACAGAATACAGAAAGATTTAGAAAATTCCTCCGTATTACCTGATTTATGCTGCAGCCACTTATGCCATTGCTGGTAAGCCCTGTTTCCCAGGACTCACTCATGACTTTGACCACTATTTTATGAAGGTCTCCTGAGAATTCAGGAAAGCTGAGTAGTTGTGATAAAACATGGCTTCTCTTTTCCAGACAGCCTCATTTAATAGAGTCAACAGTTCCCTTTCCTTTTCCGGTTAGGTTTGAACTTACTACTCAAGTTTTACAAAACAAAACAATCTAAAAACCTTTGCTGTATTTAACGCTTTTAAACTCAGCACGGGCTGCTTTGGGGTCTTAAGGGAAGATCAAAGCAGAAAAAAATGAGTTCCCTGTTGAGAACTGTAAAGGGTCTGAGATTTTACTCTACTTGCAAACTAACTAGGTAGCCTGATGCAATTTCATGGATGCTAGCAGAAGACAGGAGACTCAGATCAGAGATAAAAGACAGTGTATTACTCACAGCAATAACAGTAGCCATTAGCTATCCACATTTTCTCAGTTGGTTGTCAGAGATTCAGTTTCATCAAGGGATTGCAAAAAGGATCAAATGGAAGTTGCACATATCGTAGGTTGTGTTATAGGAGGAGAACCCTGAGATTAGGGAATCTGCATCTTTATTTAATGAAGAGTAAGCATGTCTGCCCTTTGCTCCAGGAGGAAGCACTGTTTTTGTATTCTAAGACTTTATGCTGTTGAAATATCCACTAATAGTCTAGAACAAATAACAGTATTTTCCCAGGAAGATGTGCAGAGACTTAAGTGACTTACAGAGAACTGTCTTTCAACATTCCCATAGTTGATATGCTAAATGTTCCTCCTCTACCCTCCTATCTCTCCCCTTTCCCCGCTAAATTGCATTAGGTTCTTATTTCATAGATTCAAAGTCTTCTCTTACCCTTCTGATATTTCTTCTTGCTACAGTTTGCTTCCTCCAAGATGATTTATTTTCATTTATTATTTGTATTATTACAGAAGGTCTTTACCTTCTGTACTGGGAAATCTCCTTGGCCATGTACTCATAATTAAGAACAGGAGAATAAATAGTGTATTGAACACTTTGAACATATGGCTAGGACTTGTTTACTGTGGCTTTAACTGGTGGGTGATCTGGTTTCACCTAGAAGGAACACTTCATGTCAGTATGTTTAGATTTTTGCTATAGGCTGATCAGTTTCTCTAGATAAATTTCTTTCAATCTTCTGCTTGGATGGTAAAAAACTGGCTTTCAGGCTTCTGGGAATACAGTGGTGGAAGCCATAGGATTCTTAACATTTATGCATACCTTAATAGTTTCCTTGTTTACTCCTCAAATCACACTTTCCTAATTCCAAATAAGGTTGAGAATATTTCCTTGTATTTATTGGCAATGTGTTTTGTCATCTATGAGCTTCATGTTCCTGTGGGGTTTTTTTTGTCCATTTTATTATCAAGTTGTCTTCCTTTTGACAGTTATTTCTGTTCCTAATCCCAATCATATGTCAGTTTCATGTGTGATAAGTATCTTCCTCCAGACTCTAGGTTATCTTGTCCTTGCTTTCTGCCTCTGTTGAGAATTTCTCTCAGTTTATAGGTTTTCATGACTCCTACCTTTTTGTAGTCTGGTCTTTGCTCCACCACTCTACCAATGTGAGTTCAAAGTCTAGTCTCCAGCACTACCCCCATCCCCACTGCTTTTCCTAGGTTCTGTGTTCCTGGGGGTTAACCTGGTGTCCTTTCTTTTCTTGTTCTTGTTTTCAGGGGATTTTAAAAACAGTCTTTCAAGTTCTTCCATTTATTTAAAATACTATTTTGTCCATATTCTTGCATTTTTGGATGTTTGGTAGCCAAAGTGCAAAGTAATCCCTAGTCTACCTTGTTGCCAGAAATATAGATCTATACTGAATTTATTTTTGTTTTTCTAAACATCCTACCCTTACTGGTTAGATTTTTATAGAAATATATTTCTTTAATCCAGGAGTTTGAAATGTAGAATTGAGTTTCTACACTGGGTTGCACAGAAGTTTTAAAAATTGTAGATAGAAGAATGCCTTAGCTATCTTTCTTCCTAATTTTAAGGGAGTCTACACATCTTTTTAGTATGGTTAATTAAAACTAGACCGTTAGTGTTTTAGTTAATGGGTAATCTTGATAAAACTGGTGAGTAAAGTTAGTTTTAAGTGAACATACTTTTTACGATAATATTTTAGCCAGTGTTTTCCATGATAAATGTCTTTAGCCTCATGGTTACAAATTGACTGTCTTTGAAAACATTAAAACAAACCTTTCTATATTATAGAGAGTACTTTACTTTCCCAAGAAAACAGTCTATGACAGAAACTCAAATTTTACTTAATGTTTATGACAATTCGTATGTACAGATTCCTAACCTTTTTCCTTATCCAACAAGATGCATTAGCTGCCTGATGTGTCTTCCAAAGCCCTGTGTCACAGTTCTCTTCCTTCAAGAGACTCCTCATTAAAGTTCTTCACACAGCAGTTCTATTTTCTAGCTAAAGTTGATTTAAAAAATATTTCGCTTATAGTTACATATTTCTATAGGAGAAATAGGGACACTAAACATTTTTTAAAAAGGGACTTCTTCCAGAGGGAAGAAATCCCACACAGGATAAGACAGCTAAAGGTAAAAACGTGCTAAAGGCAGCAATTAGCTTAAATGATAAAGGCTCTGAGAAATGACAAGATCAGGAAAGTCATTTCAACAAATGTTACTTCCATTGCTTTCAGACATCTCAGTGAATTACTAAAGGTAAAGGAGAATGCCAACATAATGCTAAAATCTTATTTATATTAATTACATTTGACAAATAGGATAAGTCATTTTTTTTTCTAGACCTGGAGAAATTTTACCTGCAACAATGGTCCTCAAGTTCCTTCAATTGGCCTAGAGTCAATTTAATGCATAAGGGCACACACAAAACTTTAGTGTGTCCTTCCGTTGCTATACCTTTAGCACAGTGACTAGTGTAAATGGTAGAAATTTAACAGCAGTGGCTGAAGGCTAGAAAAGGCTAAAGAAGAACAGAAAAGACTCACTTTTTCATGACTCAAAAATTTGCATCCTGTAAAATAAAAGATACGGGGTATGTATGTGTGTGTGTGTGTGTGTGTGTGTATATATACATACATATACGTATGAATTTTGTATATATATACAAATATATATATTTTTGTATACACACACACACACAATGAAATATTACTTAGCCACAGAAAAGAATGATATCTTGCCATTTGTAACAACATAGAGGCACCTAGAGAGTATAATGCTAACTTAAATAGGTTAGTCATAGAAAGACAAATATTATATGATTTAACTCATGTGGAATTTAAGATACAAAACAAATTAAGAAAAAGAAAAGAGACAAAAACCACCACATTCTTAAATACAGAGAACAAATTAGTGGTTGTCAGTCAGGAGGTAAGTGGGGGGATAAGGGAATCCTCATATAAGAGCACACTTATCTTGATAAGCACTGAGACATTATGGAATTATTGAGGGATTATTTTGTATACCTGAAACTAGTATAACACTGTATGTTAATTATACTTCAATTAAAAAATTGTATCCCTTTGAGGCAACAACAGAAACAAAAGAAATAAAATAGACAAGTAGGTGGTTCTTAAAAACTAATGTGCAGAGAAGTCACATACTATGTACATATAATACACATAATGCAGATTCCTAGACCGCTGCCACCAGAGATTCAGAGTCAACTGATTTGGTTTAAGGTCTTAGAATATGCATTGAAAAGGCTCCAGGTAATTCATTTTGGAGCTTTGTAATCAAGTACTCGATAGAGGTTATTTTAGGCCAAATATCTGTCAGGGAAAACTTCAAGGAAGAGGTGACATGGCTCTTAAAGCATGATGTGACTTTTATGTCTGGACAGGGGAGGATGAGTCTTTCACATGGAAAAATGTCACAAGCCAAGGCCTGGAGGTAGGAATGGGCCCCACGAGAAGGGGCAATGAGAGAGAATGTCCTATGGCACAAAGGCTAGGGTGAGATGCACTGAGACTATTGGAAAGGTCAATGCTCAATAAATACTTGTTGGATCGAACTATTGGCTTCTATGTAAAATTTCTAGTCAGCACAAAGAGACAAGATTTGAAGCAGGAAGGCAATTTTACCTGAAAAACCTTAGTTCTGGAAGCTCATCATCCACAGATTCAAAGGATTAAGTGAATTTTTTTTTCTCCATCTTCTTCTCCATTAAAAACCATAATCTCTCTCCTTGTCTCTGTACCTTGCTTATGGAAGCATGTACTTCTCTTATTGTAATTTGTGGGTTCATTTAGTTCCCCTTATTAGATTCCAGACTTTTTGAGGGAAGCTCCTTAACATATTCATATTTCTGGGGCTTTTTTTCCTCCTGCATTGTATAATGCCATACGCATAGGTGATGTTTAAAGAATCATTTAATGACATTGTCACTTTATTAATGAGTTTATGTTGTGTGCCAGATACTATGCTAGGTACCCTGTATATGATATATCACTTAGTTTTTGTAAATCTAGTGCAAGTAAGACAACGTCATTACATATTGCGAGAAAAGACATGGAGCCTTAGAAAATCAAGCACATAGCTATTTTCACACAGCTACTAAAGGACAGAGGCAGAAATAGATGTAGGACTAAAAGCCATCTGACTCAAAAGATATACTTCATCACTGCTGGGTGCAACAAAGGAATGAACGAGTGAATGAATGGGGAGCATAAAGGTAAGTAATTAATCTTAAAAGTGTGAGAATAAATGAGATTTTAATCATGTATGATTTGCAACATGCTTATTCTAGAGGTGGAAGGAAAGGAAGCAAGAGATTTTTCTGTTCAGTTCTGAGCTCTTTGGGAGAAGGTATGGTCCACTGGCAGAGGGAGCATAGACTGTAGAGCTGGCAGCTGCCTGGAATGCAGGGTGTGTCCTGCTAGACATTCTACGCCTGAGTTGATGGGGGTGAGGAGCGGGGAAACCCAACTGTTGACAAACAGTATTGTATGACAATGTAAGAAGAGGGAAAAACTTTGATAAGAGTTGGTCTAGAGTAAACAAGCACGCCCAAAAAACAGGGAACAGATTCAAACAAACAAACCTACCAGTGCCCAGGGCCCATCTGCTGAGATGCTGATTACATTGGTCTTGGGTGAATCCCAGACACTGCAAAATGTTATATTTCAAAATGCAGCCAGGGTTAGAAATCACTGTCCTAGGGTTTTATTTCATTTCCCAAACACTAGGATTTGATGTCCCTGATTTCACAGTTTCTCCCTTCCACAGTTGTCCTTTGTGGTAATAAATTATCCCTGTGAGGTTACTGGTCTCCTGATATTGAAAAAACAATATGACTATTACCAGGGAACTGCTTTGTTCTCATTAGATGCGTACCATCTTTTTCTGAGCAAGTCCTGCATTCTAAATGGTTTTGCTTCTGGGACCAAAGTATATAGTCATTGTCTGTATTAGCAAAAAAAAAAAGTCTGGCTTAGCAAAATTAATAAAAGTGTAATTAAGCAAGTTTCCCTCAGCTGTGCCATTTGAAGGGTCCTTATAATTTTTCAAAATAATAAAATAGTAAGATAACAAATTAAGAAAATGATTGTTTAAATTGCAGGGTAGGCTTTTCAATTAAACTCAAATTATATCTCTAATGAAGTGGATCATTAGTGATGATTTCAAATCAGAAAGCAAGACTTCAGGGATAAAGCCTGGGCTTTGAAGATGGAGACCTACTGCTGAAGCCTGACTTTGCGGAGGTGGATGGATAACTTTGGAATGGACGTGGGACTTGTATAAACCTGAGTCTCCTTCTTTAGAAGATGAGGCTAATAATCCATGCAATGGTATGCTGCAAATGGATAACAACGGGCTCCATGGAGGGAAGGCTGATTTGTTGCATTTGCCAATTTCTAATACATAAATACTCCTATCATGGCATTTTTCAAGTTACCAACAGAACTGGGTCACAAATTTCCTGAAAATTTAATAATGGGCTCTCATGAATAACACTGAGATATTATAATGATAACATGAGGTCAGATGTAAAACATCTAAAGGTTTAAATATTATTATACGGAAGATATAATTGCTAACCCACTTGAAAAACAAGATTATTTCACCTATGGCAAAAAAGGTATTATTGTTTTGTAAACCTGAGCCTGAAATACATTTATGGTCTTCCAAGCTGTGTTAGTCCTCAACTCGGTAGGTCTCTCTTGTCATGAGTCCTGGAAAAATCTACATTTATATATTTGGGAGTTATTAGATCTATATGAAGATTTGACTCATGTGCATTTATTAAGCACGTTTTGAGTGCTCGGTACTATGCTATAGATACTTTGGACTCTGCCAGTAACTTCTTTGAAAGATAAGATCAGAGAGTGTTGTCTTTAACATCTTTCTGCTTTTCTTCTCAGTGACATGGTTCTGCTCATGGCTGATAGCACATTTAGTGCCTTTCCTTGCCTCTTCCTTGCTTTCTACACAGTCATTCCTTCTGCTTCCCCCCCCCCCCCCCCCAACTAAGGGACACCACTAGAAAATAATGAGATAAGCGGATGAGGATGGGGGAGTTTTGTGGGAAGCCAGATGATTTGCAGTGTCCCAAATGAGGCCAAAGTTGTATATTATTCCAAGTTTAGCAAAGGGTTTGGTGCCGATAGATAGCATCAGTGAAGGTCATTTAAAGCTCTTCCCTATCAAGGCACCCAAGTTCCTGCCTATTCCTGAGTACTAAGTGCAGGGGAGGCATAGTTAACAGGCATCCCCTTGGCTTTCTTCCTTGTGTTGACCTCTTTGTTTTCTCCCCAGTTTTTGCCATATAATTGGAATCAAACCAGACCGTCATTAAGATCCAAATAGCCCTGCATGATCTAGACCCTGCCTGCTGCTCCCATAACAACACTAACTTGTATTTATCAAGTGCTCACTATAAACTAGGCATTGATCTGTGTGATAACTGGAATTCAATCATGTGATTCTGAAAACAAACCTTTGTGGTACTACTAATCCTGTTTTCTAGATGAGGAAACTGAGGCCTTACTTTAAATCCCTTGTCTGGTGTCACAGAAATCCCAAGTGGCAGGGGTGGGATGTTAACAAAGGTGATCTAATGGGGACTTCTCTCTTAAAGGACATCTATCAGAGCAGTTATAGTTCTGGGCATGGCCAGACCTGTCATCTAAAAGGGGTAGGGTGTGGGGTGCCTGGGTGGCTCAGTCAGTTAAGTGTCTGACTTTGGCTCAGGTCATGATCTCGCAGTTCATGGGTTCGAGCCCTGCGTTGGGCTCTGTGCTGACAGCTCAGAGCCTGAAGCCTGCTTCAGATCCTGTGTCTCCCTCTCTCTCTGCCCCTTTCCCGCTTGCTTTCTGTCTCTCAAAAATAAATAAACATTTAAAAAAAATTTTAAGGGGCAAAGAGTGTAGTCCTCCCACAGGGAAGGGGACCACGGAAGGACCAGGAGTTGGGCAGAGATGGACCTAGTCTATTTCACAATATGGAAAATATATTACAACAGTGAACCAAATCATATACAGCTGTTGGTCTCTCTTTTGTTATCCATCTTAAATTTAACTTTTTAATGAAATATATCCAGAGAAAACTGTTCAAGTCAAAAGTGCACAGCCTGATGAACTTTCACAACAGAAACAGATTCATGTAACCAGCACCCAGATAAAAAATTGGATGGTCAGCACCCCATTAACCCCATTATACCCTTTTTCATTCATTTACACTATCTTCCTTGAAAACAACCACCATCCTGATTTTTTTTACTGTAGTTATTTCTGTTTTTGAACTTTATATAAATGGAATCATATACATTTACTCATTTTTTTGGTCAAGCTTATGTTTATCATCTTTTCTCCCCCTGAGATTCATCCTCGTTGTTTTATATAACAGTAGTTAATTTGTTCCTATTGCTGTGTGTAGTACTCTATTCTTAAACATATCCTGATTTACTTACCTGCTCTACAGCTGATGGACATTTAGGTTGTTTCTAGTTTGGGGCTACTATAAATTGTGCTAGGAACATTCATATACATATCTTTTGGTGCCCATAAATATGCATTCCATTGGGTGTATTCAGAGGAGTGGAATTGCTGGGCCATTGGATATGCATATGTCTGGCCTCAGTAGATAATGCCGACAATTTTCAAAAGTGGCTATACCAAGTCCTACAGCCACCAGCACTGTTCTAGAGTTTCAGTCGGCACACAGTGGTCTTAATTCTTTTGTCTGTTGGGTGTATTTTGGTCTTAATTTGCGCTTGCTCATAAGTAACGATGTTGAGTGCCATTATTTATTGGCCATTAGCATATCCACTTTTGTGAAGTGGCTCTTTAATCTTTTTGTCTATTTAATTAGATTGTCTATCTTTTTCTATTGATTTGTAGTTAAAAAAAATTTTTTTTAGCTTTTATTTATTTTTGAGAGACAGAGCATGAATGGGGGAGGAGCAGAGAGAGAGGGAGACACAGAATCCAAAGCAGCCTCCAGGTCTGAGCTGTCAGCACAGAGCCTGACACAGGGCTCAAACCCACGAAAAGTGAGATCATGACCTAAGCTGAAGTCAGATGGTGCCAACTGACTGAGCCACCCAGGTGTGCCCTTGATTTGTAGGAGTTTTGAAAATGCTTCTCATCAGTCTATTTTGCAAAAATTTTTAAATATTAATATATATAATTAGCTAGATACAGTTTTTTCATCTCCAAAGCTAAGAATAGTATTTAATACTTGGTTACTTGTTGAAAAAATAGCTACTTATTATTTAGCAGTTTGGTCCCAGATTTGTGCCTTTTACAGATATGGTAATCCTAACGATGACATGATTATTGTTCCAGGAAAGGACTCACTTTGCCTCCTTACCTTCCATATCTTCCCTCCCTTCCTCTTGCCTTCCTTCCTCTATTCCTTCTTTCATTCCCACTCTTTTTTCCTTCCCACAATGGTTTACATTTATGCAATAATTTCATACTGAGTTTCATTTAGAGAGTTTGTTCTCAGTTCCCAGTCCCCAATCTCTTTTCTGAGAACACTGTATAAATGGCTGGGATTCAAGTTTATGTAAATAACCATGTTGGAATTACCTTATGATGTGGCTTCCTGAGCACTATTTTTCAGGAGAGTCATTTAAAACTACTTTTAAAATCCATTTGAGAGACACACAAACAATCAAATATACGCTTGTTGCAGAATTTCAAATGAGTTATATAATACAAAAAGAACATCTGTAAAATACAGAGTAACAAATAATGCTGCCCTTCCTACGTAGGTACAGGCTGGGTAAAGCACATGCCATACGTAAACATTTAGAGCTGCAGAAAAGATAAATGCTTTCATTATAAAACCATTCTCTGGATTACAAAGGAATCCACAATAACTCACATAATGCTCTTTTGCACCTCTATGTTCTTTTTACTCATTCTGTTTCATTTGTCTCTTTACATAACAAGCTCCCCAACTATGCTTAAAACATAATTTTATTTACAGAAAGTGATTTATACATAAACTTTATGGCAAAGTATTGCATCAAACAGACTCTTTCTGTAGAAAGAGAAAACTTTTCAGACACTACTAAGAGGGAGCTTCTGAGCTTCCTTTAAGTGTGTTCTCTCAGTCGTGGCAAACGGATTTCCACAGATCACTCCATAATGCCAACTCTGGTGCCATGCGATGTTGGCAGAAAGGCAGAGGGCGGTCGAGGAATGACCAGAATTCTACTGTCCCTTCTAAAGCTGAATTCATGTATTTTTATCCCTAAATTCAACTTAATGGAAAAAAAATGAACCACATTTAAAATTAAAACTACAGTCTAATACTCAGTCTACTTGCAGAAATCACCTGAGCTAAAAGGTGTTGAAAGTGACTCTGTAATTTTAAACCTCAGATTATTGTTGAGAATATAGAAGGAATACAGAGCCATTTGGATTACTGAATGCAGGTAGAACTACACAATTCATTTGGTGAGTTTTGCTCCAAAGGAGAACAGAGAAATGGTGTGATTGGTGGAGGGGGATGTGGAGCCAAGAAATGATTGTTTTTAAGACGGAAGAAAGAACAGCACGTTTGTGTTGATGGGAATGATCTAGTAAAGAGGGAAAATTTGATGAGGCAGAGGAGAGAGGAGAGGATTGCTGGAGTGACATCACAGAATAGTGAGAGGAGATGGGATCCCATGTGCAGGGGACAACGAGCTGACCTTACAAAGGGACAGAGAACATATGCTCAAAACACATCTAAGGAATGAGTGACGTGGCATGTAGGGATTTATTTTCAGCCTCATATTTAGCAATAAATGGAGCCCCAATGTGGTTTGGTCATTAAAACCAGAGACTTGGAGACTAAGAGACTCTGCACTGTCTTGCACGTTAAAATACTTAGACACTGTTTATGCATCTGTAAAGTAGACATAATATCAAGACCATCCTCATAGGGCTGTGGCACTATTAAACTGACAAAATACGTGAACTGTCTTGCAAAGTGCCTGGCGCATGATTACGGTCCCCAATGGAACTGCAAGTACTAGTATTACCTTTGCCCGAGAGCAGCAGCATTGGGTCCCCAGAACTCAGAGTGAAAGCCGTGCAAAGCCCACGCACCCTGAGGAGAGCACAGAGTTCTCTTTTCCTTCTCTGGCATTTCTTGCTGCAATGGTGTAGAATATGTATTCTTTGCACCAGCACCACAGGCACATATTTCCCTGAATATTCTGAAGGAGAGGTTCAGGAGAATGATTTATCATCCTTTTGGAGCCTTCCCCAGAGCAGAGTGGATTTCAGGACTGAGGTGAACTGCCAGAGGGCTACAAGGGGGGAGAGGAGAAGGTGATTTACTCCTCTACAGAGGTAACCAAGACTACCCTGAGTAGGTACTCAACACACAGTTACTTCCACTTCCCAAGGAATCTGAAAGCCCATGCAAGGCATGGTGTAGACCTGAAAGTTAATTACAATATTAACAATGACAGGCTGCTACTATAATTAAGTAAATATTTATAATTTGCCAAAGTGTGTCTCCTAGTCTGTAGATCAATATTCCTCGTCAATGGTTGTTAGAAACTTTATTTTGACAGACTGTGTAGTAACATCCAAAACACTAATTTAGCTGTGACTAATACTTCATTGCTGATAATTTTGGTTGCTTTGGGGGCAATGTCAGAAAAAAACAAATTATGGTAGTTCTAAAGATGTGTTGAGCATGGTATTAAGAATGAGGTTCACATTCTAGGGAAATACCAATGAAAAAAGGTAACCCAGGGTAAAGATAGCCAGAGGGAAGAGAAAACTGTGTCTTTTCCTGATTTAAAAAACATCAGCACATGTAGGAGTCACTGAGAATTGAAAGATTTCATAAAATTCCCATGACAACATCCTCAGGGCCATAGTCCGGTGATATAATTAAGAATATGTAACACATATATTGTCAGCTGTAATCATATCAAATTTATCACTTCTGGTTTTTGTACTGTCTGTGGTGCCTGCCAGTCAATGATAATGTCCCTTAATTCAGTAACTGTGAATAGTGTCTTGCAAATGATAAATACCCAGCAATATTTAAGTTTCAGGTCTTAAATTTACCAGAGGGCTCATTTTTAGTCAACATCTTGACACAGTTCAAGACCATAGGATTTTCTTAAGCTAATTAAAATATTTAATATTTAACTTATAATTCTGAATTTTTCATTATTCTTTTCTGGGTTTGGTCTTTAGCTATAATATAATAGTCCTGATTCTTGTCTAGCCTCTTTATCATATCATGATGACACGGAAAGAAAATATCTAAAGATAATTTTCAAGGATGAAGATCTTTTACTTATTACTATCAATGTTTTGATACTTGTCAAACTGTCAGAGGTTGGCCCATTGTTGAAGGATCAAGGAAATAGCCACAAACTGCACTGTGACAGGGTTGATGGGCTTATGTCCCCCAGACTCCTTCCTGCATTGCCTCCAATACGACATCAAGAGGTTACATGACATGTATCCCCCTCTAGAGTCAATGGATAAACGTATATTAACTGTGCAGAGTTAGAGGCTTTCATGTGTTTTATTTAGTCATCTTAACCACCCCCATAATATCAGTAGGATACCTCCATTTTAATGGTTTAACAACTGAAGAAACAGTCTCAGAGAACCTAAGCGAATGGCTTGCCCACAAAGCTGAAAAACTGAGGCACACACCACGATTTTCTCACTGATCCAGTACTCACAGTGTTCAGTCATTTTGGTCACATGACTAACTTTTTGTTCTTGGGGAACAGCACCTACCAGGGCTTCATATTTCTCATCCTCCTTTTGGCTGTGGATTGATTCATTCACTCTTCCTTCCTTTGTCTTTGTTTCATTCAGTGAATATATACTGAGCACCTATTAGGTTCTAGGCTCTCTGCTATCCACTGGGGATACCCTGATAAATAAGAGATACATGGCTCTTACTTTCATGGAATTTATGCTCCAGTGAGGATCAGACACCAAACAAGGACATGCCACATAAGAAGAGTGTTGCCAAGACACTGGGGAAGAGAGGGAGATTCTGTAATGGGGAGACCTGGCTCAAGTCATCTCTGAGATGCACTTGAAAGGCCTACATTATGACTCTATCCTGGGTCACATTTGCAGAAATAGCAGCCTGGCTTCCACAAATCACTGAAAATTAAAATTTTAGTGTAGCATCCTGACAAAATCCCAAAGAAGGATTGGGTTGGGGGACACCAGTGGCTATTTCAGCTCACTAATGTTGTCACTATCTATAGGTGCATCTTGTTAGCATGGGAGCAGCAGCCGGGCTTGCAGCCACTCCACCACCTGCTGGATCTTCCTTTAGCCTTTGTGACTTCTGGATGTGATGCACAAGGAGCTTCATAACAAGGGTGCCAGCTTCTATCATGGGGCACTTGCATCGTGCAAGTTTGAGTCTTGGAGGCAATGAGAGACCAATGTGGGTTCCATCTATCCCGGGTGGGTTCCAGCTCATCTTTATGTGTTTTGGTTTCCCTGGCTCTCTCCTATTTCATATCCATCTTTCCTTCCCTAATGATTTCAGGCTCTAGCACCAGCTGCTAAAACAACAGCATCATGCCGATAGTTTAACCAGTTCCTACAACTGCATCAACTGGAGTCACTATCATAAGCACCTTATTATGTGTCACATCTAGTGGTTCTGTGTCTCTAATTGAACTCTGACTGATATATTGTTTTAGAGGGAAATCCAGTTAGTTTGGTCCATACTGCATTTGCAGGGCCTGTGAGATAGCCGAAAAAGAGAGATGTCAAACAAGGAGCTGGATATTCAGGCCTGGGGATCGAAGATGATAGGAATTCGGAAATCATTATCATACAGATAATGATATCTGCTCTTTACTCAAAAACCCTTGGGATTTCCTAAATGATAGGACTCCCCTTGGAATGCTAACCATGTGACTTATGGTGGGCCTCTAGATAGTTTCAGGATGGAGACTGGTCACCAGGAAGACCAACCACATCATTAGACAGTTTGAACTGTGGGCCAACCCAGCCTCTAAGGAGGGCTAGGCTTTGAGTTTCAATCACATGGCCAACAATTTAATCAATCAGCCCAAGGTAATGAAAACTAATGAAAGTCCCCGTAAGAACTCTGGACACCAAGGCTTGATAGAGCTTCCTGGTTGGTGAACACACTGCTGTTCCAGGAAGTTGACGTGCCCTGAATCCACGAGGAGAGGGTATGGGAGCTCTGCATCCAGGACTCTTGCAGAACTTGCCTTCTGTGTATTCTTTATAATAAAACTATAATTGTAAGTATCATGTTTCCCTAGATTTTGAGACTTATTCCAGCAAACTCTCAAACTGCAGGAGAACACAGGAACCATCTAATTCGTAGCCAAATCGGTCAAAAGTGTGGGTGGCCTTGGGGACACCTAAAACTTGCAACTGGCACCTAGTAAGAGTGGTCTTATGGAGGGCTATGTCCTTAAACCTGAGGAGTTGAACTCTGGGTAGTAAGAGTCAGAACAGAGTTGTAGTCAACCCAGTTAGGGTGGAAATGGAACAGAGGTCACGGAAATGACTGTTGTAATGAGAAAATATTTAAGAAGGCTATTCAACCCCAAAGGACTTGATAACCTTCTCTGTGGTGAGCCATGGTCTTTTGTTTTTGCTAACTCTGATGCTCAACAGGAAGGGCCTGGGGAGGGAGGAGATGGCACCGTGGGTGGCCTGTTAGCTTGCTGGGACTTTCCGCAGGCAGGGCGCCTTCTGTGTTGAAACATAAACACTGTACTTTTGGTCCCTGCATCACAGAAGCTTCATTCCTGTTTGTGAAGATGCGTAAACTGCAGGTTATTTACTTTTCATTTTGTTCTTCCAGCATCCAGTTTGCGCCTGCCACAAACAGCCTGCCCTGTGTGCTTGGAGGTGGGAGGGTTGTGGGAATGTGGCCAATGACAGAACAGTTAGTGGGGGCCATGAATTATATTACTTATTGAAATTCTGCCTCACAAAATAGCTTTTCTGAGCAAACATAGAATGCATTTTCTCAGTTAATTAAGCCAATGCATAGTGAACCATTTGCGGGTTTTCCTGGAGTCATCTGGGGCTTGCACTCAGCCTTTGAATCTGGGGAAGTTATCCATGAATAATTTAGTATCTTGGAATATTACCTGAGAACCTTGGGCTACTAATTAGCCACCCAGAGCCGGGAAGCTTTTTGCATTATTCTTGCTATTTTCATAAAAGCATAGTCGTACAAGACCATTTCCCTAAGGAATAAACACCGTTAGCCGTATTTTACAGTATTCCATCTGGGCTTTCACACGTAAGTGGCTGAGAAGCAAGAGATATTTAGATGTGAAATTGACTACAAAAGGGAAAATTTAGAGAAGAACTACCTGGGAGGGGACTGTTAAACCTTCTGAAATATTTTGCAGTCAGAAGAGAAACTAATCCCATAGGTTAAAGGTCACATGGAGGAGTCTTACTCTCCTACTTGTCCATATAAACCAACAGGAGTTCTGAAGACTGAGTTCCCTGGCCCTAATCAAGTTGGTGCTCTTTTTCCCAACTCCCGCTCTCTCTGCCTGGCTGTCATGAGGCATTCAGGCCTCTTGAGACTATATTTTGGTTGAAAGCAGGCAGAAGCAGTGCCCCAATTCCTCTCTATCTCTGTACCCCTAGGAAGTCACCACTCTGGACAGTTGCCCATTCATGTTTCTCTAACCTTGACCCTGCCCTCCCACGTCATTGCTCCTCAAGGTTTTTGTTGCAAGTAAGGAATAGAACAGTGGCCTACAGACCTATCTGGATTCAACTCTTGGCTGTTAACCCCTAGCCATATGGCTCTAGCAGGTCACACAACTTCTCTAAGCTGTGGCCCTCTCCTCTACAGAAATGGAAAAAAATGGCCTCCTAGGTTTGTTGTGAGGATTAGTTACAAAAGGATGTAGATAAACCTCTCAGCACAGCTCCTGATATATACTAAGTACTGATAAATCGTAGGTAATAACCTTATTTATATTATGCTTATGAATGAGCCATTAGCAAACACTTTTACTGAGAAGGCAGTATGGTTAATGAAGACGATAATTTATAGAATAGCGAGGTTGCTTACAGACTGAGATGACTTCTTTCCTGTCCCATGGTGGTCACAGATCTTTTTTTATGACCAGACTTTGGGACAGGCACTGTGTGGATGAGAACTGATGGCTGAGGTCATGCCCATAACTCTCCTAGGAAAATTAGTACAAATACATATACATTTCAGTGACTACTGAGGTAAGTTTTAAAGATGATGAATTTTTTTCTTGAAGTACCTTACCACCATAAATTAGAAATAAGTCTCAGTGTGTACTCTGAGTACTAATTTTTTTCTTAGCCTCTGCGAAGGTACGTTTAGTTGCAAGGAGCCAGCTGATTCAGGGTATCTCAAGCAAGGATTCCTCCAACAGGCAGGAGGGGAATCTGAAAACAGGGAGAGAAATGTGGAGCCTCATGGAAATAGGTCCTGGGGGCTGGTCAGGAATCACAGCAGTTGCATGTACTTCTGCTCCCCCCACCTCCATTAAAGTCATTTTGCTGATCTTTCCTTGCTTCTTCTTCTGCAGTTGCCAGTTGTTTGAATCTTCCAGATTTCCCCCAATTTGAATTCCAAGAGAGAAAGTCCAGGTGTCTACAGATCATATCCCTGTCCGGGGAGGGCTCTTTATGGCTGGCCATGGCACAGGCATACAACTGAAAAATATGAGCCCCAATTCTTTGCCAGCCTCGGATTGTGTCTGAGTTGCTGACAGAGGCGACAAACCTCAATCAGCAATAGAAAAAGAACCTTAGAACAAATAAGCTCTGGGCCCAGGTGTTCTATATTCTCACAGAGCTAGCTTTTCCATCTCCTTTAACATCACGGAAGATATCTGGAGTCTATTTATACATCAATCAGCTACCTTAAAGATACTCAGAACATAAACATTGGGCAGGTTGGGATGAAGATGGTTTCTTGTCAGATTTATAGCTTTTCTGTATCTTGTCATCCATAAGATGAGTACTGGTTAATTATCTACAAGAAATTTCCTGAAAGACTAAGTAAGAGTTTATTGCTAGCTAGCCCTTAACCTTAAGTCTATGATATTGTTTACTTACTGGATTAGTGAAATTACTGCTTCTGTGTGTTCACTATGGGAAACTATATTTCAATGTACTCAGTCACCTTCTGATAGTTAACACTTTGTGACCTCACTGATCATGTTATCATTAATTCAATCTCTACAGAAGCCTGTTCAGATTCTCTTAGAGTTGGGCTTGAGGACAAGGAAGAAACACTTGTTTTCTTCCCTGCACAGGGATGGTTTGATTACAAGTGACCACTATGTGTAGTTAAGTAGCTTTAAAACTTCTACCTCCACTGCTAACATCCTTGTCCAATTTATAACTATCTTTGGTCTGGAGTTTTACAAATCTACTATCTCATCTCTGTGTTTCTGCCCTTGTCTTCCTGGAGTTCATACTTAACACAACCACCCATGATGTTGTAAAAGTTGACTCTGATTTTTTTTGTGTGTGGCTTCCCAGGTCTCCCAGAACAAAAACCTACAACTCTTTGTGGATACCATGGCCTTGCCCCCTGATTCCTCTAACCTCCTCTTCCACTTATCTCCCCCTCCTTGCTCACTCCATTCTAGCCATCTTGGCCTCACTGTAGTTCTTCAGATACATAGGAATACTTCTGCCTCAGGTCTGTTGCACTTCTTGGAGTACTCTCTGTCCAGATACCTATGTGGCTCCCTTCCTCCTCCCTTTAGGTCTTTACTCAAAGATCATCTTCTCAGTGTGAACTTTCCCTGGACTTTTTTTTTAATTAAAAATTTTTAAGTGTTTTATTTATTTTTGAGAGAGAGATAGAGACAGCGTGAGCAGGGGAGGGTCAGAGAGAGAGGGAGATACAGAATCCGAAGACAGGCTCCAGGCTCTGAGTTGTCAGCACAGAGCCTGACGCGGGGCTCGAACCCATGAACCTTGAGATCATGACCTGAGCTGAAGTCAGACACTCAATCGAATGAGCCACCCAGGCGCCCCACCCTGGCCTTTATATTTAAAATGTAATACCCTCTCTAGCTCTAAGACATGAATCTTTTTATCCTCCTTTTCTGCTTTATTTTTCTTCACAGCAATTATCAACTAATGTGTACATATTTTGTCTATTTTGTTGCCATCTGTTTTCTTTCATTCAATGGAGATTCCATTAGAAAAGAGATTTTTTTTTTCTCACCAGACCCTGTCCACTGTTTTTGAGTTCCCAGCACCTAGAACAATTCCTGGCACATAAGAGGCTCTCAATAAATGTTTAATGAATAAATGAAAAAAATACTAATCTCAACTTTTTCCTCAACAGAGGTTTCCTAGAGTTTGGTTGATCTTATTTTGGGTGCCCTGCAAGTTCAGGACAGTTTATCTAACAAAGAGTGTGGCAGCACCAGGGTGGATCTAAGTGCCCCAACTCCTTTAGCCAAAGATATAGTTTACATTGTGATGAAGTCAAAGTTATGGAAAAACTATACTTCTCAGAGAAACAGACAATATTGGAGATTCCTTGGAAAACGCAGCTTTCAAAATATATTCAGACACATCCAGAGTCCCTCAAGGAGATGGAACTAGATGCACACTTGTGGTTTTACAGATCACCGTAAGTGATTACAAGCTGGTCCACCAAGACAGTAGCTGGGTCAACTCAAACTCATTCCCACGCCTGGAAAAATCTCTCATGGCACTTCTAATTCCACATCTGGAGCAGAGCTTTGGATTATTGGCAGATCCAGAAGCTTCCAAAGAGGAATGCTTTGAAGAAGTACAAAAGGATCTCTTGCTCAAAAATACACACCTTCCATATTAACTTTCATAGCATCTAGAATTCCACTGTTAGCAACCTATCCCTAATTAGACCTGAGGATTGTTTTGTTGTTCCCAAGAGTATCTTGAGATGCTCCTGTGTCCAGAGCAGATAATATATGAATATTTTATGGGAAATGTCCATCGTTAACAGCTAGCATTTAGGATAATTACACAAATTGATCATTGGCTTAGTGCCTAGAAGGAGGAAAGGAAGAGTGGGAGAGAGTTGAAGAAAATCAAAGGGAAAAAAGATCCTCCTAAAATAATATAAGAAATCGTAACTTTCAAAGAAGAATTTCTGTATCTGATGTTAGGTCATAGGCGTATGCATAATCCAAAGTGCCCTATTGGGAAGGCAGACCCATTCTACTGGAATTATTTTTTGGTAAGTGACATTGTAGCCTTTTGTCAAATTTTGCTTTGGAGCAGATCTTCAAAACCTTAATCCCTAGATTAGAACCCATGGGAAACAAAAGCATACATATTCTGTCGTGTATGGATGAGGCATTTCAGTTTACAGAAAGGCATTGAAAGTTAAGAGGACAAGTCAGCTGTCAGTAAAGTAGGGCGATGGAATTAAAGCACTCACTGGTATACAGGAGGTTTGCACCTTGCATTATGGTTATTTACCTCTAAGAGGCACAGGGAACTCAGAGGTTTCTGTATATATTGTTTATTTCCCCCCCTCTAGTACATATCTTCATCTCTGAACTTGAGGAGACTGGTCCCCATGGAGTCTGAGATTAAGGAGGCACAGCTGGAAATTGGGCTCTTTGGGGATGGAAGGGCCAACAATGTTAGTAAGTTCTTTGAGGGGCAGGGACTCTTGCACTTGTAGATAAGGGAGTGGCAGAGAGAGGGGACTCCCTGGGGGATAAGTAGAGAATTCTCTGCAGGGCGATGGATTTTTGCCTCAAGAAAGAGGGAAAATTATTTTGTAATTCTACTCCCTCTACTTCACCCAACAGCCACTCCATTTTTTTTATTTTTGAATCAAATGTGAGATTCAAAAGCAATGATTTTTTGAGATCATTGGTATTTGAGTAGGATATAGATTTTTTTTAGAAAAACCTCTTTTCCCCTGTTTCAAAAACAATTTTGACCTTTATAATTACTTTACAAGCAACACTCATTTGTGCTTGAAAATTTGAATACAGAAAAATATACAGGAAATAAAAACCACTTATAATCCCATCACATAACATTTTGATGTTTATATTTCAATCTTTTTTCATGTACATCCCTTAAAAGGTAATCCAATTTATACCACATATTCTATTTTGTGATTTGTTTCTTTATCGTGCATTGTATATTTTCCCACATCATTAAATGCTTTTCTAAATAATGTTTAACAGCTACATAGCATTTAACATATGCAAGTATCAGTATTTTTTTAACTATCCCCCTGTTGGACATTTCTATTTTCTTTTCATTCCAATGTGACATTTACTTTAATTTTAAGTTGTTTAAAAATGCATATGCAGTTTGCATACCTAAGTTTTAATTTCTTCTTCCTAAGACCTTAAACCATTAAGCATTTAAAGCATCTCTAGTCTGGGGCGCCTGGGTGGCTTAGTCGGTTAAGCGTCCGACTTTCGCTTAGGTCATGATCTCGCGGTTCGTGGGTTCGAGCCCCGCGTCGGGCTCTGTGCTGACTGCCAGCTCAGAGCCTGGAGCCTGTTTCAGAGTCTGTGACTCCCTCTCTCTCTGACCCTCCCCTGCTCACGCTGTCTCTCTCTCTCCTAGAAATAAATAAAACATTAAAAAAAGTTAAAAAAAAAAAAAAGCGTCTGTGGCCTGAGGACAGAAACCTTTCTGGCTGTCTTCTGAATTCAAGAGGGTTTCCTAGACAGTTTTCAGGAGGGAGATGGTAGGACTGGGGTGCATGGGTGGGGTGGGGAGTGAAGGTGGTTCTCATTAGCATTTAGCCACAAAATTAAATCTTAATGCCACAAACATTTAGAAGGCAAAGTTATGAGTATATGACTCTCAAGGTGTGTGTGTTTGACAAGTGGGACAGAGTTGACAGCAAACGTGAGTTACTCAGGCCAGAACTAACATGCTGAGGTTGAAGATGACTTGAATAAATCCCAGCTTCACTGAGATATAATTGACATAGAACATATGTAAGGCTAGGGTGTACAGTGTGATGTCTTGATACCCAAATACATTGCAAAATGTAACCTTATTTACCACAATAAGGTTAGTAAATACATTCCCTCATCTCACATAATCTTCATTTGTTGTTACAGTGAGAGCATTAAAGCTCTTCTCTCAGAGCAACTTGCAAGTCCAGAGCAGGTACTGTTTCTTGTAGTCGCCATGTGTAGATCCCCAGAACTTATTCATCTTGGAACAAAAGTCTGTGCCATTTGGTCACCTCTCCCCATTTCCCCTCACCCCTCAGCTCCTGGCAGCCATCATTCTCCTCGTTTTTTACATGACTTTGATGTTTATTAGTTATCTGTTTCCTCAGGGGCTGAGGGCATGATCCTCATCTTATTCGTTGTTGTGTTTCCTCCGCCTGGCACAGAACCTGCCTTAGGTGCTCAGCAAATAGTTTTGGCAACATCAAACAGAATAAATACCAGCCCAGGAGATAAGATAAAGCACTTGGACTATATACGTATTTCCTTCCCTTTTAATTTCCTTTTGTTTGTTGTTTCTGTGTTTCTTACCAATTACTCAGGATTAGAAGATTTAATTTAGCTTATTTATTTGAGCCTTTGCACTCTTAGAAGAAAAGCAGCTGTAAGAACAAAAGCCAGTTATGGGCGCCTGGGTGGCTCAGTTGGTTAAGCATCTAACTTTGGCTCAGGTCATGATGTCATGGTCTGCGTTTGAGCCCTGTGTGGGGCTCTATGCTGACAGTGTGGAGCCTGGAGCAAATTTTGTGTCTCTCTCCTTCTCGGCCCCTCCCCAGCTCATGCTCTGTGAGAGTGTTGTTTAGTTCTCAAAACTAAATAAACATTAAAAAATCCAGTTAAATATGTAACATTAGGTTATCGTGTTAAACATCAGCTATAACCAATAATAAATAATGTAAATAAATAATATAAATATTCCTTGTTTAAATCTCAGCAGACTTAAGAGTGACCATTTTCTGTGGATTATTCTATTTGTGTACATGTCCACATATTTAGGTTTGTAGGAAAATTGAAGGCAGGTGAATGTGTTTATTCGTTTTTAATCCATGGGGAAATTTGCTGCTAGATTTAATTGAACTTGTTACTTTGCATAGTACTTGAAGCCCAGGGGAAATTTCATTTGTTTTATAAATCAGAAACAGGATTTTATATAAATCCCAAGTGACCTGATAAACACACAGTATAACACGTATCTAATTCTTATGCTTAATTCAATAACTTTCACAGGATACATACTAGATGTGAAGCACACCACAAGGCAGTAGGAGACCCAGAAAGAGGAAAGATGGCTTCTGCCCTCAGGAAACAGAGTTTAGTATACTCCTGTGTGTAAATCACTAAAATACAATTCTTAAATTCAGACAACTGATAGCTGCCAGAGGGGACAGGAGTGAGGGGATGGGCAAAATGGGCAAAAGGGAATGGAAGATACAGGTTTCCAGTTATGGAACTGATAAGGGAGCATAAGGCAAGGTGAGGGCAAAGTACAAGCCAACAGCAATCAGCTCTCCACCTCCAGGTGGGACATGTGTGATACTCCTTAGACACTTCAGGTGCCCAAGAACAAAGGAAAGGAAAGAAAAACAAACAGCTGACTGATTGAGATCCCAGTCATGCAGGATAGGAGTCTCCTTCAGTTTACAGATAACTTAGTAAACTCAAAAAAAAAAAAAAAGGGCAATATTACCCATAGCCTAATCTCCAGAAACCTATCCTGGAGCCCTAATATCACCTTCATCAAGATGTAATGGGGTTTAAATGTTTGCCACGGTGATGTGGGAAACAAAGGCAAATGAAAAATTAAATTCCTTTACTTCCTACAGCCCACTGACAAGTCCTTGAAACACACGGAGTGACCTTCCTCTAGGAGCTCAACTGCCTCAATGATGGTATCAGGGCAAAAGGGAATCTTGGCTTAACACTATCCTGACCCCCCGGGATCCTGTGAGTCTCCTTCAACACATAAAAATCTCTTTGCACACCTCCTTTGTTTTTAACCCCCAACTATACGTTGGCAATTATACTCTAAACACATGGCCCCTGATGGACATCTGAAGGGCCTTATGACTGAGGTTTTACTAAGCAGTAATAATGTTTTCCTAACAACAGCTGGCCCCTCAAGGTCCTGGAAACGTTGCTTCCAAAATTTCTTAGACTTAAGCTGTTTCTAACCCCTTTCCAACCTGAAGGTACACACTCAGTCACTCTTAACAACCCCAGTGCAGCTCTTTCTGCCCCTAGGTCCTGTCCCTGTGCTTTAATAAAATCATCTTTTTTGCACTAAAGACATCTTCAAGAATTCTTTCTTGGGAAGAATTCTTTCTTGGCCATCCATCGGCCCCTAACCCCACCATCACTCCCAAACCTCAGCAGTATGACTAAGTCACAGGGATAAAAAGTACAGCATAAGGAATATAGTCAATCGTATGGTGATAGTGTTGTATGGTGACACTTGTGGTGAGCACAGCGTCACATACAGACTTGCTGAATCACTATCTGTACACCTGAAACTAATGTAACATTGTGCATCAACTTTAATAAAAATAAATAAAATAAAATACAGATCTTGATGAAAGGAGGGCTAAGTAGTGTTTTCCTGCCCCAAAACATGCACTTTAAAGATGGAGAACCTGAAACACTGAGTGGAGAAAGGTCATGGAGAGGCCCAGGCTGGATCAGAATGGCAGGTGTCTCCGAGGTGGGACAGCTCACCCACTTTGACCGCTACACCCCTGTCTGTCCATAGCCAGCCTTCCCATCATGGCCTTCACCATACCTCACCTCCCACCCTTCCCACAGGTGGAGAAAAACGTGGAAAAAAGGCACCACTTCTTTAGAGGGACAGAGGTGTACTTGAGAATTCAGAGAAAGAGTAGACACCACAAGTTTTTAATTATTTGAGATCACTGATACCTTCAAGAATCTAATAAAAGTTTCTGGAGCCTCTCCTCAAAAACAGAAATGTGTTCATACAGACAACACCATGCACAGTTTCTGGACCCCCTGAATCCCACTGAGGGTAAGGGCCAAATCCACCTCTTTCCTGACACCGTCTAGCTCTCAAACTCCTGAAAGCAAGTAAAGGGTCTCAGGAAATGCAAATCTGAATGCTCATGCTCAACTCCTCAAAAAGAGAACAAACTAAGTAAAACATAAAAAGTAATGGCACCCTACCTGTAGCTTGATGTAGAAACAGCAATTTTTTAATAAAGTTGAAAAGTTTAAATATTATGACATTTAAAATTCTAAAATAGTAGCCATACCTCTGAGAATAATCTAACATAAAATACCTAATTTGATGCTGATAGGAGGCTTTTGAAATATAATAACTTTCCATATGGTAAACAGATTCAGGAATTTGTAGGGATAATGGAGAACAGTATGAAATTTTGAATTTTGAAAAAAAAAAAGACTTATTTATAATAAAGGAGAGGAAATTCTGTTCTATTTTTTTACCCTCACATTATTTCTTCTTGCTTTTCTTAATCATGCTTCCTTTTACTTCCCACATTTGAGCTCAGGTTATTGATACAGGAAAGATTAAAGATTTATTAAGCTGTCAAATAGAAATAACTTTTCAAATGTCAAGCAAAGTTTATGAGGAAAAAAAAAAATCCCTCACACTAAACAGTAGTTTGGAAATGTGATCTCCAGAAAATATCAAAGACCTTCAAGAAAATATGCTGATTGTTTTTGTTCAAATCCGATTTGTTGTTAAATGTATAGAGCTGCAAACCTAACTCAGTTATGGTTCATGTAAAGGTTTCTTCCATAACCTGAGTCTAGCAGGCAGAAATCAACTTCATCAGAAATGCTTTAATGCAGACTCTTATTATATAAGTGATGAATTTTGACCTCACACTGATTTTCTAATTTTTCTTCTCCTTAGCTCCCACAAACCAAGGTTCTGAACACAGGGGATCACAGAGGGACAAGAATGAAAATCTCTGACATTCAAGAGGTACCTCTGACGAAAATTATGATGAAAATGGTTCATTATCCAGAGTTAATATATCTGGTAGAATAATATCCCTTAGCAGTACTTCCACAGAGTTCCAGTCTCTACATAAAAATTCATCCACCAAGATGCAATCACTTAGGGAATTTGTCCTGAGGCCAGGGCTATACCTGAGTGCACAAGTGCTTGTGGCCCCTATCGTCATCACAGAAGAGGAGAGGTGCCAAAGGACTGCTGGGAAAAATACGGCTGAGGGGATCAGCCATTGGCCTAACTCACAGAGATGCCAAAGATGTGGCAGAGACTGCTAATTTCCCCTTAGTGCTCAGTCTTCTCTTTTTTTCCTTTTAAAAATAGACTCATGTTTCTTTGGACACACAGTCACCTAAGTAGAGACTTTATTTCCCAGGTTTCCTTGCTTTGGGTATGGTTTACATTGTATGGAGGAAAGTGTTGTATGTAAGGTTATCATCAAATATGTTAAATTTTACAAATAAAAGCAAGCTAAAATCCCTAAAGGATATAATTAAATTAGTTTGTAATTGGGACTAATCCATCAAAAACTTCTGAAAATTATTTTAAAACTTTACCAGATTTGTAATATAAGTTTTATAAAGAAATTAAAATTTTAAGAAACTATGTTTCAAATATATTTATTTTATTATTGAATAAATTTAGTATTCAATTACTGATTAAAAATGTAATATGTGTTAAAGGCTGCAAGGCTGTTTGGGGTATCCTAAATGATTAGCACTTGAGATTTTCAGGGAGGCATGAAAAATGAGATGTGACCTTCCAAAAGGTCTGAATCACTGGCTAATTCACTGATGCCACAAGTTTACATACTCTATTAAATCTCCAGGCAGATGACAGCTACCCAGGACAGATAATAACAAATTATTCTCCACAAAAACAATTGAAGCTGTACACAGCATCAATTGACTCATCTTTTCTTTGTTCCTGGAGAACAAGTCCGAGCTTTTCAGTTCAGAGATCACAGCACTGTATCTCTGAGGTCTTAATAATTTCAGACTGATCATGAATACCACATTCTTTGATTAACTCTGACCTTTAGCAAAGAGAGAGAACAAATGAATGAAAAGGAATACAGTTGGCAGTTAAAAGAACTGCCTTAAATATTGCTTTTCTCATATACATGAGGCAAAATATGGATCAAAATGTGCAAATTAAATCATGATTGGATGGAAGAATTTCTTAGTGCAATATGGTTCTTTTTAGGCCTCGAGCCAGTAGCTTAGTCTAGTCTAAATGTGAACGCTCAGCCGAATTCTTTGAAGTTTCCTTTTTCCCTAATACTCCACCATTTAGAAAGAGTTTCCGCCAGCCTTTTAGAATGTTGAAGCACAATCAGAGTTCATGAAATTTGATTCTGGGAGTCTGATTTGGTGGTGACAGGAGGGGTATGCTGAAATCCGCTTGGTAAAGAGTACTGGCTTGGAAGCCAGAAAAAGTGAACTTGTGTCCTAAATTTTCCAGTTACTAACTGGGTCAGTTTGTTAAGTCATCTCACAATTTGAGCCTGGGTTTCCTCATTTGGAAGAGCTTTTTAAAGAATCAAATGACTTGATACATAGTCATGGGTTTTGCAAACTGAAAAGTGCCATCTAAATATAAAGAATTGTACAGACTGAAGTTTATTGAATAAAGTCTAGAAATATAATCCATAAGTGGAGCGTTTCTAATAGATTATAGTATATCTATTTAGATGTGCCCTTTAACACTTCTAAGGGACTTGTAATAGGACATAAAAAAACTGTGGTTGAATTAAAAACAAATTTTTTATAAGTCCAGACCAAAGCCTGAGCGATCAGGTTGCTGGGATTGGAAAAGCCATGAAATTTCCAACCAGCTGCTCATAAAAACATAAGGCATTCTGGAACATAATTTATATTACCAAGCTAGGTGACTACTTACTAAAGTCTATCTATCTCCAGGTTAGACTTTTTAACTTAAGCTCAGATTGTTTTTTCAACTACTTGTCAAATGCCTCCTCCTAGAGGCTGTATAGACACCAAAATCTTCATTTTCTCCCATGCCTGTCTCTGACAAGATATGTCCCTGCCTCCACACACAGCAATGAAAGCCATGAGTAGTGAGGAACATAGAAGTGTTCTTGTGATTTAATTTTCTTTGAGCACCGGGTAATGTCCAACATATGTAAATATAGAATGTGACCTCTCACCTCCCACCATACATCCATACACACTACCTATACTATGAACGACTTAAGTGGAACACACTTGCTCTGGAGCAGGAGTGTTATAAAAATTCTACTGTACTGAGAAAAGGTACAATTTGCTTTAGTTGGTGAATAGGATTTGTTAAGCAATGTTAGTGATAGTGACTAAACAATTTGAGATTGCATATATTTAGAGTTTTAGTTTGCTTTTTTTATTTTTTTATTTTTGAGAGACAGAGACAGAGCAAGAGTGGGGGACGGGCAGAGAGAGAGAGAGACAGAGACACAGAATTTGAAGCAGGCTCCAGGCTCTGAGCTGTCAGCACAGAGCCTGGTGTGGTGGTGGGGAGGGGGAAACACAAACCCATGAACCACGAGATCGTGACCTGAGCCCAAGTTGGCTGAGCCACCCAGGTGCCCCTGTTTGCTTTTTATACAATGCTGACTCGAGTCCTCTTAACACTATCCCCCCTCTCTGGGCACTGTGGGTGGACCCTAATAGAAGAAATAAAATGGATGTGCTGACTTACAGTTACATGCAACAGAGGCTTCTGGAAATTACAGAAAGGAAACCCTAACCTTTCCTGGTAACTTCATAACATTTAAAGAGTTGATAGTTCCATTTGTCTGGGAGAAAAATTTATAAGTGGTTGCAGGATGACGCTGAGCTACAGTAGATGAAGAGATGGAAGTCATTTTTTCCCTGTCTCAAATGATAGAAATCTTTTCAGTTCGCAGTAATGGCGGAGGTGGGGGGAGCCAACCCACACTTTAAGGGCAAATAACTGGAAGTCAGTGCAGGTGCAGGCAGCACTGGTTTGTGCCTTGCACCGGAGAGCTGCAGCCCTTTGCGCTCTCAGAGGAATGCTAAATGCAGCTTTATTAATTTTACTTTGTAGGAACTTGGATGAGATAAAAAACCTGAGGCTTTGCAGAGTCCCCGGGTGGGATTTCCCCAAACACTGCTTAACAAGGTCTACAGCAAAGCAAAGACTCTCATCCCAGCCAGGCAGGGCCCGAGGGTCCGGGAGCAAAACTCCAGCACAAATAACAGCATGGATTTGGAGATCTGACAAATTTGCTAGCTTGCCATAAAGTCTTTCTTGCACTGAAGAAAACTTTATTTTGCCTCACCTTAACTTTAAAACATGTGTGTTCTTTCTTTGCAGAAAAGCACCCAACATTTTTACTTTTTAGACTTTGTTTTCCTTGTCATAATGTGCTGTTTATCTCCCTTAGATTAACAGGACAGTATGTTTCAGATGGAATTGCTTTCTTAATTGCATGTTTTTTAATGTCAGTACTTAAAACAAATATCCATCTCCCTGAGACAAATAATTCAAAATTTTTGTTTTCAATAAATGATGAGGTTTGGGTTTCTAGTATTTCTGTCTTCAAAAGGTTGCAATCCAGAAATTCTCATATATTTAAAGATGAAGTAGCTTACCTGGCAACGTGCTAAATAGTGAGGGAAAGCCATCCTAAGATTAAAATTTAATGCAAATAAATGTCATACGATACCACCTTCTTCAAATCAAATTCTGACATGGGCTAAGAATACTTGATAACTAGTAACTTGATAACTAGCATCCTTGTTATTCTTCTGTATTTTGTAGGCCGATAAATGTCCATAAAATATGTCAAATCTCTCTTAGTTACAAGGATCAGAGAACCAAACTGAATTTGTTTAGCCATTGTTCCAAATAACTTTAGAGATAAAAACATTAAGAATTTCAAGATGGTGACGTGAGAGTATAAACCACAAAGATAGGGGTGGGTTTTGTGAGCTGGAGAGTAATGGATGGTAGCGTGGGTGAGAGAAAAAAAAAATGCCTTGTTCTGAGAGATATAAACCTATGGTCCTATTTCTGTTTTGATCCTAATTACCAGCATGACCTTGGGGAGGCCTCTTTAATGGCTTTCTTACTAAGAAACCAAGCATTTTAGACCAGACTCACTTTTCACATTATTCAACAAAGGACTTCCTCTGAAGTAATTTCAGTTTATGCTCTTAATGAGGCAGAAGACTTGAGGCAACTTTAAAATGATAGTTTCCAATCTTCATTTACAAATGGCAGATTTAAAAAAAAAATTCTGTGTTTGGTCTCACCCACTATGTCAAATTCAAACACCCACATACACATAAGCACACGCACACCTACACACATATAAATTAAATATGTTCAGACGATTCATTGACTCTGAGGCTCACTCAGATCTATCCAAATTCAATATAGATCCTAATCCCCTATTTATCAGATTTGAGACCAGAAACTTGGATAGCTTATCTGCAAGGTTTAACTCTCTCCCTTTTCAGAAACTTAAACATGTCTGAAGAGTGAGTAACAAATGCAAACTTAAAAACTTTTAAAAAATGACAGTTTTAAATAAGAAATCTGGTTTTTTTTAAATGTCTTATTTATTTCTAGGAGAGAGAGAGAGAGAGAGAGTGTGAGCAGGGGAGGGTCAGAGAGAGAGGGAGTCACAGACTCTGAAACAGGCTCCAGGCTCTGAGCTGGCAGTTAGCACAGAGCCCGACGCGGGGCTCGAACCCACGAACCGCGAGATCATGACCTAAGCGAAAGTCGGATGCTTAACCGACTAAGCCACCCAGGCGCCCCAAGAAATCTGGTTCTTGTGAAACCCTAACTCGGCAGTCCATTGCCAGGTTTTAATAGCCTGTAACAGGACTCAAGTAACACGATGTCAAGCATACTGTAACTTAACACTTCCTTATTCCCACTTTCGTGGAATAGCCCCTTCTGAACTCCACGGGTCCGTCCTGCGCAGGGGCCTACAGGGAGCTTCTGCCAGAAGAAGGAGGTCAGTTAAGTCACTGGTAGTGTCCCCTATGAGACCCTAGGTTTGTCAGACCAGCACTGTGCCGTGAAAGGGTAGGCTTTGTGGTGATACTTAAGTGACAAAATCAGCTCATAAATGGAAGTGGGGATTAAAGGGGAGAGCACAGGGGTATGATAGTTAAAATATAAAGATTTCTGTTTCCAGATCCTTTCATTGGAATTCTAAGAAGTTGGGGAAATGAGAATGGAATGGAAACTTTGTAGAGGAAATAGCACTGGAGACTTGGAACAGAATAGAAGACACAAGGACTTCATTCTCATATCTCCTGTTAAGTGCCCTTTATGAAAACCTAACATATTACATCAGACTCTTACATCAGTTATGGTTTGCAGTAGAAAACAGCATGCAATTCCTCTGGACTATACCATAATAAAATCCAAAAGAGCAAGCGTTCTTAAAGTCAATATACCAACAAAGGGAAAAAGTTCACAACAGATCATTTTAGAACATATGAAGAGTGTATATTGTGAAGCATGAATTTATCAGTTTCCACCTTTTCCTTTTTTTGTAGGGCATTGTATTTAATTTTTTAAGCTTGTTTCCTCATCTGCAAGTTAGAGCTAAGACTGACAGCTATAAGTTTGTTCTTAAGAAGTTTTATAGAATGTGCTTAGGTAGCTCTATGCCAAGCATATATATATATATATTACATGTGTAATAAAGACTATTATTATTACTGGAACTATTTCTATATAATCAATCATTGTAGCCAAAGTTGATGTTTACCTCTCCAATGTCTGTTAGTCTCTTATATAAATGAACAATTTTGTACAGGTGTATATTCCTCAGGGAGGGTGACCCTTTCTTCACCTCAGGCTAATTCCTGACAAATCCATGGCAATTCTAGTAACCTCATTCCCCCTGCTAGGGATTGTGTTGGACAAGGGCAAGAAAACAATCTAGCCAATGAGACATGAGAGAAATGTGCCAAGGTGCACTTCTGGGAAAGATGTGTTTTGTACAAGGGACACACAGACATAATGCTTCTCATACATTGGATGTTATGTCGAGGTAGTTTGGAACTGTGGTAGCATCTCGTGACCATGAGGGGAGCTATTTCTACGGATAAAACCAAGAAGCTAAGGATGCCAGGGGCAGAATGACAAGAGCAACTCATATCCCTGATGAGGCCACTGAACCAGTGAATTAGTCAACTGCGGAAGAGCCATCTTGCCTCTAGATTTCTGGTCATGACCTAAAATTTCCTTGTTGTCTAAGCCAGTTCAATCAGTAGTTTCCTTATAGACGGAGGTATCCTAATTATAGAAACAAAGTACAAAAACAAATAGAAAACAGGGAACAAATGTCCTGTTCTCAATGTTGCTTCCAGTTGCTTCAAAAGCCAGCAATACAGTGGCTTTCAAACTTTCTTCCTCTGGTATCTCCACCCAAAAAACCTTCAATAATCCACAAAGGACACACACATATACAAATAATCAAGGGGGAGCTCCTTAACTCTTAGCACTGCAGAAAATCTGTCCCTACAAGAAATCATGGATTGCGTCCTCCCTCTTCTACTCAGGCAGCCATTACCTCCTTCCTGACTTTGAATCAGCCCCTGGAAAGCAATGAGAGTATCACTTCACCTTCAGACAGAGTGAGGTGGGAAGGAGAGAACTGGGGCAGGAGTTCCTGGAGCCGAGGAGGAGCAGGCAGGGGGACAAGTACGGGGTGATGCTAGCCAAGGGCCTCCTTCCCTACTGATGGGATTATCTGGGGGAATCCCCGGTCAGGCAGAAACTACAGCAAATTCTTGGAGCCACGTACAGCCAACGAACACCAACTTATCTCCTCAGTCAGGAAGGACTCCTGAAGAAACAAGCCAATGCAGGATGGCTTGAAAATTAACTTTATTCTGCACTTCTGTTGGAAGTTTATTGACCGTTCTCATTTGAACTCACATAACCTTGGTTATATCCAGAGGTCTGCCTGAAACATCTAGTCACGCCAAGAGTTTATTTCCCACAGGTTAACTCCTTATCTCAAAGTAATCTCCATAATTTCTTTCTGGCTTTAAGGTAGTATTCCAAAAACCATCATAGCTTGTGTCACCTTGAATTTATTTATTTTTTTGCTTCGTAAATCTGTTACCTTGTCATGCACAGTGAGGGTGTTTTTTTCCCCACTCACTTTGGATCTCAGATCCCAAATGCCAGATATTATTTCCAAATATATCTCAGAAATAATATTAGGCTTCTTAGTCTCTCTCTCTCTTCCTCTTTCTCTGTTTCTGTCAGGTTTGAGGACAATTGTCCAGCTATCTAAACAAACAAATCAAAGAGGAAAATAAAACTATCATAACCACCAACAAAAAGCCTTTTACAAAAATCTATTTCACAAACAGTGAGAGATATTGCCGGATTTAAATAATCTTATTGTTTTCCTTTAAAAAATATAACACAAAAGACAGTTTCATTGTAATACAGACAATTCAGAAGTACACTGAGACAAAGATGCCCCAAGAAAATTATAGACCAATATTCCTGATGAAAATAGATGTAAAAATCTTCAACAAACTATTAGCAAACTGAATTTAATAATATATTAACAAGATCATAGATCACAATCAAATGGGATTTATTCCAGTTACACAGGATGGTTCAATGTCCACAAATTAATCAGTGTTACACCACATTAAAAAATGAAGGATAAAAATCATTGATCATCTCCATAGATGCAAGAAAAGCATTTGGCAAAATTCAACATCTGTGTATGATAAAACTCTTAACAAAGTCGGTATAAAGGGAACATACTTCAATATAATAAAGGTATGACAAGCCAACAACTAACATCATACTCAATGGTGAAAGGCTGAAAGCTTTTCTTTAGGATCAGAAACAAGATAAGGATGCACTCTTGCTACTTTTATTCAACATAGTACTACAAGTCCTCGCTGGAGCAATTAAGGAAAAAGTTACGGGGCATCCAAATTGGAAAGAAAGAGGTAAAACGATCACTATTTGTAGACAAAATGATATTGTATATAAAAAATGCAAAAGACTCCACAAAAACTCTTATTTTTTAAAAAAATTTTTTAATGTTTTATTTATTTCTGAGAGAGAGAGAGAGAGAGAAAGAGAAAGAGAGAAAGCGTTAGTAGGAGAGGGCCAGAGAGAGAGGGAGACACAGAATCTGAAACAGGCTCCAGGCTCTGAACTAGCTGTCAGCACAGAGCCTGATGCGGGACTCGAACCCACGAACCATGAGATCATGACCTGAGCTGAAGTCAGACACTTAACTGACTGAGTCACCCACACGCCCCCACAAAAACTCTTAGAACCAAAAAGCAAATTCAGTAAAGTTGTGGGAAACAAAACATATAAAAATATATTCCATTTCTGAACACTAATAACGAACTGTTGGAAAGAGAAATTAAGAACACAATCCCAGTTACAATTGCAACAGGAAAGATAAGATACCTTGGAATAAATGTAACCAAGGGAGTGAAAGACCTGTATAATAAAGACGATAAAACGTTAATAAAATAAACTGAAGACACAGATAAATGGAAAGATATTTTGTGCTCATAGGTTAGGAGAATATTGTTGAAATGTCTATATTCCCCAAAGCAATCTACAGTGTCAATGCAATCTCTGTCAAAACTCCAAAAGCATTTTTTATAGAAATAGAACAATGTCAAAATTTTTATGGAACCACCAAAGACCCCAAACATCCAAAGCAATCTTCAGAGTGAAAAAAGATGGAGACATCACACTTCCGGCACCTTTGTGCACTGTTGGTGGGAATGTAAACTGATGTAGCCAGCATGGAAAACAGTAGATTCCTCAAAAAAATTAAAAATAAGGCTACCATATGATCCAGCAATTCTACTTTTGAGGATTTAGTTGAAGGAAACAAAAACATCAACTTGTCTAAGATTTAATGTTCATTGTAGCATGATCCTTACTAGCCAAGACAAAAAAGCAACCTAAGTGTTCATCAGTAGGTGAATGGATACTTTGGCACATGCACATGTATGCATGCACGCGTGCGCGCGCACACACACACAATGATATATTATTCAGTCATTAATCATGAAGAAGGAAATCTTGCCATTTGTGACAACATGGATGAAATGCAAGAAATTATGGTAAGTGAAATAAATCAGACAAAGAAAGACAAATACTATAGGATCTTTGATCTCACTTATAAACGAAATCTAAACAAAAACCAAAAATCCCCTAGAACTTATAGCCACCAGAACACATTGGTGGTTGCCAGAGGCATGGAGGGAGTGGGGGAGGGGAAAATGGACAAATGTGGTCAAAAGGTACTTTCAGTTATAAAAGCAATGTCATGACAATGTAATGTACAGCATGGTGACTATAGAAATACTGTACTGTAGGTTTAAAAGTTAAGAGAGTAAATCTCAAAGGACTCGTAAGAATAAAAATTTTTGTAATTATGTGTGGTGATAGATGTTAACTAGAGTACTGTGATGATCATTTCACAATATATGCAAATATCAAATCATTATGTTATACACCTGAAACATGCCAATTACATCTCAATTTAAAAAAAGAATTAACCTAACAACAACAAAAAGTAAGCATATCAACTAAAAAAGTAAGTGTTCTTCACTAGCGTGAAGAATACCACTGCTCTATTTACTAGTCTTAGTCTTTTCTTAGAAGTTACCAGTATTAAGAGTCGGGTGTACACTTTTTAGATATTTCTCTTTGCACTTCTGTAGTTGGGTGGAAAAATATTTATCAGAGGCAGAAATTGGGGGAAATTAAGGAGTATTCTTTGTACAGAGGGGGTGATGCATCAAATTTAGTTAGCATAGATAAGATCAACAAGACCTTTAAAGAGATGGAGTTAAAACAAGGGGAGAGCACAACCAAGGAATGGGGAACATTTTTAAAACTACATATAAAGACAAAATCAAGGATGGGATTTGACCAAAGAAAACTAAAATTCTAGGTAAAGACAGCAATCTGCATAATCCATTCTCCAATACTCCAGCTGTGGACCCCGAGTTTATATAATGGCATTCTAATGAGATAAACCACATAAATATGTACAAACAGCAGCTGGAAAAGGGGGTGCCTACAGACTCTAAGTAGGTTTACTTTGAAGGATGGCTTAGGGAAGAGTTTGGTATAGAGATTTGTGATGTCAGGGTAAGGGACACCTGGGTGGCTCAGTCGGTTAGGTGTCCAACTTCAGCTTGGCTCATAATCTTGCAGTTCATGAGTTCAAGCCCCGCATCAGGCTCTGTGCTGACTGCCTGAAGCCTGGAGCCTGCTTCAGATTCTGTGTCTCCCTCTCTGTCTGCCCCTCTCCCATTCGTGCTCTGTCTCTCTCAAAAATAAATAAACATTAAAAAAAAGTGATGTCAGGATAAAATGACATAATGATTCTAGCAGCTGACACAGGTCTCAGGTCTGCCTGATCTAATGGGCTCCTGGGTGTTGCGGACTTGTTTCCTTCCTGATCTGGGTCAGAGTTGGTGTTAAGTCACAAATCAGGTAGTTGAATACGTCCACCTTACGGACTTGCCTGCCTGACATCTTTGTTTCCTAAAAACCTAGATGATAGCGAACCAAGTTGGGGGGAAAGGCACTTTTTTATTCTCCTGGTGGCCTAGGTAATGGCCTCCTCAAAGCACTGTGTGTGTGTGTGTGCGCGCGCGCGCGCGCGCACGCGCGCGTGCACGCTCTACTCCATGTTCCCTTGTTTCATTTGGAAAAGCTGCTTGTAGGAAGTATGACTGACTGAAAAGTTCTACTTTTTCATCCTTTGTCTTATTATTCATTTGGTCTACAACATACATATGATGTTTGAGCTTCAGAAGCAATCTGTTACCATAAAGTGGACTTAAAGAATTCACAGGGCTGGAGAGAGAGACTAGGAGCCTGTGTTTGTGAGAGTTTTGGAGCGCCCATATCTGTTTCAGATTGCCTGTCTCTGTTGTTATTCTGTTGTTGTTTTTAATGCATTTCTCAAATGTTTAACTCACTCTGTTTCAGGTTTTTTGTCATATGAAGCCAAACAACCTTTATAAACCATGCTTGCTTCTGTTTTCTTTTCCTTTCTCTTCTTTATTGGATTAAGGTTGTTATTTTACTTGTAGATGTTGCATTTTATTGTCTGTAATCATTTTAAAGTTATACACCCTTTATCTATCCTTAAGTGTCCACCATTAATATTTTGAAGTATATGTTGAAGGTATGTGTTTATCTTCCTGTTTAGAATGAATTCTGGTCCCTACCTTTTCACTGAATAGGTCAAGAACCTAATCATTGCGATGCCTGATGGCTCAGTCAATTAAGCATCTGACTCCTGATTTTGGCTCAGGTCATGATCTCTCCGGTTCGTGAGACTGAGCCCTGCCTAGGGAGGGCTCAATTCCATGCTGGGAATGGAACCCGGTTAGGATTCTCTCTTTCCCTCTCCCCTGCAGAAGTGTGCATTCTGGCTCTCAAAACAAAATCAACAACAACAACAAAAACAAAAACAAAAATAAACCAAACCACAAAAAACAGAACCTAATCATTTACTGACTTGCCTCCTCATGCAGTGCCCCACATGCATCACTTTTAATTATTCTTGTTCTTTGCCTCTTTATTGAGGCCTCTTTACTGAAGTGTGATTGGCTTGGAAAAAGCTGGACGTACTTAATGTATACAACTCTGAGTGTGGGGACACATATACTCAGATCATTTTAAATTCTTGATTATTATTAAGACTCTCCCAATGTTATTATGAAGTATTATTTTAAACATATATTTTATATTTAAAGGGATATATAATAGGAAGATTGGTAAATACATACACTCATATGTTTGATTTAACCTACACATAATCACATATTTATTAAAAGGTATTACTCATATGTGGAATTTAAGAAACAAATGGGTAAAGGAAAAAAAAGAGATTGTCAAACAAAGAAACAGGCTCTTGGCTATAGGAACAAACTGATGGTTACCAGAGGGGAGGTGGGTGGGAGGATGGGTAAAATAGGTGATGAGGACTAAGGAGTGTACTTATGATCAGCACTGGGTGATGTTTGAAATGTTAAATCACTCTATTACATACCTGAAACTAATATTACAGTGTATGTTAACTAACTGGAATTTAAATAAAAACTTAAAAAATGCATTAAGTAGGGCATAGGGTTAAGACCACCTCTCAAAAAAGAAAAAATAAATAGTTGCTCCCAATCCTTTCTTATTCAACTCATCAAAACTCCATGTTGTGCACGCGTATGTACCATCCACTATTCACCACCTTAAAAGCTCCATGGCCAACAGATGCAAGTAAAGGTTACTTCTACATCAGAAAATATAGAAGAGATTATTGTAATTGTCTAAGATTTAACATATTTTAAAGTCACAGATACTATAAACACTGTGAATAAAGAAAACCGCAGCTTAATAGTACGCTATAATCAATTCCCATTGAAGAATTCAACTCCAATTGAATAATTAAATTCTCTTCTTTTTTTTATTTCTGAGAGAAAGAGAGAGAGAGAGAGACAGCGTGAGCAGGGGAGGGTCAGAGAATGAGGGAGACACAGAATCTGAAACAGGCTCCAGGCTCTGAGCTGACTGTCAGCACAGAGCCCGACACGGGGCTCGAATCCACGAATCGTGAGATCATGACCTGAGCCGAAGTCAGACGCTTAACCGACTGAGACACCCAGGCGCCCCTGAAGAATTAAATTCTACTTATCTCTTTGTTGTTATAATTCTCTAGTCCATGGTTGATGTTTCCTTTAAATATACCTATATCAAATTATTATAACAAAAGATAGTTTGTTTGGACAGACTCCTCAACCTGTAACTATACAGATGAAATAATTTAGGATAAAGGTACAAACAAACATGCACCTATACATTCACCATACCTATCCCACATTAAAAAAGTCCAATGAGTATAAATACCAAAAGTTATTAAGCACACAACACACAAAAATTGACATTTTACATCAATATTATATGTATATGATTTGGAAAGTATGATAAAGTTATAAGATAAACTACCAAAGGGAACAAATCAATTAAGGATAATTACAAATAGACATAGATTATCTAGAAAAAATTTGTAGTATGCTAGGAAATAGTTTCCCAAATATAAAAACAGAACTAAACATTATGACATTTTCAGAGTTTAAACATACAAGGAGTGGCTCTCAAAATTGAAAAAATTGACATGAGAACCACTCATTGGATTTTGTCTGAGCCAGAGACCTTGAAATGGAGAAGCTACCAGTGTTAAGACCATTTATGAGTAGTGAGTTGTAAGAGTGAATGAAGAGGCAACCACGAAGTTCTCAGACCTAGAGGCTAAAGTTACACATACATGTCCTTCCGTACACAAATGATACAAGCTGCTTTTCCATTTAAGTGGTGCCAGCCATAGGGCTCCAAGCGAAATCTGGCATGTCATAATTATGAGCATCTTGAGGGCAGGAATTATACAGTAGATGCCACATGTTTGATATTCAAGAAAGAAGTTGTTGATGCCCAACACACTAATCTTGATTTACTCAGGGTTAGTCTAGTATGGCTACCTGTTCGAATTAGCTAACAAATCTTCGCCATCTCTAAGAAGAAATGGAGATTTCATATCAAATCCAATTTGAGAAGGGAGGATAACCAGGTGTAATGTTTGCATTTATAATTTTTCCCCATGATAGTGGTTTTAAGAGGAATGTACACATTATTTCTTGCTTGTATATATGCAAATGTGTTTTCATGTTGATATATACATCAGGGCCCAAATTCAGTTTAAAATGAGGCTTTTCTGGAAATCTGATTTTACCCCAATACCTTCCACCAACCTGGCTATTGTGTTTGCTGTACTGGAAAAGTCCCTGAAGACCAAATTGAGAAATGAAAGTTCATTCCTTATTCATAGCAGGGCTGTGCTCAACAACAACTTCCCTTGTGCTAGTTTTTCTTCATTTTAAAAGATAAATGAGACAAAAGGGGGGAAATACACTAGAAGATAAAATTCCACAAGGAAAATAAATAAGTTGGAAAAAGTAAACTGTTATAGTCAAATCCATTAAGTTGACAACCCAAGACAAAAACAAACCCACAAATTCAAGGGGCAGATGAAAATCCAAATGGATGAAGGTAGCAGATAAATCCCTAGTGCAAGTACCAAGGACAGGACAGGGAAATATAACAAGACATGTGTTGAGACAAAATGTCTCCAAGATCAAGGTCCCCTCAACTTTTTTTGTAGTGCTGACCTCTTCAACAATCTGAATCCCTAAAAAAGCATGCATGTGCATATCTTGCTTGTACTCTTAGGGATCCCCTGGGTCTACCAAAGCTCTCTGTGAACTGGTGAAAGCCTTGGACCTTGCCTTTTGTCAACTTGCCCCAGTCCTCTCTCTTGTACTATGTATCATTCTGAGTGGGATGTCTTCTTGGTGCATCTCTCTCTGCATGGTACCAGGTGGCACCTGGTACTTCTGAGGGTAAATCTTTTATTTAGTTCCTGCTTACAAATCACAGGACAGGCAACAAAGGAGTAACACAAATATGAGAAATTCATGAAATCAACACAACCCCAAACCCCAAAGTTCATGGACATTTCCTAGGACGAGAAAAAATTCTGCCACTAGCACAGCTTTCTCTAGCTCCACCAGGATTATTATGAAGTGTCTGATTGTTCAACTTTTGTGAAAGCCTGAAACGAAACTTTATTTGGTCATCCAAACTCAGGAGGACAAATTCAGAATGTGGTTCTTCCATTTTTATCTTATACAAGCAAGCTGCTACGGTTGGGGTCCCAGGGAAGTGGACGTTGAGCTAGAGTTTTTAGTGTGCAGGCCATTCATTAGGGAATGTTTTAAGATCAACACCTTTGGAAAGTATAGAAGGCAGCAGATGTGGGCACAGGGAGAAGTGGCATTGTGAGGCAGGCCTGAGGAAACTTCTGCTGACCCCATAGTTGGTTCTGGAACTAAGATGGCCCTTCAGAATTAGCTTGCCTTGGGGTGAAATAGTTGTGCTTATATATCCCCCATCCACCAGTCATTGGATATGGGCTACCTCAAGAAGTACTGGACTTTGAACCAGGTGAACTCTGCAGTTGGAGCAATCCTTCACATGATACAATGACATCACTCTCAGCAGCTGGGGTTACCACCTTTTTTGAATGGATTCTGGGTGGTACATGTCCATGTCTATCACATAAGCCAATCCACTTCAAACAAGCTTCAGGCAATACAAGCTTGAATGGCTTTAAACAGAGCCCATTTCAGAAAAGCAAGATGTCTACTGTCAGAACTACTTCACTCAAATAATAATCATTAAATGCCTATGGTGTGCCAGGCACTATTTTAGGTGCTAATGGTATTATGGTGATGAAAATCTCTGCCCTCATTCTAGGGAGAGATTTAGGTAATAGAAAAGCAAACCAAACCAATAAATAAACAACATATACAGGCACACTTCATTTTACTTCACTTTGCTTTATTGTGCTTTGCAGATATTACATTTTTTACAAGTTGAAAGTCTGTGGTAACCTTGAGTAAAGCAAGTATATTGGCACTGTTTTTCAACAGAATTTGCCCACTTTGGGTCTCTGTGTCACATTTTGCTAATTCTCAAAGTATTTCAAACTTCATTATTATATTTATTATAGTAATCTGTGATCAGTAATCTTTGGTGTTACTATTGTAATTGTTTTGGGGCACCATGCACATGCCTATACAAGATAACAAACTTCATCAATAGATGTTGTATTTGTTTTGACTGTTCCACCAACTGGCTATTCCCATCTCTCTCCCTCTCCTCAGGCCTCAATATAGTCCCTAAGACACAACAATATTGAAATCAGGCCAATTAATAACCCTACAATATCCTCTAAGTGTTCAACTTCAAGGAAGAATCACACATCTCTCAATTTAAGTCAAAAGCTAGAATTGATTAAGGTTAGTGAGGAAGCATGTCTAAAGCCAAGATATGTAAAAGCTAGGCCTCTTGTGCCAAACAGCCAAGTTGTGAATGCAAAGGAAAAGTTTTTGAAGGAAATTAAAAGTGCTACTCCAGTAAACTCACGAATTATAAGAAAATGAAACAACCTTATTGTTGATATGGACAATGCTTTGGTGGTCTGGATAGATCAACCCAGTCACAACCCTCCCTTAAGCCAAAGCTTAATCCAGAGCAAGGACCTAACTCTCTTCAGTTCTATGAAGGGAGGGGGAGAGGGAGAGGGAGGAGGAAACTGCTCAAGAAAAGTTTAAAGCTAGCAGAGCTTCATGAGGTTCAAGGAAAGAAGTCATCTCCATAACAGAAAAGTGCAAGGTAAAGCAGCAAGTGCTTATGTAAAAGCTCCAGTAAATTATCCAGATAATCCAGCTAATGAAAGTGGCTACACTAAGCAGATTTGCAATGTAGATCAAACAGCCTTCTATTGGAAGAAGATGCCATCTAGGACTTCCATAGTTAGAGAGGAGAACTCAGTGTCTAGCTTCAAAGAGCAAATAGACTATCTTAATAGAGGCTAATGCAGCTGGTGACCAAGTTGAAGTCATGCTCATTGATCATTCTGAAAATCCTAGAGCTCTTAAAAATTATGCTAAATCCACTCCGCCTCTGCTCTGTAAAGGGAAGAGAAAGTCTGAGAGCCAGCATATCTGCTTATAACATGGTTTAATGAATATTTTAAGACAGCTGTTGAGATACATACTCAGAAAAAAAGATTCCTTTCAAAATATTACTGCTCATTGACAATGCACCTGGTCACCCAAAAGCTTGGATAGAGATGGAACAAGATTAATGTTATTTTCATGACTGCCAACACAACATCCATTCTGTAGTCCATGGATCAAGGAGTAATTATGACTTTCACATCATCTTATTCAAGAAATAACATTCTGTAAGGCTATGGCTGTCACCGTGATTTCTTTGATGGATCTGGGCAAAGTAAGCTGAAAATCTTCTGGAGAGGATCCATCACTCTAGATGCCACAAAGAACATCATGATTCTTGGGAAGAGTCAAAAATATCAACATTCACGGGTGCTCGGAAAAGGGGATTCTAACCCTCAAGGAGGACCCTGAGGGGCTCGAGACTTCAGTGGAGAAAGTAATTGCAGGTGTGGTGGAAACAGATGATTACAAGTATAGCCTGAAGAGGACTGAATTGCTGCAATCCCATGAAAAAGCTTGAATGGATGAGGGGCTGCTGCTTTATCGATGAGCAAAGAGAGTAGTTTCTTGAGATAGAATCTACTCCAGGTGAAGATGCTGTGAAAATTGTCGAAATGACAGCAAAGGATTCAGAATATCACATAAACTTAGTTGATAAAGCAGTAGCAACAGGATTTGAGAGGATTGACTCCAATTTCAAAAGGTCTACTGAGAGTAAAATGCTATCAAACAGCATCACATGCTACAGAGAAATTGTTTGTGAAGCGTCCTTCAATGTGACAACCTTCACTGTTGCCTTATTTTAAGAAACGGCCCCAGCCACCCCAAACTTTAGCAACCACCACCCTGGTCAGTCAGCAATCAACATGGAGGCAAGACGCTCCAGTAGCAAAAAGATTATGACTCGCTGAAAGCTCAGATGAGGGTTAGCATTTTTTAGTAAAATGTGTAATCAAGGTATGTACTTTTTAAAAGAAAATGTTATGGCATTATTTTATATTTATATTATAGCTATTAATAGACTATAGGATGGTATAAACATAACTTTTTTTATGCATTGGGAAAAAAATTTAATTTGACTTAACTTTATTGCAATACTCACTTTATTGGGATGGTCTGGATCTGAACCTGGATCTAGGTATGCCTAGAATTTTAGACAATGGCAAAAAAGACAAAGAAGGTGAGTTGAAGTGGGATGCAAGGATAGAAATGACTGAGTAGGGCGAGGGAAGTACTAGCTTAGATTGGTGGTCAGGGATATCCTTTCTGACTAGTTGACATTTCAGTAAAGACTTGATTGATAGAAAAGGGGCAAGAGGTGTGAAATGTTGGGGTAAGAGTATTTCAGACAGAACAAGTGTCAAGACCTTTAGCAGGACTGAACTTTGCATATTTAGAGTGCAGTGAGGCTTGTGGGTGGAGCAGAGTGAGTGAGGAGAAATGATGGTGACAGGGAGCCAGTTTATATAGGACCAAGGGGCCCGAAAGGGGACCTGGATTCCATGTGAAGTATAATGGAAAGTCCTTGAAGAAATTTCAAGGGGAAGGAAACATGATCTACTTCACATTTTAAAAACATTTGCTCTGAGAGAATGGATCAAGAGGAAATAAAGATCACAGGTTCAACATTAAAAAAAAAAAGAGTAAAATATGCTTAAAATAAAACTTATCACTTTAATACTTGAGTGTATAATGAGGTGACATAATTACTTAAAATTCAATAGTCTTCTTAGCAGAGCTCATTGCCCTTGTTAGAATGTATAATCATGGGATATGTGGTCAGAGTGAGGGCACATACATTCATGAGCCCAGGGTAATTTTTCATTTTTTTAGATTAAAAGGAAATATAAACGTAAATTCTAATATTTTCTTCCAACACCCCAGAGGATCATCTTATATGACTACCTTGGAGATGAGTGACTTTTGACTCCAGGGAAAAATTATTATTTGTTGAATTAACTCCATTTCTCTCAGTTTCTAAGTGTTTATTTCAAGGAAATGTTGACCTAACTTATGAGGTAAAAATGCTGTGAAATCCAACCACTTATTCATTGATTGATTCTAATGACTTTAATGAAGGCAGAGGATCTTATTAAACATGACTAAATGATTATCTTTGAAAACAGCTGAAAACACACCATTGTTCAGTCAATAATTGCTTGTCTCTGCTAGTATTCAAAGAGAAAATTCTGAATTTCTATTTAAGCCAGAAATGCTTATAGGTATGCTGTAACATATGTAACAATGCTGACTGGTAACATACCAAAACGCTCTGCAGAGGCTGTGAGACATTGGTTAATGACCACTGCTTGAGGGTACCTCCGGCATTCTCTTCCCTGTTCTCTCTTCATTTGGCCATGACAGATAATAGGTACTGTCCGCTACCTACTACAGCCACCACCTCAATTATGACTCAGATGTGATCTACAATAGCAAAAGGCAAGTGCAAACACGTTTCCACTGGATCTGTATACATTTCAACAGAAGCTTTCTAGAGAGATTCTCCCTTCAGGCAAACAGTAGAGCTCTAAATCCTTGATGCTACCTGTTTATGGATGTAAATTCTCTGTATTTTGCCCCTTTGCTAAACTATATTCAATATGTATATTCAAGAGATTCACTCTTGGGAAAACAGGTGGCCTGTTTTTGTAAGTCCATTACTTCTAGATTTGTTTCTCGACACATAAAATACAAAGACCTCCTAATTCTGTGGTTTGTGCATGAAGAGACAGGCATTAGGTTTGGTTTCCAGATGTAGAAGTCACCATACCAGCCTGTTATAGGATATCTAGTCAAGTTAGGGCACTTCTGAGTTCCAGCTGCCTCACTGGTTAAGTCAATATAATCACACCAAAGTACTGGGAGAACTCACTTAGCCTTTGATCCTATTGAGAAAAAAAAATCCTCCAATGCAAACTGTAGCAATTTTGTCTAGGTCCTGGCACTGCTTCATAAGGGAGATTCTTTTAAAGCAGAAGCAACAAATATGAAGTCCTTAGGTGTGGGTTTTCATAATTAAGGTTTGCTTCTTCTTTTCCAAAAATGTTTCAGGTATACAATATTATTTGATCATCACAGAAGTTCTGTGAGTTAAGAGGAGCAGTGACTATTATTCACAGTTTATAAATAAAGACCTGGAACTCAGAGAAGCTAAAAGATGAATACAAGTGTACTCACAGTTAAGGTAGACCTAGACCCCAGGCTAGAATTTTGCAACTGCTGATTATTCAACTGCTAGTTGGAGGTCTCCTTACAAAAACATCTATTATCTTGGGGCCGATTACTTAAACCCAACTTCAGTTATCTCGATTCCAAACAATGAGACTACATTGTCTGGTCAGGCATAAGAGTGCTGTTAAACAAAGGCTCCCAGGTATGAGGCTCTCACTTATAAACTGGTAAGTAGATTTAGTTTGTAATAGGAGAGCATCCATCCTGCTTCATAACCTCCTAGAAGGCATTTGGTGAGTTGGGGATGAAGACAATGTACAGTGAAGTCAGGCCAGCTAAATGAACATCTAGAGTAAACTGGAATCAGTAAAGGTTTATCTGTGTCAATTACAGACCCTTGATTTTGGGGTAATTCCATTTCATATACCTGTCTCATGGATAATGCACCAGACATACAAAGCTTTTTATGATCACATCAGCCGGTCTTGTGGAATTTTAAACCTTAACAATTAATAAACACTCAACCTAAATATAGACTGAAAAATTAATCTGATAGCCTTTACTATAAGATTTGCTGGTATTTAAGTAAGGACTATTCATGCCTGGTACCGTGCCAAGGCCTTCATTGCATGTCTTGCCTGGTTAGTCCATCACAACCCCATTTTACAGGTAAGAAAACTGACGAACAGGGATATAATTTGTTCCAGCTCCCAGAGCCCCTGTGTGGCATGACTGAGGTTCAAACTTGGGTCTATTTGATATCACAGACTTGGTTCTTTCTTACTTACTAGATTATACCAAGACCTTATGGGTCAGGAATTGTGCCAGGAGCTGGGAGTAAAGGGAGTTGAGGCAATAAGTACACCTTGTGGGTACAGTCAAGTTTATTTTTGTACCTGACTGTTCATCCATCCAGTATATACCAAGCAACTACTGTGTGCAGACCCTTTACCAGGTGCTGGAGAGACAACCATGACTACATAGAGATGGTCCCTTAAGAAACCTAAGTTTCTGAGAAAGGTTACCAAGGGCACAAACGACAACACAATGTCATGTGTACTTCACTTGAGGTATGAATAAAATCCCATGGGAGCATAAAAATGTGTGTGTGATTCTCACTGGGGAATACGTGTGACATATCTGAAGTGGCTGGGGAATGAAGACAGGAGGTTTAGTTGCAAGAGTAAACCATGAGAAGTGAGCCTATTTTTCACTAAAATTCTTCTTTCTTTCCTTTTCTGTTTCTTTCTCATTTATGTTCTCTTAATATGGCCAGAGACCATAGGACCCTCAAGCTTTCACCTGCAGCCCAGTTAGGATGCAAATAAGCCACAAGAGCAGCAGCGTGACTAACAGCAGCAGAATCGGCCACCTACATGGAGCAAGACCTTTCTCTTCCCCAAGACGACCTTCCCTTCATCAACAAAACCCATTGGAAGTTTCAGATAATAAAGATACCACAGCTTCAGGAGAAGAGAAAATAGAACCGTTCCTTCCATTGCATCTTGCTCAAAGATTCTAAAAAATCCTTTCTTGGGTTTCTGTTCATCCGTCAAGCTCCCCCGACCCCCATCCCCACCCTGTTTATAGCTACTTCTTTCCTTTGGTGTCCATCCCTGGTAGCAGGCTCCACGTGTGGGTCTTCTTTGACTTTTATTCATTTTAAAGAAATCCTACTTCACAAGCCAGTGGAAACTTTAGCATTACCCAGCTCACTCCCACATGCTAAAAGTACATTTTAAACAAATTTTTTTTTTTAAAAAAAAAATCTCCTCTCAGACGTATAATCTTCAAATTCGGCCTCTAATGGAATGAGATTATAATGTGTTTGCTCCAGTGGAAAAGTAAACTCTGTTTTCGTTGTTGGCAGCAGGAGGAAAAAATGATGTTGAATGTTATAATGGAATGTATAATTTTTTTTCTCCCAACAGATGCATTCTGCAAATGAGATAAATATTTTAAATGTCTGAAAGGATTGATAAATGATAGTCTAGGTTTATTTTGTGAATAATTCTATGGTCTACATTACATTTTAGGGAAAAATAAAATCACCTCTGTGATATAACACTGTGGCAACAAACACTATTTGTTTCTCAGAAACTGGATAAAATGTCCTGTTTATGCTTTTCTCATTATCCATTCTTAAGGTCTGTATATATTCAGAACAATGATATTATGAAGAAAGGTTAAAACATATTCGTTTCATAAAAGGCATCAGAATTGGCAAAGAAGAACTCACTTTTTTCAGATGACATGATACTCTATATAGAAAACCCGACAGACTCCACCATAAGTCTACTAGAGCTTATCCATGAATTCGGCAAAGTTGCAGGATACAAAATCAACATACAGAAATCAGTTGCATTTTTATATACCAACAATGAAGCAACAGAAACAGAAATCAAGAAACTGATCCCATTCACAACTGCACACAAAAACATAAAATACCTAGGAATAAACCTAACCAAAGATATAAGAGATCTGTATGATGAAAACTGTAGAAAACTTAGGAAGGAGATTGAAGAAGACACAAAGAAGTGGAAAAACTTCCCATGCTCATGGATCATGAGATCAAGGATAAATATAGTTAAAATGTCATTACTACCCAAAGCAATCTACACATTCAATGCAATCCCAATCAAAACTGCACAACATTCTTCTCAAAACTAGAACAAACTATCCTAAAATTTGTGTGGAACCACAAAAGACCCCGAATAGCCAAAGTAATATTGAAGAAGAAAACCAAAACGGGAGGCATCACCATCCCAGAATTTAGCCTCTACTACAAAGCTGTTGTCATCAAGACAGTATGGTATGGGCACAAAAACAGACACATAGTTAAATGGAATAGAAGAGAGAACTCAGATTTGGACCCAAAAGTATACAGCCAACTAATCTTTGACAAAGCAGGAAAGAGTATCCAATGGAAAAAAGACAGCCTCTTTAACAGATGGCGCTGGGAGAACTGGACAGCAACACACAGAAGAATGAAACTAGATCATTTTCTCACAGCATACACAAAAATAAACTCAAAATGGATAAAGGACCTGAATGTGAGATAGGAAACCATCAAAACCCTAGAGGAGAAAGCAGGAAACAACCTCCTTGACCTCAACCACAGCAATGTCTTACTTGACACATCCCAAAGGCAAGGGAATCAAGAGCAAAAATGAACTACTGGGACCTCATCAAGATAAAAAGCTTCTGCATGGTAAAGGAAACAATCCATAAAACTAATAGGCAACTGACGGAATGGGAAAAGATAGTTGCAAATGACATATCAGATAAAGGGCTAGTATGCAAAATCTATAAGGAACTCACCAAACTCCACACCTGAAAAACAAACAACCCAGTGACGAAATGGGCAGAAGATATGAACANCAAAGAGGACATCCAGATGGCCAACAGACACATGAAACGATGCTCAGCATCCCTCCTCATCAGGGAAATACAAATCAAAACCACACTGAGATACCACCTCACGCCAGTCAGAGTGGCTAAAATGAGCAAATCAGAGAACTCGAGATGCTGGCGAGGATGTGGAGAAACGGGCACCCTCCTACACTGTTGGTGGGAATGTAAACTGGTGCAGCCCCTCTGGAAAACAGTGTGGAGGTTCCTCAGGAAACTAACAAGAGAACTCCCCTATGACCTAGCAAAAGCACTGCTAGGAATTTACCCAAGGGATACAGGAGTGCTGATGCATAGGGGCACATGTACCCCAATGTTCATAGCAGCACTCTCCACAATAGCCAAAACATGGAAAGAGCCTAAGTGTCCATCAACTGATGAATGGATCAAGAAGATGTGGTTTATCTATACCATGGAATACTACATGGCAATGAGAAACAATGAAATCTGGCCATGTGTAGCAACATGGATGGACCTTGAGGGTGTTATGCTGAGCAAAATAAGTCAGGCAGAGAAGGACAGATACCATATGTTTGCACATATAGGAGGATTAGGAGGAACTTAACGGAGGATCATGGAGGAGAAGAAGAGGAAAAATAGTTGGGGAGAGGGAGGGAGGTAAACCATGAGAGACTCTTGAATGCCAAGAACAAACTGAGGGTGGTGCATTCAGCTGGTCAATGAAGATGTTTATGTTCTCCCACTACAAAATTCATGTCTTTCCAAGGTTTGAGATTCAAGTTACTTCTTTCTCTCCTAAGAAATCTGCCCAGGTGTCTGTAGCTAAAACATGTCCCTTTTCACATAATGAGTTGGCAGGGAGCCTTTAAAGGTTTTCTGGCATGGGACAGAACTGGGAGTTATTTATTAGTATCTACTATTTGCCTACAGTTATATTCAGGGTATTTAGCTGTAGGATTCCTGCATATCTGTAAGAAACTGGCACTGCTCTGGTCAACTCAAGATACTTTAACAGGAGTATAAAATATATTCTTTTGTCAAGTCATTTCTTATGTCTTTAATGTTCTCCTCTTAAAAAAAATAAAAAGGAATTTTAATTTTATCCTGAAAACCAATTTTTTTTTGCTTCATGAATATAGTCCTTTATAGTCAAATAGCACCAGAAACCAGCAGATTCTACTCTTCTTTCCTCCACTTAGATGATTTACATGTCATAGAGAATAGAGGGTGAAGCCTTTGCCATCCGACCTCCACTGCCCCAACTCCCCAACCTCACCCCAGTGATAAAGGCACCAGCATGACTAGAAATAAAACGTGCCTGGGTTTCAGACTCTGGGATTCATAAGACGTTTTCTTCTGATATCATGTTTTATTTAATGGCAAAACTAATGGTAAACTGAAATTCATTACATATTCATGAAAACAGACTTATGCTAAAAGAACATCTTAATGGGAAAATCTCAGAACTCAAACTCTGAAAACGATAGCTGGGATATAATCATTCCTTAACAAGTGCTTGATAGCAGAAATTTTATTTTGATCTCTGAACCTGTCATTCCCTCACTTGTGCCTACTCTTTCTCAGAAAATGAAATTTTCCAGGTTGCTGAAAATGCTCTATATAATCCAATGTCCATAACTTACTGACAGGACAGAAGGATGGAAAAATTGCTGGGGATGTGATTCTCTAAAGGCAAAAGCTTAAAATTTCTTAAGGAAATGGATGTTTCCTTAGTTGCAGCATACAATGAAATATATAAATATGAAAGATTTCCATTAGTTGCACCGAGGTAAACATTTCCAGATTGAAGAACAGAAAGCTATGGACTAGAATCCACCAAGAGAAAAATTTAAACTCAGACTTGATAATAAATGAAGAAATCTACAGTTTCATCAAGGGCCAGAGAAATGGGCAGAAGTCCAAGTGCCCATTGGCTCACACAAGGATGGCTCACAACAGATGGGGGGCCAGGCAGATCCTGTAACTCTTCCATGGTTGTCCTGATTGAATGGTGCGAGCGGCAGAGGGGCACTTTTCTGCCAATTGCAAGGTAATGCCTCACCAGGAACTAACAGGAGGGAGAATGAGAGGCACTGTCACTGGCAGCCTTGGTATTAGGGAGCTGTTGCATTCTAATTATTTACCTTTCAGATCTAGCCGCCATATTGGAAATGAGGAGGATTCCTTTTGGAAACACATCATCAGGGATCCGTTTCCTAAAGGACCTAATTCACGCATGAGTTCTGCTAAACAGTCCATGTCCACAACAACACAGAGGATAAAAGGAGAGCAGTAAAAAAATAGAGTGTCTCAGAAATGCAGCAGTAACTCCAATCGACAAGTGTGTCTCATGAATCGATCTCATTCTTTTCAATTTAGCCTCTGCTTGTATTTCCTTTTTTATTTTTTTATTCGTACAGCATGAGTTGGCAGGAATGACAGGGAGGGGGAACTAAAATGAGAGTCAGTTATCAACAGATAGGGTTCTCCACCTCCCCTCTATTTGTTGAGTGCTTACTAAGATCCAAATTCAAGGTGTTACTAACAATCTATTATTTGATCTGTACAATCCTAAGAAGTAGACTTCAGAGAGGTTAAGAAACTTGCTCAAAGTCACACTTCCGTTTAGTCATGGAACATGCTTTAGGCAGCTTGAATGATAGAGACAACAATTTCTTTGACGTCTCCTGCCCAGGTAAGATGACAGTACAGGCCCTCCACCTTGCTGTTGGCATGTAGGCAAATAGCTATTCCAGGTGCATGAAAGTCATTGTCAATTTAGAGGCAATCCCTTCCAGGCCTTTTCTAGACCAAAAGGCATTCAGAGTTGTCTCCATTTTTGCTGCCTTCTCAGTCTAGAAAACTATGTCATCAGCAGAGTCTACTCTTTGTACTGATGGAGAAGACAAAAAGTATATGAATAAAGGTCTTTTATGTAGCTATTCTTAGGGTTCTATCAATTGATTTATTTGCATTCTTTTTGCTTTTCATGTGGTAAAGTGGTAGTCAACTCTTAGAATAAGTGTATGACCTGAGAATGTATCATTTTCCTAGTACAGATTATCATGGTTATAGACTATAATGAGGAGAGAGAAGGGAGCATTTTTTTTATATCTGAAGAGAAGAGATCATGGAAAAGTTTCAGTAAAGAAATGAAGACAAGCATACTCTTTTCAGAAACCCAAGATTTTTTTCAACTTATGAAAGTTCAGTTAATGTATGTTCAGTCTTTGATCATAATCGCTAATACTGAAAGAATTTTGAGGCTAGTATTTTACAAATAAAGAAGGTAGCAGAAGATAGTGGAGTAAGAGGACCCTGTCCCATGTTTACAACTAGATATCATCCACATCCAGGTCAGAAACCAGAGAGCAGTCTGAAGCCTGGTAGAACAAGGAGAAATATGGAGAAGCTCAACTAAATATGGAGAAGGAGCTGCATCTGAAAGGTGAGGAAAGTCAGAAAGATGGAGGGAGGCAGCCTGCAGGAAACAGGGAGCTATGCACAGAGAGGGCAGAGAAATGGGCCCTCACACCAGAAAGCTCACACAAGGAAGACTAATCCCCGTAACATTTGGCTTTAAAAAACACAGAGGGCCCGGGGCACCTGGGTGGCTTACTCAGTTAATCGTCTGACCCTTGATCTCAGCTCAGGTCATGATCCCACAGTTTGTGAGTTCAAGCCCTACACCAGGCTGTGCACTGAAAAGTGTGGAGCCTGCTTGGGATTGTCTCTCTCCCTCTCTCTCTCTGCCCCTCCCCCCATCTCTCTCTCTCAAAATAAATAAACTTAAAACACACACACACACACACACACACACACACACACACACACACACAGGGGCTGAAGTCTGTGAGTCTGTAAAACCAGTGGGACTTGAAGCCTGGAGCTTTAAAGGTTAGCTGACTCACCAGTAGGCAAGCCAGGAGGACAAGAGGTATCTGGGTTGCTGCTCTTAAAGAGAAAGCAGTTTTTGTGGAAAAAGAACAAACATGGAAGTTTACACAACACTGGAGGGGAGGGTGGGAGACAGATCTATTAATACTGATTTGAATGTGTTGGGGGTTTCTCTGAAAGTGAGAGAGATGGTGGGTGCCATTTTCCTCCTCCAACAAAAACACAGGGACACGTGCAGGAGATAAGGTCACACAGACATTTGCTACATAACCTATCAGTGTATACCATGCCCACAAGTTCTCCTGAGGACTTGCCCACTCCAAGCCTGCTAGCCTTGGACCTGCATCCTGTATGAATTTTGCTAATACTACCACCCTACTCCCATAACACCTTGAAACTAGAAATCAGACACACACACACACACACGTAAATATGGAAAGAAGATTAATGCATGGAGATTCAACAACATGCTACTACTGAACAATGAATGGTCAACCAGGAAGTAAAATAATAAATAAAAAGGTACATGGAAATAAATGAAAATGAAAACACAATGATCCAAAACCTCTGAGATGGAGCAAAAATGGTTCAAAGAGGAAGTTGATAGTCATACAGACCTGCCTCAAGAAGCAGGAACAGTCTCAGATAAATAACCTAACCTTACACCTTAAGGAGCTAGAAAAAGAACAAATAGAACCCAACATCAGTAGAAGGAAGGAAATGATAAAGAGTAGAGCAGAAATAAACAATGTAGAAACTACAAAAATAAGAGATCAATAAAACCAAGAGCTAGTTCTTTGAAAAAAATCAGTAAAATGGATAAACTTCTAGCCAGATTTATCAAGAAAATAAGAGAAAGGATTCAAATCACAAATAAGGAGAAGTAACCAATACCACAGAAATAAAATCATAAGGAAATATTATGAAAAACCATATGCCAACAAATTGGACAACCTAGAAAAAATGGGTAAATTCCTAGAAACATATAAACTACCAAAACTGATACAGGATAAAATAGAAAATTTGAATAGACTGATAACAAGCACAGAAACTGAATCAGTAATCAGAAAACTTCCAACAGGGGCTCAGTTGGTAAAGCATGTGACTCTCCATCTCAGGGTTGTGTGTTCAACCGTGGCGCTGGATGTGGAGCCTACTTTTTAAAAAGCTGCAAAAATGAATGAATGAATGAATGAATGAATGAATGAATAAATAAATAAAAAAATAAGCCAAAACGACCACCTAACAAATATAAGCCCAGGACCAGATGGCTTTACAGGTGAATTTCACATTCTACCAAACATTTAAAGATAAGTTAATACCTATATTTCTCAAACTAATAAAAAAAAAAATAGAAAAACAAGGAAAATTTCCAAATTAACTCTGTGAGACCAGCATTATCCTGATACCATACCAGACAAAGACACCATGAAAAAAAGAACCATAGGTCAATATCCCTGATGAACATAGATGCAAAAATTCTCAACAAAATACTAGCAAACCATATCCAATAATACATTTAAAAAAAAGCATTCACCACAATCAAGTGCAATTTATTCCTGGGTTGCAAGGGTGATTCAATATTCACAAGTCAATGTGATATATCATATCAATAAGAGAAAGGATAAGAACCATACGATCATTTTAGTAGATGCAGAAATAGCATTTGACAAAATACAACATTGATTCATGATAAAAACCCTCAATAAAATAGGTTTAGAAGGAACATACCTCTACATAATAAAGGCCATATGTGAAAAATTCACAGCCAACACCATCCTTAATGCACAAAAACTGAGATTTTCCCCTAAGATCAGGAATAAGACAAGGATGTCCACTCTCACCACTTTTAATTCAACAAAGTACTGGAAGTCCTAGCCACAGCAATCAGACAACAAAAAGAATTAAGAAACATCCAAAATGGTAAAGAAGAAGTAAAACATTTACTATTTGCAGATGACTTGATACTATATCTAGAAAATCTTAAAGACTCCACCAAAAAACTGCTAGAACTGATAAACAAATTCAGTAAAGTCACAATGTACAAGATCAATGTACAGAAATCTGTTGCATTTTTAGCCTCCAGTAATGAAGCAGCAGAAAGGGAAATTGAGAAAATAATCCCATTTACAATTACACCCAAAATAAGAGTAAGAATAGAACTAACCACAAAGGGGAAAGACATGTACTCTGAAAACTATAAGAAAAAGAAAAAACTGATGAAAGATACTGAAGATACTGATACACAAAGAAATGGAAAGACATCCCATGATGATGGATTGAGAAAATAAATATTGTTAAAATGTCTATGCTACCGAAAGCAATCTACACATTCAATGCAATCCCTATCAAAATAATATCAGCATTTTTCATAGAACTAGAACAAATAATCCTAAAAGGCGTATGGAACTACAAAAGAAATAGTGAAAGCAATCTTCAAAAAGAAAAGCAAAGCTGAAGGCATCAAAGGTCCAGATTTCAAGTTATATTACAAAGCTGCAGTAATCAAAACAGTATGGTACTTGCACAGACACATAAACCAATGGAGCAGAAAATAAAATCCAGAAATAAATCCACAATTCTATGATCAATATATCTTTGACAAAACAAGAATGAATATTCAATGGGAAAAGGTCTCTTTAACAAGTGGTTTTGGGAAAACTGTGTAGTACATGCAAGAGAATGAAACTGGACCACTTTCTTACACCATACACAAAAATGAATTTGGATTAAAGACCTAAATGTGAGACCTGGAACCACAAAAACCCTTCAAGAGAACATAAGCAGTAATTTCTTTGACTTTGGCTGCAGTAAGTTCTTCCTAAATATATCTCCTGAGGCAAAGGAAACAAAAGTGAAAAAAACTACTGGGGGCAAAATGGCGGAGAAGTAGGGAGTTCCATACTTCCTGCCTGCATCTCTCAAACAAAGAAGGGCTGAAGCCAAAGGACTCTGAACCACAAGAGTCTGGGAGGAAAAGAGACAGAGTCTACTAAGATGGCCTCACAAAGCTACCTCAAGAAACAAACCAATGTACACATGGTGGAGAGTCCCAAATAACACCATGAGTAGAGAAACAAAATAACCAAAGTCACAACAAGAGAGACCAAGGGCCACCATTAAAAGAATACTTCCTGAACAGACAGGCCCTGGACAGTCAATGAGCCTCCTTTAATACAGCAGTACTAGCAGGAGCAGAGCACGTAACATGCTTTTAAAGCTGACAAGAGACAGAAAGCTAGCCCAAATGATGAAATGAAAGAACTCTCCTCCAAAGAAATTCCAAGAAGAAATGACAGCTAAAGAACTGCTCAAAACAGATATAAGCAACATAACTGACCAAGAATTTAGAACAACAGTCATAAAATTAATCACTGGGCTTTAAAAAGGCATAGAAGACAGGAGAGACGCTATTGCTACAAAGATGATGTATCTTAAAAATAGTTACGATGAATTAAAAATGCTATAAATGAGGTGCATAATAAAATGGAGGCGGCCACTAGAGGGATTGAAGAAGAAGAGAGAATAGTTGAATTAGAATATACTGTTATAGAAAAAGAGGAAGCTGAGAAAAAGAGAGAAAAACGAAAGGATAATTCAAAAATTGAGTGATGCAATCAAACGGAACAATATCTGCATCATAGGAGTTCCAGTAGAAGAAGAAGAGAGAGAGGAAAGGGGCTGAAGGGGTACTTGAGCAAACTATAGCAGAGAACGTCCCCAACCTGGGGAAGGAAATAGACATTGAAATCCAAGAGGCACAGAGTACTCCCCTCAGATGTAACTTGAACCGATCTTCTGCATGACATATCCTACTGAAACTGGCAAAATATAAGGATAAGGAAAGAATTCTGAAAGCAGCTAGGGATAAACGGGCCTTAACATACAAAGGTAGATACATAAGGGCTGTAGCATACCTATCTACTGAAGCTTGGCAGGCCAGAAAGGAGTGGCAGGAAATCTTCAATGTGATGAACAGGAAAAATATGCAGCCACAAATCCTTCATCCATCAAGTCTGTTATTCAAAATAGAATGAGAGATAAAGGTTTTCCCAAACAAACAAAAATTGAAGGGATTCATCACCACTAAACTAGCCCTACAAGAAATCCTAAGGGGGACTCTATGAGGGAAATGTTGCAAGGACCACAAAGTACGGAGACACCTCTACAAGCATGAATCCTACAGAGAACACAATGACTCTAAACCCACATTTTCATTAAAAACACTGAATGTAAGTGGACTAAATGCTCCTATCAAAAGACACAGGGTAGCAGAATGGGTAAAATAACAAGAGCCATCTACTTGCTGTCTACAAGAGACTCACTTTAGATCCAAGGACACCTTCAGATTGAAAGTAAGGGGATGGAGAAATATCTATCATGCTACTGGAAGTCAAAAGAAAGCTGGAGTAGCCATACTTATATCGGAGAAACTGAACTTTAAAGTTAAGGCAGTAACAAGGGATGAAGAAGGGCATTATATAATAATTATAGGGTCTATCCATCAGGAAGGGCTAAGAATTATAAATGTCTATGCACCGAATCCTGGAGTACCCATATACATAAAACGATCACAAACATAAGCAATCTTATTGATAAGAATGTGTTAATTGCAGGAGACTTTAATACTCCACCTACAGCAATGGATAGATCAACTAGACAGAAAATCACTAAAGAAACAATGGACCTGAATGACATGTTGGATCAGATGGACTTGACAGATATATTTAGAACTCCACATCCTGAAGCTATGGAATTCACTTTCTTCTCGAGTGCACATGGCACATTTTCCAAGACAGATCACATACTGGGTCACAAAGCAGCCCTTAATAAATATAAAAGATTTGAGATTACACCATGCACACTTTCAGATCACAATGCTATGAAACTTGAAATCAATCACAGGAAGAGTCTGGAAAACCTCCAAAAACATGGAGGTTAAAGAACACCCTACTAAAGAACGAATGGGCCAATTAGGCAATTAGAGAAGAAATTTTAAAACATATTGAAACAAATGAAAATGAGAATACAACAATCCAAACTCTCTGGGATGCGGCAAAGGCAGTCCTAAGAGGAAAATACATTGCAATCCAGACCTAGTTCAAGAAACTAGAAAAAGCACAAATACAAAATCTAACAGTACGCCTAATGGAACTAGAAGCAGAGCAACAAGAACACCCCAATCCCAAGAGAAAAAAAAAAAAAAAAAAAAAAAAAAAAAAAAAAAAAAAAAAAAAAAAAAAAAAAAAAAAAAAAAAAAAAACCCAAACAGTTTAACAGATCAATGAAACCAAGAGTTGGTTTTTGTGAAAAAATAAACCAAACTGACAAAACTCTAGCCAGTCTTCTCAAAAAGAAAAGAGAGAGCACCCAAATAGACAAAATCATGAATGAAATGGATTTATTACAACCAACCCCTCAGAAATACGAGCAATTATCAGGGAATACTATGAAAAAGTATATGCCAACAAACTGGACAGCCTATAAGAAATGGACAAATTCCTAAACACACACTCACGACCAAAATTCACACAGGAAGAGATAGAAAATCTGAACAGACACATAACTAGTGAAGAAATTGAATCAGTTATCAAAAATCTCCCAACAAATCTCCCTGCTCCAGATGGCTTCCCTAGGGAATTCTACCAGACATTTAAATCAGAGTTAATACCCATTCTTCCCAAGCTATTCCAAAAAATAAAAATGGAAGGAAAACTTCTGGACTCATTCTACGAAGGCAGCATCACTTTGATTCCCAAAACAGACAGAGACCCAGAAAAAAACGAGAACTACAGGCCAATATCCCCGATGAATATGGATACAAAAATCCTCAACAAGATAGTAGCGAATCAATTTCAACTTTTCAAACATATGAAAAGAATTATCCACCATGATTAACTGGGATTCATTCCCAGGTTACAGGGCTGGTTCAATATTCACAAATCAATCAAAGTGACACATCACATTAACAAAAGAAAAGATAAAAACCATATGATCCTGTCGATAGATGCAGAAAAAGCATTCGACAAAATACACCATCCTTTCTTAATAAAAACCCTTGAGAAAGTTGGGATAGAAGGAACTTACTTAAACATCATAAAAGCCATTTATGAAAAGCCCACAGCTAGTATCATCATCAATTGGGAAAAACCGAGAACTTCCCCCCTGAGATCAGGAACATGGCAGGGATGTCCACTCTCACCACTGTTGCTTAACATAGAGCTGGAAGTCATCAGACAACAAAAGGAAATCAAAGGCATCAGAATTGGCAAAGATGAAGCCAAACTTTCACTTCTCACCAATAACATGATACTCTACATGGAAAAACCAACAGACTCCACCAGAAGCCTACTAGAGCTGATCCATGAATTCGGCAAAGATGCAGGGTACAAAATCAACATACAGAAATCGGTTGCATTTTTATACACCAACAATGAAGCAACAGAAAGAGAAATCAAGAAACTGATCCCATTCACAACTGCAAACAAACAAACAAAAAAAGCCATAAAATACCTAGGAATAAGGCTAACCAAAGATGTAAGAGATCTGTATGAAGAAAACTATAGAAAACTTAGGAAGGAAATTGAAGAAGACACAAAGAAATGGAAAAATATTCCATGCTTATGGATCGGAAGAATAAATATAGGTAAAATGTCCTTACTACCCAAAGCAATCTACACATTCAATGCAATCCCAATCAAAATTGCACCAGCATTGTTCTCAAAACTAGAACTATCCTAAAATTTGTATGGAACCACAAAAGACCCCGAATAGCCAAAGTAATATTGAAGAAGAAAACCAAAATGGAAGGCATCACAATCCCAGACTTTAGCCTCTACTACAAAGCTGTCATCATCAAGAC